>NC_138224.1:21533860-21710128 GCF_964197995.2 Scardinius erythrophthalmus | reverse complement strand
TGTCAAAGTTTTTTTTTTTTTTTTTTTCGTCACCTTACTGAATTTTTCGTCAACGATACCAGGGACACCGAAGCACCGGGGAACATGAAATTTGGTGGGCATGTAGCCCCACTAGACTTCTAAGGAAAAGTTTCGTTTGGTCCCCGGGGGCCACTCCCCCCCCGCGCTGGGCCCCCCCAAACCCCAAAAAATGCAGTTTTTCCTAAATAACTACCTGAACCGTGGCACCGAGGATGAAGAAATTTTTATGCTATGTTGGTCTACTAGACTTTTATGGAAAAATTTAATTTGGTCCCCGGGGGCCACTCCCCCCCCCGCGCTGGGGCCCCCGTAAATTTTTCGTCAACGATACCAGGGACACCGAAGTACCGGGGAACATGAAATTTGGTGGGCATGTAGCCCCACTAGACTTCTAAGGAAAAATTTCGTTTGGTCCCCGGGGGCCACTCCCCCCCCGCGCTGGGCCCCCCCAAACCCCAAAAAATGCAGTTTTTCCTAAATAACTACCTGAACCGTGGCACCGAGGATGAAGAAATTTTTATGGTATGTTGGTCTACTAGACTTTTATGGAAAAATTTCATTTGGTCCCCGGGGGCCACTTCCCCCCCCGCGCTGGGGCCCCCGTAAATTTTTCGTCAACGATACCAGGGACACCGAAGCACCGGGGAACATGAAATTTGGTGGGCATGTAGCCCCACTAGACTTCTAAGGAAAAATTTCGTTTGGTCCCCGGGGGCCACTCCCCCCCCCGCGCTGGGCCCCCCCAAACCCCAAAAAATGCAGTTTTTCCTAAATAACTACCTGAACCGTGGCACCGAGGATGAAGAAATTTTTATGGTATGTTGGTCTACTAGACTTTTACGGAAAAATTTTGTTTAGTCCCCGGGGGCCACTTCCCCCCCCGCGCTGGGGCCCCCGTAAATTTTTCGTCAACGATACCAGGGACACCGAAGCACCGGGGAACATGAAATTTGGTGGGCATGTAGCCCCACTACACTTCTAAGGAAAAATTTCGTTTGGTCCCCGGGGGCCACTCCCCCCCCGCGCTGGGCCCCCCCAAACCCCAAAAAATGCAGTTTTTCCTAAATAACTACCTGAACCGTGGCACCGAGGATGAAGAAATTTTTATGGTATGTTGGTCTACTAGACTTTTATGGAAAAATTTCATTTGGTCCCCGGGGCCACTTCCCCCCGCGCTGGGGCCCCCGTAAATTTTTCGTCAACGATACCAGGGACACCGAAGCACCGGGGAACATGAAATTTGGTGGGCATGTAGCCCCACTAGACTTCTAAGGAAAAATTTCGTTTGGTCCCCGGGGGCCACTCCCCCCCCGCGCTGGGCCCCCCCAAACCCCAAAAAATGCAGTTTTTCCTAAATAACTACCTGAACCGTGGCACCGAGGATGAAGAAATTTTTATGGTATGTTGTTCTACTAGACTTTTACGGAAAAATTTAGTTTAGTCCCCGGGGGCCACTTCCCCCCCCGCGCTGGGGCCCCCGTAAATTTTTCGTCAACGATACCAGGGACACCGAAGCACCGGGGAACATGAAATTTGGTGGGCATGTAGCCCCACTAGACTTCTAAGGAAAAATTTCGTTTGGTCCCCGGGGGCCACTCCCCCCCCGCGCTGGGCCCCCCAAACCCCCAAAAATGCAGTTTTTCCTAAATAACTACCTGAACCGTGGCACCGAGGATGAAGAAATTTTTATGGTATGTTGGTCTACTAGACTTTTACGGAAAAATTTCATTTGGTCCCCGGGGGCCACTTCCCCCCCCCGCGCTGGGGCCCCCGTAAATTTTTCGTCAACGATACCAGGGACACCGAAGTACCGGGGAACATGAAATTTGGTGGGCATGTAGCCCCACTAGACTTCTAAGGAAAAATTTCGTTTGGTCCCCGGGGGCCACTCCCCCCCCGTGCTGGGCCCCCCCAAACCCCAAAAAATGCAGTTTTTCCTAAATAACTACCTGAACCGTGGCACCGAGGATGAAGAAATTTTTATGGTATGTTGGTCTACTAGACTTTTATGGAAAAATTTCATTTGGTCCCCGGGGGCCACTTCCCCCCCCGCGCTGGGGCCCCCGTAAATTTTTCGTCAACGATACCAGGGACACCGAAGCACCGGGGAACATGAAATTTGGTGGGCATGTAGCCCCACTAGACTTCTAAGGAAAAATTTCGTTTGGTCCCCGGGGGCCACTCCCCCCCCGCGCTGGGCCCCCCCAAACCCCAAAAAATGCAGTTTTTCCTAAATAACTACCTGAACCGTGGCACCGAGGATGAAGAAATTTTTATGGTATGTTGGTCTACTAGACTTTTACGGAAAAATTTTGTTTAGTCCCCGGGAACCACTTCCCCCCCCGCGCTGGGGCCCCCGTAAATTTTTCGTCAACGATACCAGGGACACCGAAGCACCGGGGAACATGAAATTTGGTGGGCATGTAGCCCCACTAGACTTCTAAGGAAAAATTTCGTTTGGTCCCCGGGGGCCACTCCCCCCCCGCGCTGGGCCCCCCCAAACCCCCAAAAATGCAGTTTTTCCTAAATAACTACCCGAACCGTGGCACCGAGGATGAAGAAATTTTTATGGTATGTTGGTCTACTAGACTTTTATGGAAAAATTTCATTTGGTCCCCGGGGGCCACTTCCCCCCCCGCGCTGGGGCCCCCGTAAATTTTTCGTCAACGATACCAGGGACACCGAAGCACCGGGGAACATGAAATTTGGTGGGCATGTAGCCCCACTAGACTTCTAAGGAAAAATTTCGTTTGGTCCCCGGGGGCCACTCCCCCCCCGCGCTGGGCCCCCCCAAACCCCAAAAAATGCAGTTTTTCCTAAATAACTACCTGAACCGTGGCACCGAGGATGAAGAAATTTTTATGGTATGTTGGTCTACTAGACTTTTACGGAAAAATTTTGTTTAGTCCCCGGGGGCCACTTCCCCCCCCGCGCTGGGGCCCCCGTAAATTTTTCGTCAACGATACCAGGGACACCGAAGCACCGGGGAACATGAAATTTGGTGGGCATGTAGCCCCACTACACTTCTAAGGAAAAATTTCATTTGGTCCCCGGGGGCCACTCCCCCCCCGCGCTGGGCCCCCCCAAACCCCAAAAAATGCAGTTTTTCCTAAATAACTACCTGAACCGTGGCACCGAGGATGAAGAAATTTTTGTGGTATGTTGGTCTACTAGACTTTTACGGAAAAATTTCGTTTGGTCCCCGGGGGCCACTTCCCCCCCCGCGCTGGGGCCCCCGTAAATTTTTCGTCAACGATACCAGGGACACCGAAGCACCGGGGAACATGAAATTTGGTGGGCATGTAGCCCCACTAGACTTCTACGGAAAAATTTCGTTTGGTCCCCGGGGGCCACTCCCCCCCCGCGCTGGGCCCCCCCAAACCCCAAAAAATGCAGTTTTTCCTAAATAACTACCTGAACCGTGGCACCGAGGATGAAGAAATTTTTATGGTATGTTGGTCTACTAGACTTTTACGGAAAAATTTCGTTTGGTCCCCGGAGGCCACTTCCCCCCCCCCCGCGCTGGGGCCCCCGTAAATTTTTCGTCAACGATACCAGGGACACCGAAACACCGGGGAACATGAAATTTGGTGGGCATGTAGCCCCACTAGACTTCTACGGAAAAATTTCGTTTGGTCCCCGGGGGCCACTCCCCCCCCGCGCTGGCCCCCCCCAAACCCCAAAAAATGCAGTTTTTCCTAAATAACTACCTGAACCGTGGCACCGAGGATGAAGAAATTTTTATGGTATGTTGCTCTTAAGGGCCCACATCAACCTAGCCCATAATCACTCATTTGTGATTTGCGCCCCTCCCATAAAAAATGAAAATGCAATATTATTCTGCTTTAATCGCCCCTATCTTCAGTGGAGATGTTCAGAACTGCACCATATTTCATGTGTATGATCAACTTGACATCTTCTGGGGGTATCCTCTGCTAAGTTTTGTAGAATTTCATCCATGGGGGGGTATAAAATAAATTCATTTATGTGCACATTTAGTGACTGTACACTCATCGGCCTGTAGATGGTGCTGTTGAGCGAAGGGTTGCTGGTTTAGGATGATACTGTCACACACACACATGCAGGAATACAAACAAACGCAAACATGCACACACACTGACATCCACACGCACAGACACACACCCATACACACACATACAAATCCACATGCACAGACACACACACACACGCGCACACATGTACCCACACATACATACACGCACAGACACACACACACACACACACACACACACACACACACACACACACACAGACACAAACACACACACACACACACACACACACACACAGACATGCACATACTATTACTTTTTTTTAGGTATATACATAAACACGCAATACAGCCAAATTACTCCACGTCATTTATTTTTGTGGAAAGCCAGTGCAGGCCTGAGCGGCGGTCATATTTTGTACCGTGATGCGGTACATCTAGTTTAAAATCTGCTGCAAGTTTTAATATAAAACAACAACAAGTCTTGGTTAATTCAGAAACAAACTTGTATTCATGTTTAGTTTAATTTCTTTTTTTCTCGGTTTTGTTTGCTGTTATAACTGCAATTTATAAAAGCCCTTCAAGGGACAAGTGTTGCAAATTAGCTTTAGCTACAAGCACTATGATTCACGCATGGCTGTTGTCACAGTTTATATGTTTATTGTATCTGTCCCTATACAAATAAAACATTAAATCAATAAATAATATTAGCCCCCAAATCATAGATGGATACTTTGAAATCTCACCAGAAATACACCATTCAAGCACATTTGGTAGAAAAGAGTCAAGACCGCTGTCCGCCTAATTTTTAAATTGTTCCATCTTTTTGTGGAAGACCCACCAGGTAGCATTGCTCTTGATAGTTTCCTGAATGCACTTTGCTGCAGGAAACATTAGGAGGCAATTAGGGTCGTGGTGTGGTCAGTGGTGATGTTGAGCCCTGTTTAAATCAGGAGAGGATGGGGGGTCCTAATTACATGCTAATATGGGCCAGGCGGTGTCATGAGTTTGTAATTGGAGCACAGCTGCTACTGGGAGCAACAGAGGAAATGCAGGGAGAGACTCCAGCAGGTCAGGGTGATCCGAGCCGGTTTGTCTCTGTCAGAGGACACGCTCGGAAATTCATGCAGTTTGTTCTGAGTTTTATCCTGCTGCTTAGAGAAACCTAAAGTGAGGTCTTGAATGGTTTATTCAAAAATTAAACTTGTGTCATTTACTCCTGCCATTCCAACGCATTCTCATCCTTGGGCGTCATATACTGACGCTTTTGACATTTCGTCTACATCGAACGCACATGGCACCCTTTAGTGTCAATATGACACGCACAGAGCTTTGTTCAGTTATGGGTAGGTTTAGGTCTGGTGAAGGGTTAGGGTTAGACCGCTAGGAGGCGCCTTCTGGCCCATTTCTATCTGCGTCTCATATTGACGCTAAAGGGTGCCATGTGCGTTCGATGTAGACGAAAAGTCAAAAGCGTCAATATATGACGCCCTAGGATGAGAACGGGCTGGTCATTCCTGACCCTTATTTGTCCCCCGGAACAATTTTTTTTGAATTTTTACCTTAGGTGAATGATCTGGCCACTCTTTTTCATATTCAAAGGAAATCAGGACTAGGGCAATCAAGCCTTAAATAAATCACAAAAAGTGATCGATATGACTTGTGTGCTGCAGTATTATTTTAGTATCCCTGAGATACTATATAGTTTTTCTTTTTAAACTGTACTGTACTTTATACAGAGCCCTTCCCTTCG
Organism: Scardinius erythrophthalmus; assembly: GCF_964197995.2. Taxonomy (NCBI): domain Eukaryota; kingdom Metazoa; phylum Chordata; class Actinopteri; order Cypriniformes; family Leuciscidae; genus Scardinius; species Scardinius erythrophthalmus. The sequence continues at coordinate 21,704,342 of NC_138224.1, read as the reverse complement.
GATAGCACGCCAAATACGCATACTACTTTACTCTATCTGATTATTTGTGTGAACTAGTGAAAAATGTATCAGTTCGTCCAGCGAACACTCAGTATTAATCGTCTATCAACTCTTCAGAAAGGATATTTCCATGGCCACAGAAAAAAACCCACCTTTTCAGCATGTAGCTGTGATCATAATCAAATAAATGTACATTGATTTATAAGCAAACCAGAATCAACTCGCATGAATGTGTACAAAAATTGTATTTAATTAAATCACGAACACATAGAAAATCTAAGACACATACACACAATCACACATACATGGGCACAATAGGAAGTGAAAGTGACTGAAAAACCAGAACAGAATAGAGGAATGAAGCTATGAAAAGAGTCATTTAACCTACTGGAAGAATAATCAGTTCCTTACTACAAAGCTCCTTTCTAGAGTTCACACTTACAAATAATCAGATCATAGTAAAGTAGTATGCATATTTGGCGTGCTGTACGAGAGGAGGGCTTCCACGCTGGATGAAGAAGCGATGGTGAACTTGAGGAGGTAGGCTAGTTGACTCGCGGGGGCAGCAGTCTAAGCAGAGACGCCCAGACTTCCCTCTCCCTAGCAGGGTTATTATAGTTTTGCATTTTTCATTAGTTTTTATTTTTATTTCGTTTTGACTTTTTGTTTTCAAATTCAGTTTAGTTTTAATTAGTTTTTAAAGTGGGTTTGCTAGTTTAGTTTATTTTTTATTTTTTGAAAATGCTTAGTTTTAGTTTAGTTTTTATTAGTTTTAGTGTTAGTTTTAGTCTTTTTTGTAATTTGGGTTATTTGTCAGGGGCAAGATTCAAAAAGGTCGGAAAAAGTATTGTGTAATAATAACTCAACAAAAACATCATACAATTTTAGAAAATAGCCAATAGCCTACTCATCTGGATTTAAGCAGCAAACATTCAGTGTAAAAGTAAAAAAATGACATAACATTATTTTATATTTGAATCACAGCTTATAGTGTTTTGACATCGACAACCACAACCAAAAAGTGCATTTTACCTCAAACTTGCGACTAGTTAACTTTCTAAAGAAGGCCAATCGCTTCTCGGGTCGACATTAACACACTGACAAAATTATATTCAGAATTTTAAATATTTTTATACCACTTTTTAATGTGTGATTGTGTAAAGGTGTTCACGAGATAGAGATACCAACCTTTCGCGAACTTGCTTTCAACGTCGAACGAACACTCGTTCTCATGGAGACGCGGTGTGCACGGAGGGAAGGGGCTGTGTGTGTGTGTGTGTGTGTGTGTGTGTGTGCGCGCGCGCGCATGTGAGAGACGCATGGGGAAAGGAAATGCAGCTTAATGAATACGCTGCGTGTTTTAAATAGCGTTAAAAAAATGAAAGACCTTGACAAAGACGAAAACTAAGGACATTTACTCTATAATTTTATTTTATTTTAGTTAGTTTTGCCAAACACACATTACAGTTTTAGTTAGTTATCGTTTTTTTGCAATGCCTCGTTTTTATTTTTATTTCAGTTAACGACAATGTTTTTTCCCTCCTAGTTTTCGTTTTTTCGTTCGTTTTCGTTAACGATTATAACCTTGCTCCCTAGACACTTCCTCCAGCTCTTTCGGGGGAATACCGAGGCGTTCCCAGGCCAGCCGGGAGACTTCGACTGCCGCCCGATCCACTATGCACCGGCCCCTTACGATTCCTCCTGCAGGTGGTGAGCCCACGGGAGGGCGGCCCCACATCACTCATTCCGGCAGAGCCCAGCCGAGCCCCATGGGGGAAGGCCCGGCCACCAGGCACTCGCATGGCTCCAGCGTGGGGCCCCGGCTGCGCCATGCCGGGCGACATCTCGGTCCTTGATTTTGCGTTTTTCATAATGGGGTTCTGAACCGCTCTTAGTCTGACCCGTCACCTAGGACCTGTTTGCCTTGGGAGACCCTACCAGGGGCATATAGCCCTGGACAACAAAGCTCCTAGCATCATTTGGGTACTCAAACCCCTCCACCACGATAAGGTGACCGTTCAAGGAGGGGCAAACAGTAATAATACACAAAATGTACTGAGGAAATGCATGTTCATTCATTAGGCAGATTTGTCAATGAATTAGTGGAAAGAATTCCATTTTTATGAGACTGCATGTTTGTTTCTTGCAGCCTGGACTGTTCTCTCACTGAGACCAATCAATGTCCCAAGTGTCTTTGAAGTGTATGAGTGGATCAAAAGGGTGATAATTCAGAGTGGGGCAGGCAGACATCACGGAGTCTTCCTGGGTGAGGAGTTGTGAAGATTAAGCGTAACGATACTGTGTTTGATCGGTCCAGTAGTTACAACACATAAAGTATAGAAAATAGAAATACTGCCACAACACAGGAAGTTCCTTAGGTTCGCTTTCGGGGGCGAATCTTACCAATATCAGGTTCTTCCATTAGGCCTAGCCTTATCACCCTGCACATATACAAAGTGCATGGATGCAGCACTGGCTCCGTTGCGACTTCAGGGCATTCGCATTCTAAATGATATTGACAATTGGCTAATACTAGAACAACCACAAGAGCTGGCGTTACAACACAATAATATCGTTCTAGCTCATCTGCTTTCTCTGGGGTAGAGACTCAACGATAAGAAGAGCGTTCTCTCTCCAACCACAGAAAACAACATACTTAGGGGTTGTATGGGATTCGATCACGATGTGGGCACAGCTGTCTACTTCTTGAATCGAGACCATTCAGATTATCAAGATCATACTGTTCATCAGTACCAAAAAATTGTAGGTCTCAGGGCATCTGCGTCCTTGATGATCCCTATGGGCCTTTTGCATATGAGACCGTTCCAGTTGTGGCTCAAAGCCAGGGGGTTTCATCCAATTGTCAATCCCGAAGGTAGATAAGGGCCATGCGCTGCGCGCAACATATGCCCTTCTCATAGCCCTTCTATGTGGCTCAGACCCCGGTTCCTCACCTTGGGTCCCACTCTAGGTGCGTCTTGCCATTGCCAAATGCTAACGACAGATGCCTCCCTCTCGGGCTGGGGGAGCGGTCTTAAGTGGTCATCCAGCCCAAGGGGAATGGGGGGGGGGGGGGGGGTCATTAGCTTGATTCAAACATCAACTGCCTCGGGTTGATGGCTGTGTTTCTGGCCCTGAAGTACTTCCTCCAGCAGCTGAGAGGCTGCCATGTCCTAGTGCGGATGGACACCAGGGCAGTCTGTGCTAGCGTGGCAGATTTTTCTTTGGGCTTAGGACAAGCTCCTGTCACTCAAAGAATGAATGAATGAATGAAGGTTTATTCGGTTACTAAAACATAGGACAAAATACATATACCGAAAATTCTTTACAAACAAGGATGATAACCGAAAAGGTGTAGGCTGAAGCCATGGCTTATTACGCCTACCCTATTTACAAAACAACATATACCCATCAAAATTTAAGCATAAACAATATACATGTATAATGCATACATACATACACACATAAATATATACATATATAGATATATACATACATATATACATATTCATTGCTTGTGTTGTTTCAATTTATGCACAACAATTATACATAAACTTATATTGGACAATTTTTCTTAAGCATTCGTATATTTATCAAGAATTAAGGTTTTAAACTGTTTTTTAAAATAATGAATGGAATTGCTCCTCTTAAGATCATCGGTGAGACCATTCCACAAGTCGACCCCTTTTAACGAAATGGTGTTCATTTTAAAGTTTGTTCTGACCATTTGTTTTTTAAACATGTTCTCTCCTCTTAAGTTATATTTCTGTTCCCTATTTTCAAACAAACATAATATATTTTCAGGCAATATTTTCCTATTAACTTTGAACATAAAGACAAGAGTATTCAGACTGACTAGATCAGGAAATTTTATTGCTTTAAATTTGGAGAATATTGAGTTTGTCGGTTCATTATACGGTGAATGATTGACTATCCTTATGGCTTTTTTTTGTAAAATAAAAATAGGTTTTGTATTTGAGGAGTAAGCATGCCCCCATATTTCAACACAGTAAGAAAAGTATGGAACAATAAGAGAACAATACAGAATATACAGAGAGGGCGTATTTAGAAAATACTTGGTTTTATGTAATATAGCTATTGTTTTGGACAGTTTCGATTGAACATGAGCGATGTGTGGTTTCCAGGATAATTTATGGTCTAATATTATTCCAAGAAATTTGTTTTCATTCACCCTTTCTAGTACCACATCATCAATCTTTAAGGTCATGCTGGTTTTAAGCAGTCTATATCCCGGGAAATCAGAATGTGGGAGCAGATTTACTTTCCAGACAGAAAATACAGATGACGGAAGTGAAACCCAAGGTAGTGAAACAAATTTGGTCAGGATTTTACAAAGCAGAGGTTGACCTCTTCGCCTCACAACAGACAGGTGCATACATGGCCCAGAATGCATTTCTTCCAGTTTCTGTGCTCCCGGGAGGTCTAGCTAGATCTTCTAGCTATATCAGGTCTTGCCATGCCTTGTTTGATCCTCTGGTCGCTCGCTTCGTTCGTGGGGCCAGGCGCACTGAAGCCTCCCGTTAGAACCAAGATCCCTTCATCGGTTTTAGCTATAGTCCTTGAGGGTCTGGTTGAGACCCTATTTGAACCTCTAGAATCGGTGCCTGACAAGCTTCTGACTCTAAAGGTCCTTGCACACTGAATCCGAAATTTTCGCATGCGTTTTTTTTCGTATGCGTCATTCTGTGGCTCTAAACTGTTAAAACACCATTCAAATGCTTGTTACGGATGCGAAAAACGCAGAAAATCGAAACCGATCCGATTTTTTTTTTTGACGGACGAAAGTTTCGGAGGCAGTGTGCAAGTGTGATTGACATAACGTGAGGTTGTATTTATTTTTTAACGTGCGAAAATTTCGGACGCGAATTTCGCACTCAGTGTGCAAGGGCCTTAAAGATGATTTTTATGATGATTTTATTTTTATTTCTTATGGCTATCACTTCTTTAAAAAGAATTTGGGATTTACAGGCACTGTCGGTCTCACCATACTGCCTAGACTTTGCCCCAGGAATGGTGAAAGCAATCATGCATCCTCATCCTGACTACCTGCCTAAAGTTCCTTTCTCGACCGTACATCCGGTTACTCTTGAGGCCTTTCTATCCTCCGCCATTCACAACGCCGGAGACTGTGTGTAGTCCGTGCTCTTCAGACCTACGTCTACCACACTAGACAGTGGCGTAAGTCAAAGCAAGTATTCGTTTGTCATGGGGGCCATAACGGGAGGGTGGTCGCCACAAAACAGATAATTACACATTGGGTGAGAGATGATATTGTCCATGCCTATGAGGTGCGTGGTCAAGCTTCGCCAGTAGGCATCAGAGCTCATTCTACTAGGAGGGTTGCTTCTTCCTGAGCTTTGGTGGGGGGTGCCCCCCTGCAGCATGTTTTTGATGCAGCAGGTTGGTCCTCGCCGCACACATTCACAAGATTTTATAGTTTGGATGTTCATGCCACTCCGGGCTCTCAAATCCTTTTCGACATCACAAGCTCATGTCTGAGACCTTCTTCGCGTTCTTGTGAGCCCACACTACACAACCATAACCCCTTATATTTAAGGGGACGTTATATTTATTAAAATTTAACAAAAGCATGTATTAAACTTGAAACCATACAATAGCTTAGTGTGATGAGCAGACACAGAATTAAGGTGTAATAACGAGTTGAATCTTAAATATCTTAAGAAGTATGAAGTTAATTATTAACAAAACTTTTTAATGGAATCTACATCCACATCTACATTACTTTATAAAAGTTCATTGCCACATGTTATTAAACTCACAACTGTAATGCTGTAGGATGTTTGAGTGGTTTTCTAGGCATTTATTTGATGTTTATTAAGGTGCCCTGATGTCAATGTATTGTAGTTCATTACCACAGCCGCCTTGCATGTCCGTGTTTGAACGTGCTTCTCCTGTATGGAAACTATCTGTAGCTACACACAACAGGCAGAAAAATTGTGAGAAAAGCTTGACGTGAATCAGCAACTATTCATTATTTAAGGGCATTTATTAATTAGGATATTTATATAGGATCTACTGTTGTAAAATGTAACATTAACATGACATTAATTTGAACATGGCCATTAAGCTAAACATAAACGTGAAAAAAACAAAAACAAAACAGAAACAACAACAATAACAACAACAACAACAAGTATTTCAAATAGCAGCAGCATTGCTTAGTCGCCTAGTCTCACTCATCCATACTATTGGGATGTTGTGAGTGTCAGGGTTGTCCGCTGACAGTTCTGTCAGTCTTGTCTTTGTTTAATGCGTCTTTGGCCCTATTCGCACGGGATTAGTATTACCCCTGGACCTCTGTAATTAAGAAATTACCCCCTGACGTCTGTGTTTTTGGTGGCTCATTCACACGGGCAAATAAATGTTCGTAATTCCCTCGAGTTTACGGACTTTACAGCGTGCGCCCACCCATTCACACTTCAGTAGCTGAACGTGCACTGAAACAAAGATCGCGCTGCAGTATTGCAATTAAAAAAATAACTTATTTATTAGAGAAATATATTATATATAGTATAGAATATCATATTATTGTATAAATATATAATATTTCTTCTTTTTCTTTTATTCTTTGTCCATATTTACAACAAGCCTACCTGAAGAAGGTATTATAAATACCGAAACGTCGCGATAGGCTTGTTTTTCTATTCATTTTATTTGGTTTATTTCATTTTATATCATTTTTACTCTTTCACACTTTGATTTCTTGAGATACTTACAGGATGGACGTCTTTAGAGGCCGTGTGAGACAAAGAAATGCTCCACAATACAGACTACTAAGTTACACTACCACAAAAAGCGTCCAAACTTTCCAAAAGAGCTTCCATGTTGCGCCAAAATACTAAATTTGACGTTTCCATGACAACGGTCCGAGTTGAGCTTCCGGATCACGTCTTTACTGTAGTTTGTTTTCTCTTTTGCAGCACTTCATAGTTTTTATTGGAGAAAAACTATAATCGGATTGGAGTAGAGCATATTGAGATATTTTATTGTTAATATAGTTTTAATACAGACGTAAAATGGACTGTTAAACGGCCCATAATGGTTATTACGTTCTTTAGGAAACGATAGGCTCACAGAAAAACAGCCCAAATCACAGACATGGGGATTCGCACGGGACTGGTATTATCAGAGGACCCCTGTGTTGGCCGAAATACGGTAGGTAATTTTCGGGGGAATTTTTACAGACATTTTTACAGACATGGCAGATTCACACGGGATAAAAATCACAGACGACCTCTGCGATTATTACAAATTACCGGAGGTCCCTAGGTAATACTAATCCCGTGCGAATAGGTGTTGTGTTGTGTTTAAGCACATGGCTCATTTGTGTTGGCTCCTCTTATCCCGCCTCCTTGTTTCCAATTACCACGCCCTCTTGTTTAGTCGTTGATTAGTCCTCGTTAGTCTTGAGTGTGCTCACCTTTTCTTCATGTTCTCAGCTCCCTTTATATCATGTTCTCTTTCCCTCATGTTTTGTCAGTTCAATGTTATTGAGTGTGCTGTACTACCTGTTACTTATTGTCTATTGTTCCAGGTGTTGATCTTGTCGTATGTTGTTCCTGTCTATGTTTCCTGTTGTGTGGGTCAAGTCCAAGTAAAGTTGGTCTTTGTGCTTCGTCCCTTGCCTTCTGTTGGATTGTTCACCTCCTCTCCCTCTATCTCTTGTCCTCCCCGCTGTGTGTCTCAATAAACAGTTTAAACTCATTCTGCGCTTGAGTCTTCCCTTATAGATCTGTGAAAGTGAGGCTATTGTGACTGGTTGATTGGTGATTATTTACTGGCCCAGGTCAAAAGAGACATTCCCCAAGAATCTGTACTACAGTATTCCAGTGGCGAGCTGTGACTTCTTTAACCAGGTATGCCGGCTATTTTGTTTCCAAAGTATGAGCACAGACATGTAGATAAAAAAAACAACAACACATTTTTGGAAAATACCACCATTGCCAACCACTACACTAATACACCAACTGTCCTGAAATGTCTAAAAAACAAATCTATAACTTGTGCTCGTAACTCAATGTGGACAAATTTAGGTTTTAATGGTCATATTTTATCTCGCCTATATGGACAATTATGTCCCCATCTCGACCAATCGCTTTATCTCTTTGCCTTAGATCTCTGTCTGTCTGTACTCTTATTAATTCCAGTCATTTCCATATGCAATCATGACATGACATTGATTCAGATTACCATATGGTCTGTTAAAAGCAACATGTTTTAGCTTTTAATGCAACCTGGTTTGTCATAGCTGCAGTGGGAAAGCTGTTTCCTCTGATCTGTTGAGGACAGAGAAAATTCAAATCAGTATGTTAGTAAGTCAAGTCACCTTCATTTATATAGCGCTGAATATATAAAATGAATTGTTTCAAAGCAGCTTTACAGTGATAATAGAAAATTACAGTAACAGAGATTGTTTTGGCTGTACAGCAGCTCTAGGATGAAGTTATTGTTCAGCTAAAGTTAGTTTTGATTGATTGATTGATTGATTCACTTCCTTAATAATGAAGATCATTAGTTATTAACTTAGGGGCCGATAACACGACACCATTCTAACAGAACACCCTCAACACGCTCCGGCCGCCCATCCGAACAAAACGCACGGAAATAGGTTCCTAGGTGCAAACAATTATCAGTTATCTCTGCGCAAACACCGACATCATGCACATGCGCATCACGTGTTCAGTCCATAGGTATGTGCGTTTTAATATGTATGTGCACAGGCGTGTAGTCCTTCTTTACAAATCAACCCTCAACAAACTACTTGTCTGGCCTTAAAAATGTATAATACAGAATTATTTATATTGTCCGCGTAGCCACGTGGTGACAGGGGAGAGTCTAGTTGAGACTTAAGGACTGCGTTGTCATCGTGTCCAGGCACAGGTCCTTCATCAGATCTGGATACGGCCTGGATCCGGCGGACTGCTGTAAACCTCGGGATAAACAGAGAGACTAATATTAGCGTAGACGCCATCCTCCTTATGATGTAACAAGTACATCAGGATTTATGGGAAGTGTTCCCGGTTATGGCTGACCTAAACTATACAGCCTAACATTGAATTATAGAAGTCTATAATACTGTATGTTATGTGTATACTAGGCCAAAAATATGTGTTTTTAGTCTAGCTTTGACCTGATAGAGTGTGTCTGCTTCCCAGACAATGTTAGGAAGACTGCTCCAAAGTTTTGGTGCTAAATAGGAAAACTATATTCCGCCGGCAGTCGATTTTGATATTCTAGGTATTATCAACTGGCCGGAATTTTGAGATCGCAATAGACGTGAAGAACTATAATGTGTTAAGAGCTCGCTCAAGTACTGGGGAGCTAAACCATTTAGTGCTTTGTAAGTAATCAGCAATATTTAAAAATGTATACGATGTTTAATAGGGAGCCAATGCAGTGTTGACAGAACCGGGCTAATATGGTCATACTTCCTGGTTCTGGTAAGAACTCTAGCTGCTGCGTTTTGGACCACCTGTAGTTTGTTTATTAAGCGTGCAGGGCAACCACCCAGTGGAGCATTACAATAATCTAGCCTTGATGTTATGAACGCATTAACTAATTGTTTCGCATTTGTCATTGAGAGCATATAACGTAATTTAGATATATATTTTTGCGATGGAAAAATGTGGTTTTACAGATACTTGACACGTGACTTTCAAATGAAAGATTGGTATCAAAGAGCACACCCAGGTTCCTAACCGATGACGAAGACTTGACAGAGCAGCCATCAAGTGTTAGACAGTATTCTAGGTTATTACGTGAGGAAGTTTTTTGTCCAATAATTAGAATCTCTGTTTTTTCAGAATTAAGTTGTAATAAATTAGTCATCCAGTTTTTTATATCAGCTATGCATTCCGTTAATTTTGTGAATTGGTAAGTTTCGTCAGGGCGTGAAGAAATACAGAGCTGAATATCATCATCAGCATGTGGATACAAAGAGCTTGGCAGACAGCTATAGATTATCTGTAGAGATTTCTTTCATAGTTCTCCATAAAACTGTTCAGAGATCTTTGTAGATATATTTATTTTATTCATTTAGTATTGAATACTGTAGAAGAAAACAAAAACGATCAATGAGTCAAGACTGAGGCTTTATTGGTGGTACCGTAAGTTTAATGCTGAATTTTTTGCAGTTTATAAAACCATCTTGAGTTGTAGATATTTGAATGTAAAGTAAGTTCAAGATATTATTCAATTATAAAATTGTATTTATTCTGCACAATATTTCATAATCTGTCTACTTCACATTCTGTCAAAAAACTTCTCTAAAATAATATACAGATTTGATTTATTTGTCACTTCAGAATATGCTCATAAGATCTTATTCTCTCATTCTCTTTGAGATACTGCAGGCCACTTGTGACCAACCAGCTACCAGCTCTGCTCAGATGTAGATGTCCCTCCCCTGCATTTTCTGTGAAGCTTGACAAGTACATTAACACTGTTATTATCATTCTTAAGATTTGATGACCAAGTCATAGTTCTTCTTTTAATCAAATCCATCGTTCACATACCTTTTTTTTTTGCATCCTTTTGTTTTGCATCAATAATTTTAGAAATAATGTGGTACTACGGCCAAAGGTGCTGGGATAGGCTCCATTATTCCCACAACCCTGTGTAGGTTGTGGTTGGAAAATGAATGGATATACTTTAAAAGTTTAGTTAATAATAGTTCTGTCAGGTCCATTAAGTCAAGAACATACAGACAATAAAAATAATTTAAGAATTTTTATTGAATAGATTGCAAACAAGATGATGTTCCTGAATTGAAATTTGGCGGTATGGCTCTGTTCAGGGAGTCCTCTGACCTTTCATGAGCACCATGAAATAGCAGAGAGTCAGAGGACAGCAGCAGCAGTATTAGGGAACACTCACACAGTTTAGGACTGTGAGAGCTAAAATATCCCCCCCAAACAAAACCACACCTGGCAATCCTCTGTGATACAGAGGATGATTATTTTAACAATTATATGCTTAGTAATCTATGGATATATACGGATATTTGCAATATGTTATAATCAGATGAGTCCTGACCACCCATGAGTTAGCAGAATCAGGGGACAGCAGCAGCAGTATGTTTCTGATCAGATGAGTCCCCTGACCATTCATGAATTAGCAGAAGTCAGGGGACAGCAGCAGTATGAGGAGATAGTAGCCGCATATAGGGACAGCATTATCAGCATGAGGGGATGCAGCAGCAGCACAAGGGCGCTCACGTTATTTTGACTAGATGAGCTATCCCCCCCAAAACAGAAATTGAGTGTCTCGAACAGTGTCATCTGAGCCGCCCTAATTTAGCGATTTATATTATGGTAAAAATTATTAATTACTGAAATGACTATTCAAGACCGCAATAGCTAAAACATGCTGTTACCTAGAATTATCTGTCTTGAACTGTTTTGACCATCTACAGTGTAAGCGCTATGAAGAGATGACTAAGCCCCCTTTTGAGAAACGAGCTAGATGAAGGAATTAAACAGCTGGTAGCGCATCCAGGGGCGTTATACTGAGCAGAGCGCGAGCAAAATAATGATCAAAAGTGTTTATTAGCGAAACAAATCAGAGACTTGAGCTCATGGCTTTCTGGGCATCAAGAATAGCCCGAACATCGGGACGGAGGTATCGTTTGTAGGCAGCAGAAGACCACTGCCCCATAGCTTTAAGGGTTAAAACCGGAGCGGATGGTGCCGCTGTTGTTGCTGCGCCGATGCGCAGAGAATGAGCAGTATAGCGGTCCGGGGGCAGTCCACAGAATTGGCAAAGGAGGCGTAGGTGACAAGAAAACCAGGTTCTGGACATTGTTTTCCCTGCCTGCGTGACGAACAGCGGCTCCTGCGGATCAGCACTGGGGCGGTACCGCAAATAGGACAGCATGGAAATCAGAGGACAAAACACAGTGTTAGACTCAGAGATGTACACGATTACGCCTTTACAATTTTTATCAGTTTTGGAATGTTTTAAAAATAATGTGAAATGGTGATCATAAATTGAGACATCAGAAATTGTTAGATTGAGATTTGGGTCAAATGAACAAGTGCGTGAAGAAATTTCACCACCCCTTAGAAAACCAAAAAAGGCTGTGAGAATGACAGTTTCTAACAACTGGTGTACAGCCCAAAACACCCATCCCGTAATTTTGATATGATTTGTTTAACCAAAGGTAGAGTGAAAGGGAGACGTTTATCATTGCCTTGTGGAGATTGTCTTTTGATCCCGTTCAGCAAAAGGCGAATGGAAGGATTTTTCAAAATACTGGAGGCAGATGGATCCAGGCAGTACATATGGAATTGAATGCCAGCGACCGTACTTTTGATGGAAGAAGGCTGCAGTTTTCGGTCCTCGAAGCAGTGGACTATAAAGGCACTAATATATGATATATTGACAGGCAGAGCAGCTACAGATAAAGAAGCACAAAAACTGATGAAATAAGACCATGCAGAGTCATACGATTTTAATGTAGAACTAGCCAAACCTCCCCGCATGTATTGCGCATCAGAATGCATATAGGATTGAAGAGGGTTATTCAATCTAGAATGTTTTGGCTGATTGTGCTGCAGCTGGACACAGGAGATGGAATTTCTGAAAATTGAAACGAGACAAAGAATCGGCCACTTGGTTATTCAAACCGGGAATATGTTCTGCACGAAAATGATAGTTCCCCATAACTGACAGCCATGTAAGACGTCTCATGAACCTATTGATAAATGGAACGGATGAACGCCTCTTATTAATTATATTAACCGCGGCTTCGTTGTCGCAGAAAAACATAATTTGTTTCCTAGCCCAGTGTTTACCCCACAGAATGCATGCAACGACGATCGGATACAATTCTAATAGGGCTGTCGAGGAATCACGGCAGGTAAGGAACGCAATTCTTCCGGCCAGTCAGACGCAAACCATTCGTTTTTGAAAATCCCCCCGAACCCTACGGAAGGTGCAGCATCAGTATACAGATTAAGAGCTAAAGATGATTCCATGAAATCATTAAGAAAAAAAGGAAATGCAATTCCATTTATCTAGAAGCAGAGACCAAAATTTTAGCTCAGATCTACATCCTGCGTCTAAAGTAACTATATCACTGAGAGCTTTTGCAGATTAAGAAAGGTCAAGAAGCCTGGAAATAAATGATCTGCCTTGAGGAATTACTCTCATCGCGAATTTAAGGTGCCCCAAAAGAGAGAGCAAGTCCCTTTTTGAAAAATATTTTGAATTTTTTTGCGACTTTCATAACTTGTCTTATTCGGGATAATTTCTCGAGGGGGAGTGAAGCTTGCATGCGATTTGAATCGAGAGAAATGCCTAAGAATTCGATGACTTTGACTGGACCCACGGTCTTTTCCTCCGAGAGAGGAACGCCTAATTCAGAAAAAGTGCGTTTGAGAGTCGAGATAGAGAAGTCTGATTTTTCGGAAGGAAAATCTACCAGGAGAAAATCATCTAAAAGATGAAGGACGAATGATAATTTCTCGTTATTAAGAAGAATCCAGCACAAAGGCTCAGACAAGGTATCGAATATTTTTGGACTGCTACGACAGCCAAAAGTGAGTCTAACCGCAAAATACACTTTTTCCCTCCACTGGACACCGAACAAATGCCACTGTGAGGGATGCAATGGCATAACTTTAAAAGCATCGGAAATATCTGCCTTTGCAAGCCAAGCTCCACGTCCTGCCTTTTTAATGAAATTGATGGCATCGTCGACAGTGTTGTAAAACAGAGAAAATGGGGCTAAAGGAATAAGGCTATTGATGCTGTCAGCCAAACCATTGTGGGGAGCAGAAAGGTCGATAATTAAACGTTTTTTACCCGAATATTTTCGAGTGGCTACCCCTATAGGACTTATCCTAAAAATCGGGAAAGGAGAATTATCAAATGGGCCTATCATGAATCCTTTCTTAACCTCTTTCTCGAGCAAGGTATCCACAGTTTCCGGCTCCTGAGACGCGGACAATAGGTTATGGCAATGAAAAGATACAGCAGGAAAATGCAGCAGGCCAGCAAAAACCCTGAACAAGACCAGTCAGTAAATAATCCACAAAACAGCGGTCAGGATGCTTTCTCAACGCCCGTCCCAGCTTGGGGACGTTTATGGGAGTTGATGGTTTTATTTCTTTCGATCCATTTTTATGAAGCGGGTTCTCCTCGGGCACACAGACTTTGGGTGGGCGTTCCCGCAGTAGCTGCCAATATCTGTCCCCTCAGCTGATGAGAGATGGCAGCAGCTGGTGGGAAAAAAGGCAAGCCAGTGGAAAGAGGTACGGCGGTTGCTAGGGTCCTTTTAGGTATAAATTCCGTGGTGACGTCATCACCTTGAGGCTGGCGCGGATGGTGATGTGGGTCAGAGACAGCAGCGGCGGTTGAAGCCGAGGTGGATGTCGATTGAGCAGGGACGGGGTTCGAGGAAGGTCTGGAAATGGAGCCGTCTTCCAGTGTTGATATCCTAGCGGACATGTCGAGGAGAGAAGATTGGATATCAGAAAGTGCCATGAGCACTGGATCATCTGCTGAAAAAGCACTTGGGCCCGGACAAACAGAGCAGCTGACCCGTTTTTGTGCTGGGGCTTTGCTGGCCGTCTCGGGATTTTTGCGCTTCGAGGTGTGCTTTTTTCCGGAGGACTGGAGAGGAGGCACCGGCGGAGATTCAACAACTGGGATAATTAGAGAATCACAGAGGAGGACAAATAGGTTCTCGTGAGAGGCGCCACGCGGAGGCTGAATGTCATTTGTAAATAGGGTTTCCAGTATTTTTGCCACGGGCCAATCACCGATGCATGGTTGGGACGAGGATTTATTTGCCAAACGCAGAGAACTCCTACGAACGGAAGCGTAATCTTCCGGGCAGGCATCCTGCCCCTGGTCCAATTGGAATGGTGATGGCCAGGTTTCCTCAGAAGAGTCTTGCCATTCTTCCTCGACAGCGGCGGAACTCATAGCCGACAATAGGGTGAGTAGAATCAGTACTTTTGCGCTTAACAACATGAGTGATTTTACCAGCGTACAGATCAGCAGAAGTGAGCAGCAAGCATGTATGAGCAAACTGAATGTGCTTTAAATAGGGCGCCTTGTTTGAGCTTGGCCATTGAGCAGCGAGGGGAGTTAACCAGCTAATGCAGCTCAGCTGAAGCAGATCAGCTGGAGCAGATCAGCTGACGGGACAGTGTTGTTAGCAATAGCATTAGCAGCGTCTTGACTACCTGGCCTGCCAGAACTGACGATGACGCTCAATATCATCATTTGCTTTTTTAAATACAGAGAATATTGAGAAAAATATTGGTACACATTATCATAAGCTTGACCTTAGGCTACTTGCACACTGTAAAAAAAATATCCTAATTTTACAGAAAATTACAGATTTTTTGACGTTCATTTTCTTTCATTTTAAATTGTACTCAAAAATTACAAATAATATCTAAAATAAAAATTCAGCGGCCTTGTTGCGATTCATACGCTGATTCTTTGTGTCTGTGTGAGTCTATATGATTCTGTCTAAACATTTTCTGTATAATGACTTCATAAAATCTAGAGTATCACAGCACTGCAGGGTATCACAGCACTGCAGGATTTTCTGCAGCAGTATTGGCATGCAAAATTAACAACTAATATTTAACGACTTAATCAGATATAAGACTTCAGGTGGTATCAATAAATGAGGCCACTACATGATGACTATTATCACTAAAAGTGACCAAAGTGACATCATCTGATCTGAGTTCAGCATAACAAACTTTAACATAACAAAATCTTATCTACCATGACAAATACGCATCAGAGACACACAGTTAAAGCAGCCAGATAAAAAACTATTGTTCAAAACTGAAGGGTCAAGAGCCCAACTAAAGCAAACATTGATCACCACAATGGTGACATCAAACTTTATTATTTTCAATACAACATCAACTTCTAAACCTATAGGTTTTAAAGTGTTTCTGTATGGTCTGTTTTGTGGGTCACCACTGTGTTGAAGAGTAGAGCCTGTGCTTCAGTCAAAAATGAGCAGAGAAACATTAATGTTGTGCTGCATGATGCTTTATTTAACTAACCATAACTGTGTAGTTGCTGATGCAGTGATGCACAGTAAATCATGCATGTTAACATGATTAACATGATAACTTCAGTTAACTGCAAGAGATACACTTTTTACAGTGAATGAGTTTGTTAATAAAATAGGCAATAACTGTGTTTCTGTGTCTGTAAAAGTCTTTTGCACTTTATTTAAATTAGTATATTTTACATTAATTTTATGGTTTTTGTATGGCAGCCAAGGCTGACAGTTATTTGACTGTTTTTTATGTTTTTTTTTTTTTGTTTGTTTTTGTTTTTTTTACAGTGAAGGTGTTTGATTGTAATAATTCAGGAAATAGCTGTAAAATAAGTGTTTTTCTATAAAACATTTAAGGAAAATTTCTGTAAAAGTTTTTTGCACTTTATTTAAATTAGAATATTTTACTTTACGGTTTTTGTTTGGCAGCAGTAGCTGACAGTCATTTACCGTTTTTTAAAGATTTTTATTTTTTACAGTGCAGAGTTTCGGTGTTACCAATTATGCCATATTCGGTTGAACATTCTGTCCCCCATTTTTGAATATCTTTGGAAGTACCTCGGTTAGGACTGTAACCTCGGTTCCCTAAAGAAGAAAAGAGATGCTGCGTCATGAGTTTTACGACACTATGGGAACACTTCTGCGTGACTGCGTCCCAGAGCACATGTGAAATCAGTCCAACTACGTAGGCGGTGACGTCACAACCAGGAAGGTATAAAGCACCCCTGAACCAAACAATGTCAGCTTCTGATAGGCTGAAGCAAGTCGGTCACAGGCGCGCCGGAAGTATTGCGGGGAAACACAACGTCTCGACTGTGGTCGTAACCGAAGAATTCCCTTTCAAGGGAACTCGTGCTGCGTTGTAAGTTATATGACACTATGGGAACATTAATACCCACTATGCCATGCTGACCAGTGCCTGTCCAGTGTTAATTCTTGTTAGAGCACAACTAAGACTGCAGAACCTGGGACCCTGGTGTGGTCAAGGTCATAAAACCTGACGAATGTGTGCAGAGAGGACCAGCCTGGTTTCTTCCCCGATCTTCACACCTCGGTGTGGCATCCCCCAACACACAGTTTGCACTTTGAAGAGTGCCAGGCAAGGGTGGAGTTTGCGATTTTTCAGCCATTTTGACTAAAATAATCGAAACGTCTTTAATTACTCGTTGTAGTTGCTCTGAAGCTTCCAGCCATGCTTGCATAACTTTTTTGCCTTTTTTTGGCCCCTTAATTACTGCTTGCTGCTATATTTTATTAGAATAATTATTTTATATGTATTATGCAATATAGTATTTATTATAGTATTTATGCATATTTGAATGAGATCTTATTTTTATATCTTCAGTTTTCTTTTAAATTGTAGTTAAATGTTTAGTTAAACGTGAATTAGTTTTTGTTACATGCTTTTGTATTTTTAATAGTTTCTATGTTTTTTTTTTTGTCATTTCTATTTGGCTTTAATTTATCTATATTTCAGTTTCAGTAATTTTAGTACTGTACAGTAACTTAAACTTATTTTATTTCAGTTACGTGCCAAGGCAACATGTCTGATTTTCATTTTGTTTTTTATTTATGTTTTTTTCTTAAAAACAAATATAAATATATTTCAGGTTTATTCCAATTAAGGAAAACATACTTCAACACTGAAAGTTTTTAGTCAATATATATTTTTATTTGTATTATTTGATTATAGTAAGTTATATTTGAGACTGTCTTCTGTTAAAAATTAGACTAGAAAGGAATTTTAGGCCAGTGCTATCAACATTTCCAACATCTCTCGACTGTGCTGAACAGGCTGCCAGGCCAAATACTGGATTTCAAGCACAGGGTCAGAGCTTATGTAACTAGTGTCTGCTGACACTGGCATGCCATCCATGTCTGTCTTGCCCCACTGCCCTGATGTATGAAATACCCAAAGAAGAAATGAAAGGAGAGGTGGGATGAGGTTGTGACAGCACAGCGAACTAGTATGAAGCCCACATCTCTGCTTTTTTGTTCAACAAAAGAGTTTTATGTGGAGGGCCTGTTCATATGGAATATATGGAGTCCTTGGCGTAATTTACATAGTGTTGTATTAAGCAGGGGTTTTCAAAATGGGCTCTGGGAACCAGAGGCTACATGTTTCAGTTTGTTGACATCAAGTTTTCTTTGTTCTTAGTTTGTCTGTTTTGACCTAAATTCTTAGTTCGTTTGGTTCAGTTCAAGTTTGGTTATCATCAATGTTAGTTGTGTTTATGTTACCTGCTACCTTCCTGAGTATTTGAGTTAATCATATTCAATCATATTAAATAACTATTTTGTGATATTTCCTGTTTCAAGTGTCACAGGCCGGGGTGGGCTTTCCTCCCCTTCTAAACGTACCACCTCGAGGAGTTACCCAGAGACACCAAAGACCAGACAAGATAATTATTATCAAAAACTTGTATTTTATTTAGTTAAAATAAGTTCAATCTCAATCTAAAATCCACCGGCTGATCCTCCTCTCTCTTCTACCAGGTTGCGTGGGAAGTTCGCACAACGATCCCTCTTCGGACAGGCAGAAGCAGACAATGGAGCAGACACAGGTAAGGATTCGCACAGCGACTCCTCTTCGGCCAAAGGTAAGTAGTGGAGCAGACACAGGTAAGGATTCACACAGCGGTTCCTCTTCACCCAGACATAAGTAGTGGGACGGGCACTGGCAAGGATTCACACAGCAACTCCTCTTCGGCCAAAGGTAAGTAGTGGAGCAGACACAGGTAAGGATTCACACAGCGGTTCCTCTTCATCCAGACATAAGTAGTGGGACAGGCACTGGCAAGGATTCACACAGCAACTCCTCTTCGGCCGGAGGTAAGTAATAGAGCAGACACTGCTAAGGATTCGCACAGCGGTTCCTCTTCGACCGGAGGTAAGTAATGGAACAGGCACTGGCAAGGATTCGCACAGCAGCTCCTCTTCGGCCGGAGGTAAGTAATAGAGCAGACACTGCTAAGGATTCGCACAGCGGTTCCTCTTCGGCCGGAGGTAAGTAATGGAACAGGCACTGGCAAGGATTCGCACAGCAGCTCCTCTTCGGCCAGACCTAAGTAGTGGGGCAGACACTGGCAGAAAATTGACAACAAGGGAAGGGGTTACTCTTCTCACAGGACAGCATCCCCCATTTGAGTGTCACCTCTGTTTGGGATAGGGGGAATGATAGAGCAGGGGGTCATCCGACGCAGTATAATGGTCCGTCGTAAATAGCAGCCGGGGGCTCTCTTGCTCTTCCTCCGTGGGACACCCCTGATAGTGGGATGGACGCTGGTACGGAGTCGCACAACAATTCCCCTTCAGCCGGAGGTTGGTGTTGCGGCAGGCACTAGTAGGAATTTGACAACAAGGGAAGGGGTTACTCTTCTCACAGGACAGCATCAATCATTTGAGTGTCACCTCTTTTTGGGATGGGGGGAGGATGGGGCAGGGGATCATCCGACGCAATGTAGTAGTCCGTCACAGATGGCAACCGGGGGCTCTCTCCTTCCCTCCACGAGACACGCCCGCTAGCTGGGGGCCACTCTCCTTCCACAAGCCGACGACAGTTGAAATGCAGCGACGGACAGTAACTTCCCCACAGAACAGTGACGGCCACCTCCGCTGGCAGAGAACAATTTCTCTACGTTCACAGGACAACCGTGGTGAGTACAGGATTTAACAATCAACAACTGGGTCTTCTTACCATGGAGCAGTGACGGCAGCATTCAATAGCGGAGGGCAGTTTCTCTATGTTCGCAGAACCACAGGGATGAGTACAGGTTTCAACAGTCAACGGCTGGGCCTTCTTTCTACAGGAAGTAGTGTCAGCATTCAACGGCAAAGAGCAGTTTCTCTATGTTCACTGAACAACAATGGTGAGTACAGGTTTCAACAATCAACAGCTGGGTGTTCCTACCCCAGAGCGGTGATGGCAGCATTCAATGGCAGAGGGCAATTTCTCTATGTTCACAGAACAACAGTGGTGTGTACAGGTTTCAACAGTCAACAGCTGGGCCTTCTTTCCACAAGACAGTAGGATCAGCATTCAATGGCAAAGAGCAGTTTCTCTATGTTCACAGAACAACAATAATGAGTACAGATTTCAACAGTCAACAACTGGGTCTTCTTACCACAGAACAGCAGGGTCAGCATTCAATGGCAAAGAGCAGTTTCTCTATGTTCACAGAACAACAATGGTGAGTACAGGTTTCAACAATCAGCAGCTGGGTCTTCTTACCACAGAGCGGCGATGGCAGCATTCAATGGCAGAGAGCAGTTTCTCTATGTTCACAGAACAGCAATGGTGAGTACAGGTTTCAACAATCAGCAGCTGGGTCTTCTTACCACAGAGCGGCGATGGCAGCATTCAATGGCAGAGGGCAGTTTCTCTATGTTCACAGAACAGCAGTGGTGAGTACAGGTTTCAACAATCAGCAGCTGGGACTTCTTACCACAGAACAGCGATGCATAGATCTCTCATAAATCCTCTTCAACTCAGACAGGATGAAGCTGCATTCCTGTACGGCATATGCTCAACACACAGCAGTTAATTAATTTCAGTTTGGTCTTCGAGACCCACAGGTATGCCAACTGGGGAACGGGCAGACATAAAATTACAGTTTCCACACCAGTGCACAATTCAGTCACTTCAAATGATCACACGTGTTCACTTCACATTAGGCACTGCAACTCACATCAACTCACAGTGAACAAGGTCTCTTCTCGTGGTCCCAGCCGACTCTCTCCGCTCAACTGACAAACTGTACATCCAATGCTGTATAAGTGGTTGACTATGGAAACACAACTGACATTGAAAGACTTCCAAACAAACCTTACTGAACGCCGGGGCGGCCTCACCGAATCATGGCGGGTAGCAGGCACTACAGGCATTAACTTCCTATTAGGACTGGCAGATAACACTTATCTGTTCGATGAAATAACACAGTTCGATGAAATAACACAGTTCGATCATACCGCTGCTCTCCAGCTCTTCCTTCTGTACATGCAGTCTTTCCCGTCCTTTAATGGTCTGCCCTCTCGTATACTGCTCGCCGTGATCAGCAGATCAACAACAAAAGATTTCCTCCAGTCCGCATCAGCCCCGAAGATTTCGCTCCAAAGTCTCTTCGCCCTCGGATACTTCTCACCAACGATTACCACGCTAAGATTCTTCACACTGCTGCACATCAACCAGATCCTTTTATAATCCCCCTCACAAATCCATATCCCTCGTTGCTCAATCTCTGCTCATCGCCCAGCTGCCGCTCATTCCCTCATTAGCAAGCTCCGTCAGACTGTTTACACGGAAAGACCCGGAACCGTTCTGGTGTTACATTAAACTCGCTCCCTCCGGAAACAAGAATGGAGAAAGACAATTCCGCTTAATCGTCACCCTGTGACACAAGTCTCTTTGGATTCTAAGACTCGTGACTGAATGACCGACCAAATAAAGAGTTTAAAGATGGACTTATCTCGCTCTCTGGCTACAGTCCCTTCTTGATAATAAATCCGTAAATCTTCCTCCTCTGATGTACCAGCCTTATTTTGCTGGTCCCATCTTCTCTGCTGGTTTTGTCCAGTCCCCTGGCTCCGTCGGTGCCACTGGTGTTTCCCTGCTCTTCGGCTCCTCCTCGGGCTACCCGTCCATTAGTTTGTTCTGAGGTTGAGTCCCCGGCTTTACATCAGGCCTTCAGGCCCAAGTCTCCATCTCGGCTTGTCAGCCCATCGGCTTCACCACGGCTCTGCGCTCCCTCGACTCAAACGTGGCCCATTAGCCCTAGGACTCCTTTGGACTCCGGATCAGCCTCGGTCAATCGTCGCACTGACTCCGCCACAAACTTCCGGGTCTCAGCTACACCTCGACCTTTCACCCCTTTAGCTACTCCGGGCTTCTCCTTCCCTCCTGCTTCTCTGTTGTACACACTCCCTCCGTCGCCTGGGTCTGCCGTGCCCCCGTCTCTGCCTCAGTCCCACAAGTGAGCAGCTCCACCTTGGGCTATCGGGCCATGGATGTAACCCTGGTTATTTGGCCTCTCTGCTCCACCGGATAGCCCATGCACCCTGGTTCCGCTTCTGTCAGTTAGTCCCCGGGTTCCACCTAGCCCTTCAGTCAAGGCTCCACCCTGATTCTTCCCACCGTCGGCTCCACCTTGGTGTCTCTTTCCTGTTCAGTTACGGCGCGAGGACGCACCTTCCGGGAGGGGAGAGTACTAAATGTTGATGGACTTTCAGTTTGTTGTCATCAGTTTTCTTTGTTCTTATTTTGTCTGTCTTGACCTAATTTCTCGGTTCGTTTTTTTTTTTTTTTGTCATTTCGTTCACCTGTTGTCATTGAATTAGCTACTTTCCCTGGGGTATAAATTGATGCTTGGTTAAGTTCAAGTTTGGTCATAGTCAATGTTAGTTTGTCAATGTTTATTCTACCTGTTACCTTCCTGAGTATTCGAGTTCCCTATTAAAGGGCTATTTTGTGAGATTTCCTGTTTCAAGTCTCTTTGGATTCTAAGATTTATTTCACCTGGAAGAGGGCTTTAGTGTTACACCAGGATTTCTGTAACTTGTCTTCATCTTGTCTCCCTTCTTCCTCATGACATTAATTAAAGTTATATGGGTTTCTTAGAGCTCATGCATCTGCTTTTGTTATATCACTAATGTGCAAGAATTGTTTCATCAGTCTGGGCATATTTCTCTGCACTCTGCAGGTCATAGGATGAAGAGTGCAGTGCTTTTCATTAGTTCATAGAGCAGAGATTACAGCTCAATGCAGCCGCATGAATAATGCATACATGTGCTGTGCATGGTATCCTATGCCCTCTGATTTTACTGCCCATTCCAACATGGAAAAATATGTGTTATCATATGCTCTCACAGGCAGAGACCCACACATTTTTTTTAAATCTCTTCAAAAACAGGCTTCAAAAACTTATCAACCATCCTCTATGGGGAATGCCAGGTTTAGAAAAGGATGTGGCTAGGTTTGGACTGGGAGAGTGCAGTGAAGCCATTATCTGTACCTGTTACAACAAAATTGTATCTGTATCTTGTCAGGTTGATCCAGAAGATGGACTTTTAATTTAGAAGTTGGTCAACACCACATGAACATTTTCAATTGCTGTTTCAAGTCACCTGTGATGAAAATAATTGTAAAATGAAGGGGTTAGAAAATCAAATTCAATATGATTATATGTCCTCGCTATTTAAAAACATTAATGTGCATTTGAAAATATGGGCTATATGAGTATCTGTAGTAGCTAATGCAGGACACTGCCTGAGTGATGCTGAGACAGTGGCGGAACTAGAGTTTTATACATGGGGTGGCCAGGGGGTGGCCACTGCTACTTTCGGGGGTACACACACACACACACACACACACACACACACACACACACACACACACACACACACACACACACACACACACACACACACACAGTGGAAAAGCTTGTGGAAGGAATTGGATCACTCTGTTTGTGTCTATAAGTGTTGAACATCCAAAATATTTGCAGAAAACAAAGCTGAAGCACCAAGGAGATAAGATACTGGAGCATGTGTCTGTTATTTACAAAAAAACCTCACATTTACAATTTTTTATTTTTTAATTTTTATTAGATATAGCAGGCATCAAGCAGACATGTACTTGAAAAATTTAAACAATTTTAGTGCCCATCAATATAAAATCTTATCCTAGGAAGATTTATAATTTATAATAATTCTTTCTAATTATAATTATTTAATTTACTATTATTTTTTTGTGTTCATTTTTGGGTGAACTATCCTTTTAATCTGGCAAAATCGTCTCAACTTAAATTCCTGAATTCGGTATGTGATTGACTGCCTGTGTCTGGAAGATGCTCTGACCTGTTGCTGGTTCTGAAGTCTGACCACACTGACTCTGACTAGCCAGTGGTGATGCAAGGGCTGGGGTCTGTTTGCACCTGATCTGCCAGTTAGTCCAGTCATTTTAAGCCAAACTGGGGGTCAACCTTGAACAAATTGCAACAGAAGCAAACTCAACTGATTTTGTATCCTCAATATGTCCTGAGTAAGGAAAAAAAAAAGTCCCGAAGAATCCCATTAGGGGAAAGTTTCGAAAAAGACCCAAATATAGCCTATGCATACGCCTATTCATTCTTTTTCTTACATGAATAGGGTAAAAATTTTAACCTTTAGATATCACCATGAAAATTACTGAGTTGATTACTTACATCAAGACAAACAAAAACTGTATTACAAGTTTTTTTTTTTTTTTATTGTTTGTTAACATGGACAAATGGTGCATAATCCAATTATGTATGTGCTAATTTGCATAAATACCACAACAGGTCTAAACATTGGGTCTAGCCAGGTGGAAATGTCTTGTTGAATCTTGTTGACACATAACAGTAAAATACTTAATGTTAAGGTCTGAATGGAACCCATTTAGGCTACCAATGAGCATTAATACATAGAGGCAGGAAGAAGTACCTTAGAAACCAGCCTTTATTAATTTTTAAGCGATGGGGTTTGGGGCTGGGTCCGTGGGACTGTTTCTTGGGGACGAGTCTGAGGGAAGAACAGGAGACAATGGTAAGGAGAATACAGAAGACAAAAGGTACTGTAGGTAAAATAAAAAGTGAATCCCCAGAAACAGTTTTCGAAACTTTCCCCTAATGGGATTCTTCAGGACTTTTTTTTCCTTACTCAGGACATATTGAGGATACAAAATCAGTTGAGTTTGCTTCTGTTGCAATTTGTTCAACCTTTTTTCATAAAATGACTAGACTATGTTTGTGCTTATTTAAAAAAAAAAAAACTCTGATATCTCTCCCTTTCTTTTCATGTTTAATTGACCCTGTTCAAAAATATCACAAATTTAAAATATGATTCCAATCATCTTCATATTCTAATCATCATCCAGTTACCAACATTTTTATCTTAACTCTTTCTCGCCAGCATAAAATAAAATAAAAATTGTCAGCCACCATTAGCGTTTTTGGTAATTTTCACAATTTCATGGCACCCCGGAATATATTGTTGTATGAATATCTGAACGTACCAAAAGAAATAACAGACCCTGTGCTTTAAAAAAAATAATAATAATCTGTTTTATTCTAGCTTCGTGCGTCTTTTTTTATCAACACTTGAATGTTGGTAAGTTTCATAAAAAGCAACATGAGCAAAAAGATGAGATAATCACATTTTTATCAAAGACTACATCTAGATCATATTCAGAATGATGCTCAAAACACAGTAGATCGAGTCCATCAACATAAAGCTTCACAGTCCTATAGTGATCGCATTATGATATCGCTTGTTTCTGCTCTTCTTTGCCTGCGTTTTGATCTGGAGGTAACGTTAGCCTACTCATTCAGGAGATGCGTATATAGCGCCCTACCGTAAACTCGTCAATGGCAGGGAGAGAGTAATTTAAATTACATTCAACTATACATTAAATCAACTAAGTTACCAGTCAAGTTACCAATTTGATCATTGCTAGCCCTATTCTGAACTGAAGTAACTGAGCTACCTAATCAATTTCAAACTTCCAAATGTTAACTCGCTGAACACTGACTGCTGTGGCCTATCCTCACATTAGCTAGAACATTTGTATACTGTAACGTACACACGGCATGGTACTGTATATGCGTGTATTAGGCCTAATGTATTCAGAGCAAACAACCCTGATGCTAAACCTTAAAAACTTACTTCAGATATGATGTTTTCTTATTCTTCGGTGAAGTTCGGTATCTTGCAACCATCTCTTGTCCTCTGCTCGTCCGTTTGAAAACGCTGCCGGCGAACGTAATTTTTTTTTTTTTTTTTTTTTTCAGCATCAGCAACTGCCAGTAGCAAATAAAATTGTGGGGTGGCCAATCGCATGTCAGGGATGTCCAGTGCCACCCCGGACCCCCCTCTGGCACCACCACTGCTGAGAAAGATAGATGCAAAACAACAACAACAATTAGTGAAGTTTAATATTACTTTTGGCATGCAAATGGTAAGGAGACTGCAACATGGCCAAATTATTTAAAAACACATTATGATCATTTTCATTCAACTTCATACTTTACAGATTCTTGCACTGCAGTGTGAACTAGTCTAGCAGGATTTCAGGAGCAAACGGAAAATAGATCATGATGAATAACAGATTTTAACTGCTATTTATTTGTCAGCTGTAAATCAGACAGCGTATCAGTCTTTTCTGCTGTATACCCTAATTTAAGATTCCCACAGTTTTGTTCCATGTGTCCTTCAGCTCAGCAACATACAGTAGTCATTGAATCCATACACACACAAAAAAAATACATAAACAGTCACAGGTCTTTCAGTAACCTGTTATCGGTATGTAAATCAACTTTTTAGTCTGTTTGCATTCTATTATTCATTTTACTGCCCTTTTTTTAACAGTATTATTACTGAAGAAAGATGAAGGATGTTAGTTTTAGAAAACAGTAAATGCTGTATGGTCTGCTGTAACTGTTTATGTTCTCATATTGTCCTTTTAACCCTAGGCGCCTGGAAGCCGATTGTGTTGAATTTAACTTGCAATTAATTCGTTTTAATCACATTGCGAGGGGTGGGGTGCAAAGTGATTGGAAGGTATTTGCATATACAGTACAGGACAAAATGTCAGCTACAGATTAGGTGGTGACCCGCATGTGGCAGCTGGCAAAACAAACTGATGAGGGTAATTTATCATGCGTTCGTCTGTAGCGTGGCCGGTACGGGTCCACGCACGTTTTTGTTAACGCTGTCAGTCATCTGTCATGCCATGGTGAGTTTGGTTGGGACAAACCAAGAAGAAGGTCACACACAGGTTATGCACAAACAAGGAAGTCAGTGGGAAATGTCAGGCAGAACCGAGTTAGCATCATGATCAATGGATAGAAAGCATTATGGAATTATTAAGAAAAAAGTCAAACCAAAAAAAAGATTCTCTGATGTGAGTAAATTAAGTGTGGACATAACAGTTGAAGAAAGCAACTAAATAGGTCAATATACAGTATACAACTAGATTTGTTCTTTTTCTTGACTTGGAATATAGCACACAAATAATATGAGCTTTACATGAACACTGTTGAGAGACGCACAGACTGAGGTCTCTCTCTCTCTCTCTCTCTCTCTCTCTCTCTCTCTCTCTCTCTCTCTCTCTCTCTCTCTCTCTCTCTCTCTCTCTCTCTCTCTCTCTCTCTCTCTCTCTCTCTCTCTCCCTCTCTCTCTGTCTCTCTCTGTCTCTCTCTCCAATAACTGCATTAATATCTTCATTAGACTGCTGTCAGTGGCTGAAGCCTCCGTTCTAAAATGACGTTTTGGAATTAGACTTGGGATAAGATGCATAAGAAATGAGCCCCACACACAAGAGTGTTTCAAGGACAAAAACCTGACAAACATCTTGAAATACAAGATACAATGCATACATACATACATACATACATATCTACACACACACACACACACACACACATATATATATATATATATATATATATATATATATATATATATATATATATATATGCTTTGTCCTTGGTCATGGTCACTTGAACCGTTGTAGAAAAAATCACATACTGTAACTATAAGAGTAAAGCTGAATATACTAGTGAATTTCTGCTTTGTTCGTGAAGAGTCTCCAAAAGCATTTTTAAAAATACTTTGATGTTGGTGATGTTGTTACTGAACATTGTAGGTTTGTCTGCCTTGTTTACTCAGCCTGGTAAACACAATGTTTCCCAGCGGACGGATACAAACTTTAGAACACACGTTCTTAGAAATAACGAGTGTTCATCACATCATCAGCCAATCAAATTGGAGTTTTCTATTTTTGGAGATTTTTTCCATTTTTTGTGTGCAAAAAGCATCAAACTGTCCATGAATGGTAAGATTGGCATGCTGCCTGAAGATGAGACTACAGAGACTATAGTAAAAGCATCATTTAAAGGCATCATTTAGTTTCCATTTGACCATTAGCAGTGCATACAGGGGATCCTACATTCATCTTCTTTGTTCAACCTTCGTATGGTTTGCATACTCAACAACCCGGCGCATGTCATCAGCAGTCTTTGGATTTGATTCAAGAGGTATTTTATGCTTTGACCAATTAGCTGCCTCAACACCCTACGGCTGAGAAAGGTGCTCCTGCTGGGGTGTTATCCAGACATGCTCCATTAGACCAGCCAAGTATAAACTGTAGAACAAACAGTAACAGTTGGAATCATGGGTCTGTTTCTGAAAAAGACCCGCTGTTAAATGAGCAGAAACTGATCACTACCATTAACGCTTTGATGATATTATTTTTCAAAGAACAAGCATCACAGTGGCAATGGGGTGATTCTCTTTAATACAAAAGCAAACCTGTTCATACTTCAAAGGCATTGTATAAAACTGAAGCATAGTCTAGGTACTTTTTTGCAGGCTAAAATGTCTCTTTATGTGTGTTTAATTAAGCAAAAGCAAAACTGATTGCACATTTAAATTTTTGCATGCATCTGTACAAGTGGAATTGATGATACAGTATATATAATTTATAAATTCATAGATGATGTTTAACCCCACCTCACATGAACTAAGGCCCTGTTTACAATTAGTATTAAAATGCATTTTGCTCGATTAGATCACAAGCAGATGAGAGAGACTCTTTTGTTCACTTTGGTCCTTCCAGGGGAGGGTCTATGGGTGGGTAAATGTATTTGCTTTTTCAGATCTAAGGGACAAAATAAGCTTGCACAATTTACATATGAACGAACCACCATCTGCTCCACATTGAGTCAAAAACTACCAAATGTCAATGTAATAAGAATACGGGGTGACAAGACTAGGCCTAAAGGAAGAACCCGATACTGGTATGCTTTGCCCCCGAAAGCAACCTGATGAACTTGAGGAAGGATAGAATATGGAAGTATGCATCCTAAAGATCTATAGTGACAAACCAGTCCTCGAATCTGTGTATGTCATGATTCGCCTCAGCGCACAGATCTAGAAATGGACGCAACCCCTCAGTCTTCTTAGGAATGATAACATACCGGCTGTAAATTTGGACTCTCTGTCGGGGGGAGGAACACATTCTATGGCCCCCTTCCCTAGCAAAGCTATTACCTCCTGTTCCATAACCAGAGCCTGCTCTGTGCCTACCACTGTGGACAGGACCCCCCTGTGTGCAAGACCCATTGAGATATATTTGGCAGTAGTTTCCACTCTGGTCTCTGGTATTACTTGAGCGACCAATTCTTTTTCCTGAAGCGGCGAACCGGCAGGGAACTGAACTGATTGCTCTCAGACCCTCCTCGGAGGGCTTGCCACGTATCCGGGCCTCTTGAGACTGGTCTCTGGTATTACTCAAGTGCCCTGAAGCGGCTACCCAGCAGGTAACAACCAAACTTATTGCTCTGAGACCCTCCTCAGAGGGGGTGAGCATCCCAGCACCGCTATGTATCTGGGTGGACACCACTGCACCCCAAAGCACATGAGGTGGAGGGGTTAGGAAAATGGCCCCCTGAGGGCACCGAAGGTAAATTGGCACCATAAAGTGAGGTGTTAACCACTACCCCCCTCAGGGGACAGCCCTCAGAGGTCTGGCACACTTTGCCAATGCCTTCCTCAAGATAATTACAGTTCAGATCTGTCTTATGACTTCGGCTGAGACTACTAAAGGAACCAGCCTCTCGAGACTGGTCTCTAGCATAACTTGAGTAGCCAATCCGGTACCCTAAAACAGATGACTGGCAGGAAACAACCGACTGACCCCTCTGAAACCCTCCTCGGAGGGTGCGAGTCTCCAAGCGAAGCTGTTTCCAGGTGGAAACTGAGACTAGAATTTGTTGGAGACTGCTGCGCCCTGAAGCACACGAGGTGGTGGGGTTGTCAGAACAGTGCCCTGAGGGCACTGAAGGGAGATGGTCAATTTATGATGAGGTGTTATCCATTTCCCCCTGTGAATTTCAGCATTTAATTCCTCAGAATTAAAATCAGTCAAAGATCAACCATACAAGTAAGCACGGCCTGGATGAATAGTACCCCCCTCAAAAATCAGATATCTACCTCTACCAAAAATTGTATTCAGCCAAAAACCAACCAGACAAGACAACAAGTCTGGATGAAAGGCTGAATATAGTATTTCCATACAGGCATCTGACTTCTCAAAACCAGACAAATATTTCATTTAATTTCTTAAAATCAAATGCAGCCAAGAAACAACTAGACAAGTATACATGGTCTGAATGACTGGCTGAATATTCGTATTAGAATCTCAAACACAAAAAGAATCTTAAATCGTAGCTTGCAAACACACATAATTAGTTTGGACACACGCGGTCATAGGAACAAGAGAGAATCTGCTCAGTTCCTGTAATGTCTACTTTTGGTTATTTTTTCATGTTTCTTGTCACAGTCACTGTCTTGTCATGTGATTCCCTTGCCATCATGTCTAGTGCTTCCCTTATCTTATGTGTCATGTTCTGATAGGTTCATTTTTTCACTGTGCACAGTGTGCACAAGTATGTCTTGTTCAGTCATTAGTCATCAGTCCTTGTATATTTAAGCCCTTATGTTTGCCTTGTTACTTTCGTTGTTGTTGTTGTTGTTGTTGTTAATACTTTATTGATCCTTTGCAGGAAATTATATTGTCACGGCAGCTTTAACACTCAGAAAAAAACAACACCACATTTAACAGAACAGATTACTTCTAACCAATCTACAGTTAAACAACAAATAATAATAAAAATAATAATAATAATACCTATATAGAATATTCAGTAACAGATGCATATTCAGTACAGAATATTCAGCAACAAAAATTAATATAGAATATTCAGTAACATGTGAATATTCATAACACATTAAACATTCTGATGGCCGCTGGTACAAAGGAGTTCCTGGTATGTTCAGACTTGCACTTTGGTGCAATCAATCTATGGCTGAAGGTGCTCTTTTTGATCACCCCAAGAGCATGGATTGGATGTGAGGAATTGTCCATGATTGATTTTAGCTTAGAGAGTATTCTTTTCTCAGCCACGTGCTGGATCAAATCAAATTCAGTCCCCACAACCGAGCCTGCTTTCTTTATCAATTTGTTGACTCGATTTAGATCTCCCATGCGAGCACCCTCTCCCCAGCACACCACAGCAAAGAACAGAGCACTTGCCACCACTGTCTGATAGACGTTGCACGTAGAGGACGGCAGATGTTAAATGACCTCAGCCTTCTTAGAAAATAAAGTCGGCTTTGACCCTTCTTATACACTGTCTCCATGTGGCTCTTCCAGTCCAGCTTATCATCAAGCTGTACACCGAGATATCTGTGACTGGAGACCATCTCCACTTCACTGCCCTGGATGGCGATTGGGATTAACGGTGTCTTCTTCCTCCTTCTAAAATCCACAACCATCTCCTTTGTTTTTGAGATGTTAAGTTGGAGATGGTTGTGGTCACTCCAACCCACAAACTCCTTAATAGTTCTCCTGTACTCCTCCTCCTTACCTCCTTTAATTAGGCCAACAACGACCATATCGTCTGAAAATTTCTGGAGGAAGCAACTGCCACTATTGTACTGGAAGTCTGCAGTATAGATAGTAACGGGGCCAGCACGGTTCCTTGCGGCACCCCCGTATTACTCAGAATAGTATTAGAGACACTATTCTGCAGACGCACGTACTGTGGTCTACTGGATAAATAGTTCATACACCACTGGACCAATGATGAATCCAGCTGCATCCTCCTCATCTTCTCACACAGCAGTCGGGGCTGGTTCGTATTGAAGGCGCTTGAGAAGTCAAAAAATGTGAACCTCACAGATGCATCAGGAGTGTCCAGATGTGCATAGGTTCTTTGTAGCATGTAAATAAGGGCATCATCCACACCCATGTTGGACTGGTATGCAAACTGCAATGGATCCACGTAATTTGACATACTGGCCTTGATGTAAAAAATGACCTGTCTCTCGAACGTCTTCATGATATGTGAGGTGAGTGCTACAGGTCTGTAATTGTTATGGTTAGATGGATATCTCTTCTTTGGAATTGGAATCAAACAAGATGTTTTCCACAGTTTCGGGACCTTTTGTAGGTGCAGACTTAGGTTAAACAGGTATGTAAAAATACCACTCAACTGGGTAGAACATGTCCTCAACAGTCCAATATCATCAGGTCCCACTGCTTTCCCCGGCTTCAGACGGTCCAGTTCACCCTTGACCTGAGATTGATGTAGCACCGTCGGTGGAGTTACAGTTGGAGAAAAGATGGGGGAGAGAAAGGTCTTTTGGGAGGTGATGTCGCCGATGGGAGAATGGGGGGATGATGTCATGGATGGGATGAGTGAGGGAAGGGAAACAACACCAGGCAGCAGCAGACCAGGTGTGGCGGGCTTATGTGGCATTGGATTATCAAATCTATTAAAGAATCTGTTCAGATCGTCAGCCAGGTTCTGGTCACCATCAAGTAGCGAACCCCCCTTCTGCTTCATACCTGTGATCTTCCTCATGCCAGCGCAGACCTGCTTCACTCCATCCTGCTGCAATTGTTGTTCTAATTTGCACCTGTATGCTTCTTTCCCCTCCTTAATCTTCACCCTCAGTACTCTTTGGATTTCTTTGACCTTTTCCCTATCACCCTCTCTGAAAGCCTTTTTCTTTTCATTTAACAGTACCTTCAGACTGCTAGTTACCCATGGTTTATTATTGGGGAAACAGCAAATTTCTCTGAAGGGCATGATGTCATCATTACAGAATTTAATATAATGGGTGATTCATTCTGTTAACCCATCAATGTCATCCCCATAATCCTGACAGAAAACATCCCAGCATGTTGATTCAAAACAGCACATTAGGGCTTCTTCTCTCTCCGGAGACCAGTATTTTAGTGTTCTGTTAATGACAGGCTGCCTCTTAACAACTGGCGTATAGGAGGGAGAAAGATGTACCATATCATGGTCAGATCGGCCAAGAGGGGGCAGTGCAACACATTTGTATGCATTTTTCACATTAGCATACAAGAGGTCCAAGATCTTATCTCCCCGTGTTGTACAATCAACAAACTGCTTAAATGTGGGCAGGGTCTTAGAAAGGGATACATGGTTATAATCACCAGAAAGAAAAATGAACGCGTCTGTGTACTTCGCCTGGAATCGCACGACAACAGAATGCACTATGTCACAGGCCACTTCCGCATTGGCAGATGGAGGGATATAAACAACAACGGCGATCACCACAGTGAACTCCCTTGGCAGGTAATAAGGTCTTAAACTAACTGACAATAGTTCAATGTCCTTATTACATATCGGTTCTTTAATAGTAGCATGATTGGGATTACACCACTTGTTATTGATGAGCAAAATAAGCCCCCCTCCTTTATGCTTACCGCCAGGGCCGGATTAACCATTAGGGCAACTGGGCACTTGCCCAGGGGCCCATGACATCTAGGGGGCCCTGACAGGTAGGAAATACACAGAAATTTAATAAAGTTATCAAACTCTTTACGATCTTCTTCACTGCATAAAGTGCATCTACGCGGGTTCACGCGACTTTCCTCCCTCCCCGCTGAACGCCGGCGATTACTAATTCGTGAAATGCACTCCCGCTGGTTGAGCGCGGTAAAGTTCGTTTCAGTTTCGATATTAGCCGGACATTTGTTCTATAGGGTCGGTAGTCTAACAAAGATATCAATAGCAAGATTAGTTTTAACATTATGTGACCATTGTATATCGACATGATGAAATATTCGTTCAAAATCATTCGTGCATTAATGCTGCATAATTATACCTGAGAATGCTTTGACGCGTTTCCACAGCGCACGATGCTTAAGGGAACATCTGCCAATTCCACCAACTGCGGTAAACGTAGTCTATAATTTGTATTATTTAAAATTACTTTTAACATTTAAAAACAGACGTTTTCAAATTCCAAAGCTTGCAGAAGGTTCCTAATGTCAATACTGACTTTACAGCTATACAGCTTTCCTGGTAGCCTTGAGTAAATTAACATGTCTAAGAAAATGATTCATAAAACGTATAAATATCAGTTGAGCCTATGTTTATTTCCGTCACTGACACAGACGAAAATGAAAAGACTATCAGTCAAAGTTCAGCTTTAGGAGAGGTAGAAATAGGCCAGTAGCCTATAAGAATACTGAGAGAATAAGAAATATGAAGATGAGGAGAGAGCAGACAAATAATCTAATGACAAGGTTTTAAAGCTAGCCTATTTCTTATAATTTTTTGGCCTTCATAAGTCCTAAATTGCACATATGTAGGTCAGAGAAATCCAAATTTTCTCGGGGGAGCATGCCCCCGAACCCCCCTAACTACGGGGGGGGCCTTGAGTCTTGTTGAGGGATATCATGTTTAATCCCGAATTTTGAACCTTGTACCAGGTCTAGTAGTTCTCGCCGGGTGTATACAAAAGCAGGTGCCTCTCGGCTAATGTTACAGTCCTCTGCCCGCATAAACTTTTCCGATATCAAGTCCATATCAACAATCAATTAATTAATTTATCCTCATGAATCCGACGCTAATAATAATAAATAAATAAAAATTAAAAACACTTAAAAGCACTTTAAAAAAAAACACTTAAAACACAATACTACACACAGCTGCACGCTACAGGCTGCCAACTCATCAGCGCCATGAGACTAATCTCATGATGGTTGTGGACTCATGACAGACTTTCTCAAGTATTGTTTCATGTAACCATGGCTGGTAAGCGCCACGTCCATGTTTATGTTTTGCCAAGTGAAGTCTATGCTTGTTTTATGTTTTGATCATGCTTTGGATCATTTGAATTACCTTATTACTTGAATTACTTATAACTGCACTTGGGTTCTCCAAACTTGCCTTCAGTGGACTCCCTTTAAAGAATACTTGACCCAAAAATGAACCCAGCAGTTGCCCTCCTGTATCTACGCTAGGGGAATGGTCCCCTGGAGACTTATGTTGAAGACTTTTGTGGACTTTGTTATCTGTGGGTTTTAATGGCAGAGCCCTCACAGACATTTTTCGTGCTGGTTTGGATGAACCAATCTCCTCTAGGATGCCTAGAGGGTCAATCAGCTGGAATCTGGCGGAATACATCGACCATGCCCTTCAGCTGAGCGGTTCCTCGTTTAGTGTGGGAATTGTGGATGAGGGGCTCCACAATCCCGCAGTGCAAACCATAGCCAGCACGCCAAAGCCTGAGTCTCTTCATGTCATGCATGCCATTCTGCCGAGCCTGAGCTTCACATCATGCCTGCTGAGCCGGAGCTTTTTCACGTTATGCCTGCCAAGCCTGCCTAGCCTGAGATTCATGTCATGCCTGCCAAACCAGAGTTTCTTCATGTCATGCCTGCCGAGCCTGAGCTTCTTCACGTCATGCCTGCCCAGCCAGTGCTTCTTCACTTCATGGCCGCCGAGCCGGATGATGCAGCGCTGATCATCATGGCCACGGTAAATTGTGTGTGTGGGCAGCACTTGTCCCAAGATGGCTGCCATTCCAGAGTCACGTTCCAAAATGGCCGCCACTCCAGAGTCACGTCTCAAGATGGCCGCCACTCCAGAGTCATGTCCGGTCATGGCCACCACGCCAGAGCCCAGTGCCAAGATGGGCGCAATGCCAGAGCCCTATGCCAAGATGGCCGCCGCTCCAGAGCCCTCCGCCGAGATGGCCACCGCTCCAGAGCCCTCTGCCAAGATGGCCACTGCTCCAGAGGCTGATGGTTCTTCATCCAGGCCACAGCCAGGGAAGTGCCCCACAGTGGCGTTGATAGAGGGAGGAGCCATGGAGGAACACTGATAAGGGTCGCCATGGGAATGCCCGGAGACAATGACGGCAAGGATGGAGCATACCGCGCAGCCGATGAGCCGAGGTAAGCCGCGACAGAGCTGCTGCGACGACCTCCCGAGAGTGAGCTGGGGGTCCAGAGGTTTGAGGCTGAGTTGGAGCGACTGAGGGCAGAAGTTGAGCCTGAGGTAGGGCTGAGCAAGCCGCAGCTGAAGGGGTGGAGGACCACCCCTTCATATAGATATATATGTATATGTCAATGTCAGATTTTTTCAATATCTTGCAGCTCTAACCCATGGCAGCACCTGTGGATCTTCCGATGAACCAAAAATTCTCTGTCTCCGTGAGTAGGAACCATCTTGGTGGTGGTGGGGAGGATGGAGTTGAATGAAAGTGTCAGCATCTGTGAACTTAGACATGTGTAAGTACTGATCTTTTATACTACAAGTATTAGAACATGATTAGACGTGTAAGTACTGATCTTTTATACTACAAGTATTAGAAAATGATTGGATAGATGAGAAGGTAATAAGTGACGTAACTATTGAGTCTTCCCGGCAGAACTTACGCTAAAGATTTAATTTCATTGTAGCTCTTACATTTTATGACGTGGCTGACAACTAGTTGTCCAGTTCTGGTTCTGCTCATTCAGCACAGGTTTGTCAAGAATTTAGTCCTGCAGTGCTGAACATGTGCAGGTGTCAATTGATATAGAATGCGTTTGTAATGCTGTTGTAATAAGCAAAACTGTGCATGAACGCAATCATATTAAGCGATGTTGTCAAGTCAAGTCACCTTTATTTATATAGCGCTTTTTACAATACAGATTGTTTCAAAGCAGCTTTACAGAAATAACAGGAAAATAATGCAACAAAGTTTGTTTCTAGGAGAAAATAGTGTCACAGTCCAGCTTAAGTAAGTTCAGTGATGGTTAATTTTTGTTGTAAAAAAGTTATTTAGTTCTTTTATGTTTATAGCCGCTCTGGTGAAAACCGTGATGTCATCGTCCAGCTCAGTTCAGTTCTCATATAATGGTGTCAATGCAGGCAGATCAATAATATTGTTGAATATTAAATCTCCCCAACAAAGCAAGCCAAAAGCCAAAGGCGATACTTTGCCATACTATCCATTAGCATCTACTCTAGAGTCTTGTTTTTTTGTGAAACATGACAGGGGATTGAATGGAAATTGACATTAGGGATGAATGGAAACATTGCGATCCATCGATCCTAATCGCCTCATAATTGCATCAGGAAAGGACCACAAGCTGGGACTTGAACACTTGTTGGGATGGCCTCCAAAGATGGGAACCCAAAGATGTGCACTTGCAGCCCTGCCCCTAACACCCTTATGGAAAAATATTCTAAGGCATTCCTTATGTATTAAAACACAGACTGAATTTTGTCCCATGATTCTAGACAGCATGTAATGTAGAGTGCCAGCATTACCATTACACATCAGAGACAGAGCTGGAAATTAATGGACACCATCCTCATTGCATTGACATCTCAGCACATCCTTGATCCCCCTGAGCTCCTGATAAAATCATGCTATGCTCAGAGCAGACCCATTGTTTTCTGGGATTATGGGGGATTACACATAGAAGCCAATGAAAGAGAAGGTTTGAGAGCGATGACCTCGCCAACAGATCAGGATGAGCCGGATATGTTGTATTCATTCCAAAGGAAGGATTTAATTAGATTAGTAATTTAATGCAGTGGGGTTTGTGGAAAAATGAATGCAATCTTGAAATTTGTGGGGTCACAAGATTTCATCATGACAATTTAACCTACTGCCTCCTTAGATAGACCTCAATGTCTATGGGACCTAAATGGTAACACTTTCTATGAAGACCATGCTTAAGATGAATTATAGCTCCATTTATACTCTTTTATAAGTATTACTATTTTATCCATACTGCGTTATAAAACAGTTATAGTTACATTTATATATATATTTTTTATAATTCCTTATAAGTCATGCATTTGCTTTTTCAATGTGTATGCTCATAATCCATTATACACTGATTTATAAGTATAAATTAGTCAGTCTAATGGTTAAAGATGCAACCTGCATTGCTAGGTTATTATATTACAGTGTACCTATAAAGTACTTACGTGTAAGTATAGGGGAACAATATGTACTGTAAAGTCTTGGGAATAAAGGGGTAACAACCAGGAAAATACTGCGTAATTAAAATGAAATTACAGTGTAACTTTCGGTAATTACAGTGTACCTATAAAGTACGTACGTGTAAGCATAGGGGAATAATATGTAAAGTTTTGGGAATAAAGGGGTAATAAACAGGAAAATAACAAATTATTTAGGCAAATTATTTAGACTGTAAGTATTCCATGTAGTTACAGGGTAAGTATGACATTGCGGGCTGTAAAATAAAGTGGTGCTTCTTACCCTCTTGTTTTATGTAGTTACAGGGTAAGTATGACATTGCGGGCTGTAAATTAAAGTGGTGCTTCTTACCATTTTGTTTCATGTAGTTACAGGGTAAGTATGACATTGCGGGCTGTAAATTAAAGTGGTGCTTCTTACCCTCTTGTTTCATGTAGTTACAGGGTAAGTACAATAAAAACACATGTACACACACACAATCTGATATCACTTGGAAAACCTTTATTCGAAAAACAACTTATTTCAAAACAGATTTACAACATGTTACACTTCTTATTCTTTATTATTTTTTTTTTCAAATACTAAAGTCCTGAAAGAAAGTAGCATGTTTTGTCCTTTTTTGTTTCTCTTGCATGGCTTCCTCCTCCTCTTGGTCCTCCTCTTCTTTTTCTATCGTTCCACTGATTAGCCTAATCTTAAGGAGTCTTTTTCTATTCTGTATTATGTATTAAAAGAAAATACAGTACACCCAGAAATGTTCTCATAATTTACTCATCTTTTCGCTACCGACCAACTGTCACCAGCGAGTGCATGAGAGTCGGCTTGAATGGCTTGGCTTCGCGTTTGGTGAAGCTTTAAGCGTTCATTGCATTCTCGCGGGAGTTTGATGTGAAACTCGCGCGAGAACTGGTGTCTGTTCTTCTGCATGGTTTGTTTTTCATTATTATTATCTGTTATTGTTTGTATTTTGTTGTGAGCAATAATAAAAACATAAAAAAATAAAAAAATAATTCGACATTCGGTTTTTCGGTGCGCTTACGTCACGCTTTACTCAACCCTCTCATGAACGCGCAGGTGACAGTTGGTCGGAAGCGATAGTCTACAGTTTAAAAATGTAAAATATTAGGTATTTTTCTTACAAACGCTTATCGTTTCACTTCAGAAGACATTGATTCATCCATTGGGGTCGTATGGATTACTGTAGTTATTGTTGTATGTGCTGTTGTCAACTTTTAGGAACACATGAGCTTGCATTAGCCTATGCATTCCCAGAGATTATTTATTTTTCGAAAAACTTTTGTTTGTGTTAATCTGAAGAAGGAAATTCGTATACATCTCGGATGACATGAGGGTAAAAGATGAGTAAATGGTGAGGACATTTCTGTACTGTATTTTCTTTTAACACATATTACAGAATAGCAAGAGACATGTCATGATGGGATTCCTTCTTAAGATTTATCAGTGGAAAGAAAGAAAAAGAAGAAGAGGAACAAGAGGAGGAGGAAACCAAGCAAGAGAAACAAAGTGCTGTAAATCCGTTTTGAAATAAGTTGTTTTTCAAATAAAGTTTTCGGAGTGATATCAGATTGTGTGTGTGTACATGTGTTTTTATTGTACTTACCCTGTAACTACATGAAACAAGAGGGTAAGAAGCCCCACTTTAATTTACAGCCCGCAATGTCATACTTACCCTGTAACTACATGAAACAAGAGGGTAAGAAGCACCACT
The DNA here is from genome assembly GCF_964197995.2 of Scardinius erythrophthalmus. Lineage (NCBI taxonomy): Eukaryota > Metazoa > Chordata > Actinopteri > Cypriniformes > Leuciscidae > Scardinius > Scardinius erythrophthalmus. The sequence goes on along the minus strand of NC_138224.1, from coordinate 21,664,689 downwards.
TTAATTTACAGCCCGCAATGTCATACTTACCCTGTAACTACATGGAACAAGAGGGTAAGAAGCACCACTTTAATTTACAGCCCGCAATGTCATACTTATCCCGTAACTACATGGAACAAGAGGGTAAGAAGCACCAGTTTAATTTACAGCCCGCAATGTCATACTTACCCTGTAACTACATGGAACAACAGTATATTTACCCAGCATTTAAAAAAAAAAAAAAAAAAAGTTGCAATAGTTTTACTTGCCTTGAAACTTAATCAGTGCACCTTTGCAATAATAACAAATTAGCCTACTTTATAAAATGCACTGATATGTACCCAATAATTAAAAAAAAGCCTTTATGTATTTTTATACACTATTATTACAAAAAGGTGCAGTGTATGTACTCACTAAATTGCTCCCAAAAGTAAGATTCTAAAATACTTAGTCTAAATAATTTGCCTAAATAATTTGTTATTTTCCTGGTTGTTACCCCTTTATTCCCAAAACTTTACATATTATTCCCCTATACTTACACGTAGGGTGATATCAGGTAAAATGGGCCATCAGGTAAAATGGGCCATTTAAGGTTTAGGGGTCCCAGCCCCTCTGGAATTTAGAGCCAATGACTGCAAAGGATTTTAAACTGTTGTCATAACTGTGCTTGACAAGTAACAGGTGATTTTATTGGTTTATGGTTGCTATGGTGGGCTGGGCAATAATTCAAATCAAGACTGCACCAGAAAGCTGCATGGTAAGTAGCCTGGCATACCAAATCTAACTAAACTATTATAAGGATGATAAATCTATAAAAAAACAAACATGCACATAAAAAAACTATGCATAATATCTGTCTTGATGGCATCAATCAGAAATAATGTTGTTAGTTTGGTATATGAACATATTTTTTGAAAAAGTGATGTTTTTCTTGGCGGCCCAATTTACCTTAACCCACTGAGGTAAAATGGGCCGCATGGTTTCAGCTAAAATGGGCCATCATCTCTGTCACTCACAAACACACATACACATGTGTTTGAGTGTGTGTGTGTGTGTGTGTGTGTGTGTGTGTGTGTGTGTGTGTGTGTAACTAAATAACTATATTTAATTAAATAATTATTATAATAGTCACATGTTTCCATTTATGTCCCCTAATTACATACATGCATACACACACACACACACACACACACACACACACACACATATATATATATATATATATATATATATATACATACACACACATGTATATACACACATATTGATACATCATCATCCTCTGCTAAACTCATCTTTAAATATATTACAATTTAACAGCTAATGCACACTGTTTTCAAGAGTGGCATATTACTACATCTTCTTACCCTGCTTAATGCATCTAAGGTGTATATTTACATAGATATATTTTTCCAGCCCAAGCCAACCCAAAAATGTATATTTTTAATTAAATATAGTTATATAGTTACACACACACACAACTGACAGCAGTTCACTGATCTATGCTGTTCCAAAATGGACTTTTTTAATTGCACATTTGAATAAGTGGGTTTGCACCCAAAATGTTTTTTTTTTATTAATGGCACATATGAATATGTTTGTTTAATGCAGTTTAAATGTTATGTGGCTGTATAAGCAATTGTGTTTTAAAATTAAATTTGATGATAAATTACTATTTCCCTTTGCAGTTTGACTGGCCCATTTTACCTTAAACCGTGGCCCATTTTACCTGAAACTGCTCATGCAAAAAAAGTTGGCACAGCTGATGTTTCAAGAACTGTAGGGCCTAAATAATTATATTTTATTACATAATTTCAACACAAAATGATCAAAAACAGTCATTATTAATCATAAAAACACATGGAAAAGGCATATATGGTATCGTATTATTGTCCCAAATGATTTACCAAAAAGTGGCCCAATTTAGCTGATATCACCCTACGTACTTTATAGATACACTGTAATTACCAAAAGTTACACTGTAATTTCGTTTTAATTACGCAGTATTTTCCTGGTTGTTACCCCTTTATTCCCAAGACTTTACATATTGTTCCCCTATACTTACACGTAAGTACTTTATAGGTACACTGTAATTACCGAAAGTTACACTGTAATTTCATTTTAATTACGCAGTACTTTCCGGGCTGTAATCTAAAGCGTTACCCAACTTTTTAGTAATTCAAATTTATTTATGTCAAATAACTGAATATAGTGTTATTAATAGCAGTGTTGTGTTCTTATAAACACTTTTTGTGAGTGATAATACAGTTACTAACCTCTATAAATGGATCATTGATGTCTTTCAGTAAAGTGAAAACATAGGAAGCATGTTAAGTTGTTTACTTGTAAATGTAACTAATGAACAATAATTCCTGTAATAAAATAATGAAAAAAAACAAAACAGATATCATTAATACGAACAGTTGATTTAAAAAAAAATGGTTTAAATGTTACATACTAGCAAAACACTGCAACAATATTTTTTAAAGTACAATTTTAAACTGTAATAAGCAATAACATGCATATGGCTGAGGATATATACAGTAGATTTTAACAAATCAAAATTACCATTCATGACCTCTACTGCAAACATTATATTAGCCATTAAAGACATATTTGATAATTAATTGGTACAGCAAACAAGTTTATATTTGAGCATTTATAAATCAGTGTATAATGGATTATGAGCATGCACAGCATGACTTATAAGGAATTATAAAAAATAATATAAATGTAACTATAACTGTTCATATAATACAGTATAGGTCTTATTGAGTCTTTATAAATGTTCGCGTGGCTACACAGACGCGACAAAAAAAATTCTGTATTATAATTTTTTAAGGCCAGACAAGTAGTTTATTGAGGGTTGATTTGTAAAGAAAAACTACACGTCTGCACACATATATATTCAAACACGCATACCTTTGGACTGAACACGTAATGTGCATGTGCGCGATGTCTGCGTTTTCGCGGGTTTGAATAAATATATGTTTTTAAAGGGGTCATATTACATGCACTTTTACAAGTTGATTGTACTGAAATGTGTGTTGGGACCGCCTGTACACAACCATCATATAATGATAAAAATCCATCTAGTGGTTTTTATTTAATCTCCTTATATGTTTTCCCCTGTCTCAAATCGAGCCGTCTGACCGTGTGACATCACACGGTCGGACAGCCCTCCCACGATTGTTAATTGACAGCAGTGTTTCAACACAGACCCGCCCTGAGCGAGCTGTCATCATAGTCCGCCATTGTTGATATGATGGAGCAGAATGGCGTCTAAGCGATTGTGGTGTTCTGTTCTTGGGTGTAATAACAAACACAGCAGTCATTTTGATGTTCCTAAATCCGAACTGCTGAAGACGCAGTGGTGCTGAGCATGTGGGGGAATAAGAACTCACCATCCTCATATATGAAGATATAAAAATGAAAATAAGGGGGTGGGCTGTGTTCATTCATAAAATTCGGGAGTTTTTCCCCGCTGCTGTTTACTTTTTCTTCAAAAAAAAAAAAACAAAAATTACTATGCAATAAGAATCAAGTGGCTGAGGCAATGCAAAGATTAGGAGAATTTATAATTCTTTTATTTTATTTTGAAACTATTTTAATATAGCCTTTCTTCCAGACTATGTTGACTTGTCTGTTTGATCTTTTACTATGTTTAATTTTGAGGAATTAAATAAGTTGGCTGCATTTAATTGAGGAATTAAATGATGAATGCTTATCTGACTTTCAGTAGTAAGATTCATGTATAAGTTCAGCCTTTCCTACAAACCGTGTTGACTTGTCTGGTTGATCTTTTACTGTTTCATTTTGAGGAATTAAACAAGTTGGCAGCATTTAATTTTGAGGAATTAAATAAGTTGGCTACATTTAATTTTGAGGAATTAAATGGTATAATTGGTGCTGCAGCTGATGGATGTTCTGAGCATCGAGTTAAGGGAAATTGAAGATTTCACCATCTTAATCCCCTGTGTACAAAGAGTTTTTGGAGTTTATAACTTCCATGTCAGGGCTTTCCCGTCTTTCCCGATCTCCACTAATAAAATTCGAGATCGCGGATCAAACCCTTTCAGCTCATTTTTTTCAGTTCTCAAAATATATATTTTAATAAATGGGGCTGAAAGAGCTTGGGTATGGGCCGATGCCAAAGGCAGAACAGACGCTTGCGAGCTATCAGTCCTGTCACGGCTTAAGGCTCCCCTTAAGGCTCGGCATTACCCTCCAGGCCGGTTAGAATTACTATGGCACTGGTGGGTAAGGCGTAAATGGGGGGCCATTAACAAACTCCTTGTACAGGTTAGAGTGTCGTTTCCTGTGCTCCCCCTGAGAAAGATCGGGGCATGGCATTCTCAACCGAAGCCTTTGAAGCAGAAGATGGATCTGAGGACTGTTGTTCCTGCAAAAAAGGCTTCGGCCAAAGAAAGGTCCTGACGCCACTGGTGTCAGACCTCTAAAGGGCAGCCCCGACCTCTAAAGGGCTCTTCAGAATTAGCCCCACATCGGTGCCCTCAGGGGGCCGTTCTGCCAATCCCGCCACCCTTGATGCCTCGGGGTGCAGCGGTCTCCAGCGAGCACACGGCTCACAGTGTCACCACGACACTGGTCAAACTCGCACCCTCTGAGGAGTCAAGTCAAGTCAAGTCATCTTCATTTATATAGCGCTTTTATCAATGTAGATTGTTTCAAAGCAGCTTTACAGAGATAAACGTATAATTTAAGGTAACAGAGATTGTTTTGGCTTTATAGCGGTTCTTTAGTAAAGTTATTTTCCAGCTAAAGTTAGTTTTGATTGATTCGCTTCCGTCGCAACGATCATTTGTTATTAAATTAGGGGCCGCTAAGATGACACCATTCTCTCTACACAGACTTTAAACGCGTTCACATGAGCATTAAGAATTGGTTCTATAGTTATGTGCGTTTGAAAATATGTGCGCAGGTTTGTAATTTCATACAAACCAAGCCTACTCAAAGTACTGGTCTTTCCTTATAAATTTTGATACAGAATTTTATTTTATTTTATCACTTCGGGGTAGGTACGCGAAACGAATTTTCTGGCAACGCTTTATCTGTAGAGTGGTAAAGGGATCCTCCATAGGGAGAGACTAGTTGGCACTTCAGCACTGCGTTGTCATTGGGTCCAGGCGAAGGTCCTTCGTCAGATCTGGATACGGCCTGGATCCGGCAGGCTGCGGGAGAACCTCGGGATAAACAAAGACACTAAAATTAGCATAGATGCCATTCTTCTTATGATGTAACGAGTACATCAGGATTTATGGGAAGTGTTCATGGTTCCGGCTGACCTAATCTATGACCTAATCTTCAAGGAGGGTTCAAAAACAGGAAGTTAACTGGAAATATTAGGTCATCCAGAAATAATGTATATAAATTCCGCTTGTCTGTGAAACATTCTGTGTTTATTATATCTGGATGGAGAACTCTGACCTAAACGTTAACACATTCTGTAGTTGCTTCATGAGACTGCAGCTCTAAATTATTTATATTGTAATAAAAAGTGGGAAAATTAACTGAAAACATTTAGTGAGAAGGCAATGAATAAAAAATCATTTTGGGCTGAAGCCCCATGAGTCCACCCTTTGTGCCACCCATGGTTAAGTACCCAATTTTACTGATGATCGTTTTTTTTAGACCCTATATGTGTACCTATTCGTAAAGTTCCTCATATAAACATTGGGTAAATATTTGCAAAATTTTAAGGGAAAATTTTATTGGCATACGACTAATCTCTTTGAAGTGCAGCTCTTTGTGTAGGTCAGAGAGCAATTCTTCATGTGTCATGCCAATGCCCAGGTTGCATTTGTGAGGTCTGCACACATCTTCACCTCGACAGGTGCTCGTCCTGCTGGGAGCTTCTCTTGATGTGGTAACCTGTTACTGAAAATCGTTTTAGTGTGCTTCCATTAGCAAGGTGTGAGGCACTGTGGGAAATATTACGATTCCTTATCTCTCCACAGTTTCTCACCTCTTTAAATAAGTCTGTGAAAACTTTTCAACCTCAAAAGACAATTGGCTCCATCACCATCCAACTACAGATTAGTACAGTCTGTTTGGGGGTATTTACACCTGGTCACTTAGCTATCCATTCATGAAAAGATGCATTTGAGACAGACAATAATCTTGTACACAAGAAGAAGAAGAAGCCACAACTGAGAGAGCTACCAAAGATGAAACAACTGTGAAACTCAAAAATTAATGGCCATATGGGACAAAGATAACATTCAACTGAAATGTTGGTGCCTAGCATTAACATTGCATGAAAGGGAAAATTATGTCTCTTCCTTGAGGATTATTTCAGGAACTGGCTCTCTCTATGGGTTTCACTTTATTGTGATGGTCCCTTTAACAAATTCTGTTGACTTTAAGTAACGTTGCAACTACATGTCTATTAATTCTCATTATAGTGTTAGTAGAGTATGAATAGACTGGTAGGGTTAGGGTTAGAATAAGTTGACATGTAGTTGCAAAGTTACTTGTAGTCAGTAGAATGTCTTTTGGGGAGCATCAAAATAAAGAGTTAGCAGATATTAGGTAGACAGTCTACTAATACTCTAATGAGAGTTAGTTGACATGTTGTTGCAAAGTTACTTATAGTCAACGGAATGTTCAAGAGGGACCATCAAAATAAAGTGTAACCAAGATATGTTATAAAAGGTTAACAGTATGTTAATTATATAGACATAGGAAAAAAAAAATACAAACTGATTACTAATTAAAACAATATTCCCAAATCAATTTTGAAAAATAGCAAATTATTTCTCCTTTTATGTTCCATGGAAGAGAAAGTCATAGAGGATTTAAAAGGACATGAAAACAATTGCTGTTGGAGACAAGCTAATCCTTTTAGTTAATTTTGGATCAGAAAATAAATCAGTGAACAGGCTACAATAAGATTTATTTTAATTAATAAAATTAATTTTTCCTTGAAATTACTAAAAGTACAATTAACAGAACCACTAAGGTATGGGAATCATTAAGTGGAATTGGAAGCAGTATCATTTAATTTCTCACAATTCTTATCCTGAGATATGATTTAAGGAGGATTCTTAGGTCAGATTGCTTTCAAGATTGCATTTCCAGTTCTGTATGCAACCTCTCCGTGGATTCCCAGAAATAGAGGCCCTAGAGGTGGAAAGATACAAGGTAGGAAGCTCTGGGTCGGTTGGACGCTCATGGGATTCACTGGGCTCTGCTCCGTTTGTCACAGGAGAACCGGTACTATCACTGGCACATGATTAATGAAGCAGGTGCTGTACCTAAAGGGCAGGTTACTCAAACCCCATTCCAGACCAAGAATTGCCTATTCCGTATAGTAGAGGATTTCAATTGCCATGCCCTAATCAGGAGAGCTCCCCTATGGCTTTGCGGGAAGCTCAAAATGTATTAATTTAGCTCTCTTTTGGAGAATTTTACCATCCGGTCAATTGAAGTTACGGGGAAGTGTATTAGCACTTTAATGGCCTTTAAGAATGATAGGTTGGAGAGAAGACTTCACAGCAGCTTTAGACCTGAAGACAAGCTCAATAAAAGACGTTCCCCTGACACTCTAAACAATCTCAGAGTTCTTGGCAAATGACTTCTTTCAGAGACGACCTCACGTCTCGCTAGTGGAGTTCTGTCACTAACATGCAAATTAAAAACCTGATATATCAGTATTGCGCAGCTCTAATCACCTATTTGAGGATTCTGTCAGGTTTGCTAGACATATACTAAATTTTTTATGTGACCTTTCATTGCTTTAAACCCTCTGGTGCTCCTCATTTGTGTGTACTTGTTATCTTCGTGGTCAGAAGTGACTGTGACTTGTGCTTTTTTCAGTTGCTTATAAACATATTAATGGAAAAAAAAAAAATTACACACTATTTAGCACAAACAGGGCTACCATAATATGTGACCAACAAGAATGTACATGTCTGCATTTTTGAGAGAATAATGTTTATGCATGGTTATTGAAAAAACTAAAAACTAAAGTTTCTGAAATAAGGCCATAAAACACATTCTAAATATGTGCCAATAAGACTTTTGTCTAATGGATGTCATCACCTAGTGTTTTTTCTTCAAAATGATGTGAAAATCACCCTGCCTTATCATTCACATAACACAATACATTGATTTGAATTTTGCAAAGCACTTTCTGTTTGGAAAGGCAATATGCGGAGTGGGCGTCAACGATCATGCATATTTAGTGGTTCACACCTGAAGAGACAATGGGGCCTGCATACTTAATGACCCTTTCATTCAGGTGAGTCACTGAGCCACAAGAATGCAAGAGCAACAGTTGGAAGCATCTCAATTCTTTTTTATTTTTCCACATATTGTGCTTGCAATTTGGCCTATAATATCCAAGGAAAACATGTCTAGTAATTGTGCAGTTAATTCTCATACTGTATTTTCAGTTTTGGAATATTTATCCTCTCCCCAAATTTGTCACTAATAAAACACAATAAAAATGATTTAAAGAAAAGGCTTATATTTACCTTTTAATAGTTTGTTTACATCTACCTTGTAAATATATTTTTTTATTAAAAAGGTTACAATTACAACAACAATTCAAGTGTAATCTTTCTTTGTAAAAACTAAAGTATACATTTTATCATACATATTTCAAAGGTAAGGATTTGATTGATTATTTGATAACTTTATTTTTGACAAAATACTATATTTAACATGAGCAAATATTGGCAAACAAAAGCTTATTTGAGGTGGCAGATATTTTACAGTAAAAATTTATAATCTATCCAAAACTAATCAACGAAATGTTGTCTTTCATATGTCTGTAACATAGGTCTTTCATTTTTATTATAAGAAATATAAATGTTAATTTGCAGTTTAATACGTTGCTTATACAACTATATTTTATTTCAACATATTTCAGTCGATTTTTACTCAGTATAGCAATACAGTTTGCTAAAACCGAAACATTCATTCACAAACAGAAACGCCTGACTGTAACGTTGTTTTTATGAAATATTAGGGCATATAAATGTTAATTTTCAGTTTAATACGTTGCTTATACAAATAGCCTACATTTTATTTCAACATATTTCTGTCGATTTTTACTCAACTCAGTATAGCAATACAGTTTGCTAAAACATCATCATTCATTCACAAAGAGACGCAATTTAAATTTAAACTGTCTTTTTGCGAGCTGTGGTAAACAGCGCACATCTCTGCGGCTGCCGTTCATTCATTCACAGAAACGCGATTAACTTGAGAAGGAAAAAAAAACTTACTACATATTCGGATCCTCTCTCCTGCAATACCCGCACTCTGAGGTAGATTTTCCATTATTATTATTCCTCACAGCGCTGCCAGATGGTGTAAACACGTAGGCTACAATGATATGAATAAACTTGTGTTTTCTCGAGCTGATATGGGGTTTGCTTGGATTGCCTCAGTAATTTGGCGATACCGTCGACCCCAGGGGGTTAAACAACGTTGCGCAAGACGTGAAAATTAAAAAACTGCGTCGGACTGAAACTAGCAAAAAACACTTGCGTCGCGCTTGGCACCTCATTGCGCCAGGTGTAAGATAGGGCCCTAGGCCTTTTAAATAATTTTTTTGAAGTCAGATTAGCGCCATCTGTTGAGAGAAAATAAAATAAAACATGTAATTTCATGGTGTTACCACTAGATGCCTGTATAGCTCTCTATGGAGAGGCTTGTGAATACTCTAGTAGTTTTTGGACAAAATTACTTACTTTTAAGATGTGGATTTGAATGCATCTTTTAGAAATTCTCAAACAATACTTTTGTCAAGGTTTATCCTTTCCTGTAATAAAACCTTGTGAAGTGTACACGTTTTTGCATTATTATTATTACAGTCAAACCTGAATACAGAGAAAGCATTTCGTTACACGTAACATTAAAATTCAATCAAAACATTTAGAAAAATAAACAGGAATGCTTTATCACAGCTTAATCCATCTGGATCTGATTTCATTTCAACCTCTTATTTCAGTCTACCGACTCAATTAGGCTGTATGGTAATAGCCCTACCAGTTCATTTGTGTTTATAATTGTGTATGTGTGTGTTTGTGTGTGTGTGAGTGGGTAGGTCTGTTTTTCACTATTGATATTTTAGAGTTTCACCCCTTCATTGCTTGGCACTTTTTTTTTTTTTTTTTTTGCATCGTGGCCAATTTGTTTTTGTCGATTTCCCATTCATTTTGTATGGTCGGTCATTTTTGACCGAAGAGCACAAGTGTGACTATTTTTTTTTTACGACCACCTAGCCTGCTCAAATCATGCCCTCAATTTTTTTTTTGTTCACATTCCAAATGCCATAAAAGTCACCAAGTTTCGTACCATTCCGATGAAGCTGTAATTTTTCAAAATTCTAAACAGAAAATTTTCCGGTCAGAAATGACCGATGAGCACCAGAGGGAGAGATCATTTGAACACATAATGCTCAATATTGCTTGAATATGCCAAATAAAGGACTGAAATTACATGCTCAGAAGCAAATAACTCCATCTGTTATTGTCTCGAGTAAGCAATGTTCAGCAATACCCAAATTCTCCATGTAAGTTCAACAACCATATAATTTATTTAGAGTGCATTATTATATTGTTCTAATTGAAAATTGTGTTTTTTGGTTTAAACCTGTTTGACTAAAACCAAGAACACATGTTGGCTAGCGTTACTGACTGCAATAAATAGTATCAGTTTTACAACAAAATTGTTTCTCTTCTAAATTGGATTTCTTTGTTTTTAATTAACATAATTTTCTAAAATGTGAGACATTCACTATATATAACCAATCAAGCCTAGTACCCGGCAGTGACTGCTTTTTCAAAAAAGAGCGTGAAAATTTAATTGTGTGGATTTATGATATCAAATTCTAGCTCTGAAAAGGATCTTTAGCAAGAAAAAAGTTTTAAAATTAAATTTGTATCACTGTCATTTCCACCACATTCTGTAATGCTTTACACAATAAATCATTTGAGATGCAGTGGAAATGACACTGTCATGGAAGTGTTCATACTTTCAGAAATAATTGAACAAATGTATATGCATCTATATCCAAACAGTGTTTGCAGACAAATAAACTAGTGAAAGTGTGAAAAGTGTTTTAATAGAGTTTATTTTATAAAGTTTACAGGCCAGGTGCCCTTATAGTTGAATAAACCCGGATGAGTTTAAACAGCACAGCAAGGTTATTATGAATAAGGCCAAATCAGCACAAACGCTCTTATCAGATCATTTAAATGTATAGAATAGCCAGCACTGTGCTCTCGCACTTCATGAGGCCAAGCAATGACTCCGTATTCAATACAAATCCTGTGCCCCTCGGGGCCTGTAAGATGCTCTCGCTTGCTGCGAGACACGCATTGTTAGACTAATGAAAAGATAGGATTTGATTAAAACATTTCAAACATCATTTGGACCCTGATGCGAAGCAAAGACGCACCCCCGTTGTGGGCACTTAACTCCTGTGGTTCAGCAGCCGCGTAGACTCCCTGAGCTCAGTCCACAAATCACACTGATGGGTGTATCGCGCTAGGAGGCTCTACATTGCCCCTATAGCTCCAATAGTCATTAAAAATTCATTAGACAATGTTTTTGCTGCCTCTTGCAGGATGTTACCCTAGTAGCAACACAACTGGTTTTTATTACAATGGTTCATGGGGACACTCAAACTGTGTCACAATGAGAGTATATGTGAGAAAGGAATATCAATAGGATCTCAGAAAGCTGTAAGGTTTACTGATATGAATCATCATAATTAGTCAGACACAAACAAAAACATGGCTGTGAGGAACAAAAATGTAGTATGTCATAATTGACAAATTATGTCTAATTTTCACAACCCAAGAAATGTTCTGTTTAAAAGCATTGTACTGTACTCTGAGTCTGACATGCACATCACGTCAGAATATTATAACTCAATCCAGCAACAGTAAGATGGATGAATTTGAATCTCAATCATATTTACTTAAAAAAAAAATACTTGTCTTAATATAATTAAACATTTTTCTAAATGTCATAATCATTTGTTAACAAACAAGTATTCATTATTTCAATGAGCTCATTGTTTCTACCTTAAATTATTACATTGTTTAAATTAACACATTTTTAGCTAACTGTCATTTTGTACATGTACATTTCTGAAATACATAAATTAGACAACTTATGTATTAACTTACCTCTGATAACAGATCACTCTAAATTGTAATATGGACTTGTGCATTTTCTGTAAAGCTGCTTTGAAACGACGTGTATTGTGAAAAGCGCAATACAAATATATGTGAATTGAATTGAATTGAATTATAATTGCAAGTCTGATCACCACGTCAATAACATAAATTTTTTCAAGCATTATAAAACCTGCAGTTTTGGCACTGAAAGCACATTTTCATTTAATTTACACATATACATTTAGATTACTTTTTACAGTTACAATAAAAATGTATTAATGAGAATCTAAAAAGAATCATGATGGAATTGCAGCAGAAACAAAAGTAAAAGCCCAGACATGTCACAGTAATGAGAGTTTATGGGAAAATAATATTACAATGGAAAACATCTTAATTGTCCTAAAAACAGGACAGAGGCATGACTGAGGCATGTTTTTGAAAGACTCCATAAGATTTACCCTTCCTCTTTTTTTAGTCTCCTTGCAATGCAAAATGGAATGCAAAACCACTCTTGATTTATTCAAATCTCATCACTTAACACTTTTAATCATGTCGTTTTAAGAGCACATAAATGTGGGCTTAAGGGCAGTTTTGATTAAAATCCAGTGTTGGGAGAGAGGGTCTGGTGAGCGTTGATTCAGGTCAGTGTGGGTGTGCTCGGCCACTGTCTCGCGTGCATTCAGACCTGATTCAGTCCACTCTCATCATGCCCTGCAGTAATGCAAGCTGACATGATGTAAATGAGTTTTAAAGGTACTCGCACTGGGTGGTCATTGCTCTCGTTTAGCGGTCAGATTGACCAGCTCTCCAGCTGCTGGTGTGTCTGTTGCTCCAGCCAAAACTACAACATTAAGGCTTTATTACATCCGAACGTCTCTGAGAGAATGGGAAAGAGGGAATTGAAATAGAAGAGGGAGAAAATTGCTGTGGTGATGGAAAGGAAACAGTGTTGGGCAGTAGCTGAACTACATTTAAAAAAAAAAAGAAATGATTTTTTTAAGGAAATTAAATAAAGTTTATTGGATTATGTTTTACAAGAAAATGTTACATGTTTAATTCAATGTGTTACATACTGTTTCCTTGTAATTGTTTGTGAAATTTACTAACACGTTCTGAGTGATTTTCTACGTTGCTTTAGTGTGTGTGTGTTGCACTTGCCTGTTTGTTCACCTGTTCATTTTACTTCCTTTTGTGTTCCACGGAAGTAAAATGAAAAAGATTTAGAATTACATCAAAGTGAGTGAATGATGATAGATTCCATGGTATTGGTATTTCCTCTACTATCACTGAATCAAGGTATCCCAAAAAGAAAAGGGAGTTGCATTAATGAATGTTGTGTAAATAAGTCTTGTACAGAGATGCTTTTTCTTTAACAGCATGCACCATTTGTTGTTGTTTTGTTGGCTCATATATCTCATAGCTATTTGTAATGATTCATATTTATGGTAAAGTACCAAGTTAGCTTGGCTACCAACATTTTCTGTATAGTTTGTCCAATACTGGAGCCACTATTGTCTGAATTTGCACACGTTTTGTTGCCAGTATGTTCTGCAGTGAATAAAAGCCCCCGGCAGATACATGCCAAAGCCATCTACACCACTTTGTCCCTGTTGTCCTGGCTACATGTCGGCAGCCTGTCCCTTCTCGCCAGAGCCGAACACGGCCATGAGCAGATGTGAAACCACACTCAGAGGAGTATTCGTTTATTCCGAGCCCTAGATAAGGTCTCCTGGAAGCCATTTCCAAAATGTCCTATTATTTACTGGGTCATTTAATACAGATGCAATAACGTTACTGCTGTTTTGAACGTTTTTTTTTTTTTTTTTATGTTCAAGTCATCATGAAATCAAAATTTACACTATTTACTCATTGTTCATGATTTGATTGTGCACAATACATCAGTGCATGTTATTCCAAGTTTAAAAATGTTTATTGTCAAACTTTTACTGAAATGTAATAACATCAATCTGAAACTACGGTAACACTTTATTTTATGGTGTCCGTGTTACAGAGTAATTACTTAATTAATTACTTAGTAGTAGACGTTGTAATAACACGTAACAAAATGTAATTAACATGTTACTAAGTTATGGAACAGCCTGTACTTACAGATTGTAATTACGCACCGTGTTACAGAGTAATTACTTAATTAATTATTTGGTAGTAGACGTTGTAATAACATGTAACAAAATGTAATTAACATGTAACTAAGATATGGAACAGCCTGTACTTACAGATTGTAATTATGCACATGTAATAGGCAGCTACTGTTACACATATTTAATAAGCCGAGTCGGTTACATGCGTGTTACAGACTTGGTACAGTGTAATTATGGGTGTACTCACACTAGCCAGTTTGAACCGTGCCCGAGTGTGTTTGACCACCAAAGCGCGGTTCGTTTGACTAGTGTGAGTGCTCCGAACCGTGCCCGGGCGCGGCTCGATTAGCCGGCCCTGGCCCGCTTGGAAGAGGTGGGCCAAAGCACGGTTCAGTTGGACTCGGGCGCGGTTCGGATGCAGTGTGAGCGCTAACCGTGCTGGAGCACGGAACAGGACGCGTGACGTCGGGAACTGTAGTCCGTAATCAAAGCTGAAAAGTCCTTGCTGCACTTCAGCTGGTACCTTGCAAACCTCCTCATACGAGCAGCACGATTACGTGAAAATTTTCGAGCCACAAAGGCGATAGATCTGTTTAACAACAGGCTGTGAGAGGGCTGTGGACCAAACGACTCAAAATTATCCACAAAGTAAACAGAGCGATGGACTCCATTGTGTTCAGTGAGAGCGCCGCTCTTCCTGTTTATCCCGAAACCGTTGCACCATAATGACGTAAGCGTGCTCCGGCACGAATGCTGAAACCCTATGTGAGTGCAGGCCAGAGGGGGAGTGGGGAGGGGGGACAATCGTACTCGGGCCTGGTTTATGGCAACCGTGCCTAGTGTGAGTACACCCTATATAAGAAAGTACTTGGTACTACATAATGTAACACAAGTACTTAGGCTACTAAGGTCGGGAAAAGCCTTCAGTTACACATGGTAATTTTGTACGTTCTGTAGCATTACACATTATGTAACATAACATAGTGTATCAAGATTGTACTTAAGTGCACTTCATCTTAATTAACCCACTAGTTTACTGCTTAAATACATGCAGTAGCTTCTTAATTACATTAAAATTACAGAATGTTACACAGGTATAAGCTACGTAAAATAAAGTGTATCTAGAATGTACTTAAGTGTACTTTGTGTATACATACCTTATTCATCTCTGCCTTAGTTTGATTTAAACTCACTAGTTCACAGCTTAAATACATGAAGTAGCTTCCTAATTACATTGCAATTACATAATATTACACAGGGATAAGCTACGTAAAATAAAGTGTATCAAGATTGTACTTGTTAAAAGTGTACTTCATGTGTATCTATAAACCTTATCCATCTCGGCTTGTTACATAAGCTGATGTCACATAGGCTACACAGGCTATTGGTTAATGTTGTTAACCAATAACCAATTAGCTATTTAGCGAGTTATGCTAATCTTGTAGGTCAAGTCACCTTTATTTTTATAGCGCTTTTTACAATACATAATTTTTCAAAGCTTTACAGTGATATCAAGAAAATAATTCAACAAAGTTTTTTTTCCAGAAGAAAATAGCATCATAGTCCAGCTTAAGTAAGTTCAGTGATGGTTCATTTCTGTTGTAAAAAAGTTATTAATTTAGTTTATTTATATATCTATTTATATATCTAGCCACTCTGTAAAAAACCGAGATGTCATCGTCCAGCTCAGTTCAGTTCTCATAATAGTATAGTGTCAATGTAGGCAGATCTTGAATATTAAATGTCCCCAACTAAGCAAGCCAAAGGCAAAAAGGCAATGCTTATATTACCGGTATCTAAAATCTTGCAGAAATTGTAATGCGGGTTATGCATGCTGGTGTGTCAATAAAATAAAGTTGGCTGCAATGGCAGCAAATAAAGCACTGCCATTAGAATAACATCAAGATGCTGTTGACCACGCTCCAGACTAAAAGCCCCCTCCTAATCGGATGCCAACTGTCTTTCAGGATGAGAGTAGTCCTTCACAATCCAATACAAATTCACATTTAAGATCTGACTCCAATCTGTAACAGATTTTGTGTTGCTGAATATCCTTTTCAGAAATCTGTCACATTGTGGAAATAAAATGGGTTGCTGTGTGTCAGTGTCTGAGTCATAACATTGGCTGTTGATCTGGCTGATTGTTTTTATATAGTGTGTAAAATTTACATGAATGTTAGACATAATTAAGAAAATTAAAACTTATATCTCTTCTTTCTATAATGTTTAACATGAGCATATGCTGGCATTTATAGAATGTTTTTGTGTGTGTGTGTGTGTGTGTGTGTGTGTGTGTGTGTGTGTGTGTGTGTGTGTGTTTTTTTTCCTCTCTGTATACGTACCCTCAGTTGTAATCCTGCAGTCATCCGTGCTAACAATTCCAAGTGTAACAGGTGCAGAAAGTATACTGTTAAATATATTTAGGCTTATTGTTTATTATAATTCATACAGAATTGTTATTTTGCATATACCTTATGTGGCTGCCTGACTGAAATGTGAGTGTTTTCTACTTTAATGGATGTGATGTCATGAACCAACATCATTTCTTGTTCTGTCTCCTCCTCTTCCCTTTTTGCATTGTTAATGCATTGAAGAGGTGAGTTCTTTCTGGCTCCTGTTAACCTTATTTAATCTTTATTGTAATTATTGCTTTTATGTCTATATTTTCACTCCAATTTATGTTTATAATGTTATTTTACCTATCTCTGTGATTATTTTTGTCATTTTACCATTTTTTAGGTATATTTTTATCTTTGGCCTAAATGAAAATAAAGCACATGGTGACAAGTGCACATCATATTTATTTTAGAAAGAGAAAAAGGGCAATTCACTTATAGAGGCTGTTTTTATTTGTTATATCAGATATGTTTTTCTGTTAAAACTATTTTCTTGTATAATGTGATTTGACTTTACTTGATTTATGTTTAATAAATGCTGTTGTCCATTGTTTATTCATGCTAACTTTGTTTACTGTTACTGATATAATGTTTTGATAGTAATACTGTTAGGTGGGCTTGACTTTATCAATCATAATTTGATTTCTTTTGTCTCCACATTTGGCTTGAGTCTCTTTATATCACACAAATTTGAGGTATCATCATGTCTGTAGCACAAACTGATGGAGTTAGTTACTATATCAACAATGAGTGCTATGGAAATTCTAATTTTGAATGACCCAAAACTGTAAAGTTGGTAGAGAAAGGAAAAACACAATTGCATTATTTGTTTTCATTTATTATGGGATGCCTATTGTAAGGGAAAAAAAAGGGAAACTAGACAGTTTTATTGGTTGAAAATATTAGTGATGGAAGGCATGCACTATAGGAAGCAGCTGCGACAGCCATATTACGTATTGATCTCTCATGTGCAGCGAAGTGGGAGCGCTTAATTAGATTTATATTGTAAACAGAGACTCACAATACATAATTTTACTCTGCAGATAATGTTATCAATCAAAGTAAATAATATTTGGTTGTGGTAGTGGCTGGTCTGTCACGAGAGATTTACTTGCGCTCTTAACGGGACTGGTCGAGAGACGTCTTTTTCTCGGTGCAGTTTCCTATAGGATTTTGTTTTTACAGTGACCACACAAAAACAGGGTCCTTATTTTCTCCAAGGATTTCAAAAAATGGCTTTACTTATAAGCAAACCAGCTCAGATTATTCAACACAACAAACTTTGATTTGATGTAAAATAGAGAGATAAAGATACGAGGTAGATTATTCACTGTCCCAATTTGCATACTTACTGTATGCACCATTCTATGTTGTTTTTTATAGTGTGTATATATATATATATATATACCGTATATATATATATAGTGTGTGCAGTTTGCTAACACTGAAAATTTCACTTATTTAAAAAAGAAAGAAAGAAAGTGTAATGTTAGAAACGTAGCGTAGCTAAATATGTTGAAGCTGTAGAAGGGTAGGGACTATCAGAATCAGACTCAAAATGAATAAGATTTTAATTTCGAAAACAAACTGTTGCACTTTATAAAGGTTAAGCAAACACTGTCTCAATGGATAGATTGTTTATAAATATTTGATATATATATATATATTTTTCTCCTTGTCATTTTGCCCAATTAATGAATTTTTTTTTTTTTTTAATCGGTCTGATCTTACAAAATATAGTAAAGAACATTATTAGAAGTGTGCAGAACGCTCACACCTACCCACACAACATAATTAACATATGACCTACTTTGCCTCCCCGTGGAGCACATTGCCTTTTTGGGGGCTGGAGGGGTCAACATAAGTTTGTTAATATCGAGTTTGGCAAGAAGCAGGAGAGTGCAAGGGACACGTCTGAAGTGAATTGGATTGTGGGAAGGGGTATGGAGGACATCAAAGGGACAACAATGAGGGTCAGGATATTACTTCAAGAGAACATTTTGTTCAAAATAAGTTTCACACAGTCATACAAGAAACATACATTTTGAAGCTGCTGTGTTTTGTTTTCGAATGCAAGTTTACATGCTTGATTAATCATCCTTAACAAAAAAGTTTAAACTCTTATTCTAGAAAAACACAGTAGCTTCAAAATCCATGCCATTAAATTCATTAAATTAAATTAGTTCACCCAAAAACACAGTAGCTTCAAAATCCATGCCATTAAATTCATTAAATTAAATGATTAGTTCACCCAAAAATGAAAATTCTGTCATTAGTTACTCACCCTCATGCCGTTCCAAACCCGTAAGCCTTTTGTTCATCTCCAGAACACAAATGAAGTTATTTTTATTGAAATCTGAGAGCTTTCTGTTCCTCCATTGACAGCCTGCACAACTACCACTTTCAAGCCCCAGAAAATGGTAGTTGGTGTAAAAACAAAAACAAATTTACCACTTTATTTACAAAACATTAATCTCTTGTGTCAGCACAACACGCATATATCCCGGGGCCTGTACAATAAAGCTGGTTTATGTGGCTAGCCATGTATGTTTCAGTTTAGTTTGTGCCAGTGATTGGTTTTAGGCACCATAAAAGGGCAGGTTATGTACTGTCGCTATTTATTTATTTATTTTCTAGATCTGCTGTACAGCAGAAACAGACTCTGTTGCATTATTTTCCTGTTATTACTGTAAAGCTGCTTTGAAACAATCTGTATTGTAAAAAGTGCCATATAAATAAAGCTGACTTGACTGTCTAAGAGATCTCAAACTGAAATTGCTGTAAATCATCTGTGAGCAAAGTAACATTTCTGACAAAATAAAGACACTCCCTTCCCTTCAAATTAAAGGTCACTACATAGCAAATGATTTTTGAAGACAAAAATGTCTGGCTTTTAGCAATGTTTACTTATAATAATAATTTTGTATGATTTTAATAAATTATTATAGTCAAGACACCTTCATTTATAGCGCTTTTAACAATATGAATTGTTTCAAAGCAGCTTTACAGTGATAATAGGGAATTACAATAACAGAGATTGTTTTCGCTTTACAGCAGCTCGAAGTTATTGTCCAGCTAAAGTTAGTTTTGATTGATTGATTCACTTCCGCTGCAAAGATCATTAGTTATTAACTTAGGGGTCGCTAACACAACACCGTTCTAACAGAAAACCCTCAACGCGCTCCGGCCGCCCATCCACACAAAACAGTGCCTGGTGGCTCGAGAACGCACTCCCGATTATACCCTTCATCCACTGCACGTACAATTTTAATTTATCACTTATTATTAAGCACTTACTTTAAATGAATATAAATATATAAAAGTAATAAATAAGTTTTAGAATCAATAGATAAAGCAATATAAATGACTACATGTCAGCTTAAATGTTCAATTCTCCATATACCTATATAAACTAACTTCACAGCTTTTACTTGAATACTTGATAAAGCAAGAATTTTTTTCTTTTAGTTGTCCTCTTTCATAGATAGCTTTTTTCTTCTTGTTGTGTAAATAAGTTTAAATTCTTAATAGCTTTCAATCTCGTAATTCTGCAGAGGAGAGAAGTGAATCGCGCTGCTTTTCTCGCAAGAAGTGAATTGCAGTTTCACTGTTCTGCAGCATGTGATTGGCTGTTCACGACTGATATCACACCTAAACTCCTAAACTCAGGATAAAAGCCTGAGTTGGCAGAGAAAGTTGATGATCAGTGTAATGGTACCAACAAAGCCTGATTGGATTGGTTTGGTTTTGTCAACTCGAAACTAATCCTGTAACCCTTAGTTTGTTCAACTACCATCATGGTATGGGCCCCTGGTGCTCTCGTGAATGCACATTATATAGTAGTATTTTGTAAATAAAGTGGTAAAATCTTTTTTTTTTTTTTTTTGCAAACAAAGCTCTCATGTCGGTTCATAAAATTGAAGTTAAACCACTGGGGTCACATGGATTACTTTAATGATGTCTTTACTACCTTTCTGGGGCTTGAAAGTAGTTGCGTAGACTGTCAATGGAGGGACAGAAAGCTCTCAGATATAATTAAAAAGATCTTCATTTGTGTTCCGAAGATGAAAAAATGTTCATTTTAGTGTGAACTAACCCTTTAACTTGTTAAATTCATGTCCACCATTGTATATGTTGAAAAACTAAATGTGAACAATTTCTTTTTAAATCATAAACCAAAGATCACCATTCTATAAATCCAAAGAAAAATCCAGAGGGAATCCATGATAAATTAGATGTACAGTTGATGTTTGTGCTGCTATCTTCTCCTAGAGAATGATGAAATTAATAATTGTAAATGTAATTAAAAACAGTAGACCTGTTTTTGTTGGTTAAAGGGATTTTGAAAAAGAGCACACAGGTAAAACCTATAATAGCAGATGAAAACTATATTTCCAAGAAAACATTCATATCTTTTCAATGAGGAAATAAATAAACACTTGGAATATTTTCCTTTAATAAATTGTCACTTGCAATTTATTAGGAAAATATTAAATTGTATTTAATTATAAAATAAATAAATGTTCACTGAAATGTCATGATCATGTCATGCTCAGTTTCATTGTCATATTCTGTTTAGTTTTGCTTTCTTTGTCATGGTTTCTATCTGTCTGAATTTTCATTCATTGTTTGTTACCATAGTTTCTAATTAATTACACACCTGTTTCTTGTTCTGTTGATTGTCATCTCAGTTTATGTAAGCCCTCAGTTTTCTCAGTTCTTTGTTCATCGTTGTTAATGGTAGTTGTGTTGTGAATTTTGAATCGCTTTGTGTTCATTAAAATACCTTTTTTTTTTCGCTCTGCATCACATATCTTCTTTGGCTTATGCTACACAACCTCATGATATTAACTGTGCTATTTGGATTTTTTTTTTTAAGAACAAAAAATCTGAAAATAGGATTTCTATCAAAATGATTGATCTTTAAAATATGTACATTTAATATTTTAACCAATATATTAAGATGATATGATAATTAAACATATGATGGGGACATTAAAATATACTGCATAATAGGAATGGCCCACCAAATATTGCTGTAAAAAGCATCAGTCAAGTCCTCCATACACTCAAGCACCGATTATATTATTTCATTGTTGACACATGAAAATCACCAGATTATTGAAACAAAAGTTATTGATTTGATCATCACTGACAGCAGGAGGGACAAATCCGCTTGTATTTCATAATCAGAGATCTTTTATAGGATATGTTTGTATTTCATGTATTTGTGAGAACTTTGAACAACGTACTGTACCGTATTGTACTGATTGTAGAATCTGTTACATTGAATGTGTCATTCAATGAAATGTCTTAAATGAAAACAAATATTGTATATATGAATGCAGCTGTCTCTTATTTCTGTTGTATTAGCCAGCAGAAGTGAATGTTAAGAGCATGTTTATGCATGGGTGTCTCAGATATAATGGCATGTCCATTCATTTAAAAATCTCTCCTACCATAAGTACTCTGGTGGTACCATGGCAAAGTCAAGATACTGCCTGTTAATACCATGTTAATTTGATATTACGGCATTTACGTGCTACCTATTAAGGAATCGGAGTACCACTGAAAGAAATAAAACTCAAATGATTAACATTAGTTAATGCATTAGGTCTCATGAACTAACAATCAACAATACTTTTACAGCATTTATTATTTAGGTTAATATTCATTTCTACACATCCTAATATCTTTTTAACATGCCAAGTTTTAGAAATGAACATTAGCTAAACAAGAATTAACAATGAACAATGGTATATCTGTATATTTATATATTGGTATATAATGGTATATTTGTAAAACGTCAAACTTTCTATTCAGGATTTCTTAAGCCAACATCAAAGTTAATATTAACCTAGATTAATAAATGCTGTAAGATAAAAGTTGATTTGACTTAATAGAAATTTAAATTAATAGAAATGTTATGTTTGTCAATGTAGTTGAAAATGTAACAATAAAAAAAAAAATCAATCATTATGAAACTTTAAATGTAAAAAAACAAACAAAAAACAAAACAAAAATAAATTAAAGTAATTTATTTATTAAGTAAATAAATTTGAATAAAACTACTTTGAACTAAAAAGATAGTTTTACAATTCAATTTGAAAATTTAGTTAAATGGAAAAATATAAAGTGGTGTGAAAAAGTGTTTGCCCCCTTGGTAAATATGATCAAATATGGCTGTAAAAAATAAATTTGCATTTTTAATCCTTTTGATATTTTATTTTAAAAATGTGCAAAAATCTAACCTTTCATTTAAGTAAAATAATTGAAAGTGGGGGGAAAATCACATTATGAAATAAATGTTTTTATCCAAAACACTTTGGGAACAATTGTTTGCCCCCTTTTATTAAATACTTTTTGCAACCTCTTTTTTCCAAGATAACAGCTCTGAGTTTTCTCCTATAATGCCTGATGAGAAGACATGACAAGAGATCAGAGACCATTGCTCCATACAGAATCTCTCCATCCTGTTATCCGTTATAAGATTTCTAGCACAGGCTGTCAGGTTTAGATTTTTTATCTGTTGGTATTTGATCGAATCCGTGATACCATGAATCTGAACAAAATGTCCAGGACCTCTGGCAGAAAATTAGGCCCACAGCATTAAAGATACAGCAGAGTATTTCATTTTACAAATGGGGTACTTTTTTATCCCTGTGTGCACCAAACCCATCTTAAGTGTTTGCTGCCAAAAAAGCTGTTTTTGTTTCATCTTTATTTCATAATGTGATTTCCCCCCCACTTTCAATTATTTTACTTCAGTGAAAGGTTAGATTTTTGCACATTTTTTAAATATATATCAAAAGGATTAAAAATGCAGATTTATTTTTTACAGCCATATTTGATCATATTTACCAAGAGGGCAAACACTTTTTCACACCACTGTAAATGTATGATTTTAAAAACATTTAATTTAATTATTTTAAGTTAAATATTTTTAATTATATTTTTAATAATTAATTAATAATTGATTGATATTTATTAAGTGATGCTCTTAGTCTTTCATATGCCATGGTATAAATCCAAGAAACATGGTAATACCATGGTACTTGTTGTTATTGCTGTTTAGAGCAACATATGCAGTGTAAATTATGTGTCAATTTCCAGGGCTTAACTGTTGTTTTTTTCTCCTTTTTTTCCTTTCCCTTTACAAGCTAAATATAAAATCAATAAAAAATCTAATTTAAATATTATGTGTTCATAAAACATTCAAGGGGGAATTCACTAAGAATGAATTTGTGCCTTCAAATAGCGTTGCTTTTTACGTTGCTTTTTACGTTGCTTTTACGCTTTTTACACACTCTATTTACGTTGTTTTAGCAAGGGAATTATGCAAAACATTACACCGCAACGCGCCCCAATGTGTGCCCCAAAAATTAAATTTGCATGCCAATTCCCATCTGGCAGGCCAGTTCTATATGGAGGACCAAATTACTCAAAATTAAAAATAATTAAATAAATAATGAATTCAATAAAACAACAATTCAATTTATTCAGTTTATTCTGAAATAATAAAATAATTATTAAAGGGTTAGTTCACCCAAAAATGAAAATTATGTCATTAATGACTCACCCTCATGTCGTTCCAAGCCCGCAAGACCTCCGTTCATCTTCGGAACACAGTTTAAGATATTTTAGATTTAGTCCGAGAGCTTTCTGTTCCTCCATTGAAAGTCAATGGACGGCATACTGTCCATGTCCAGAAAGGCAATACAGACATCATCAAAGTAGTCCATGTGACATCAGTGGCTCAATCTTAAGTTTATCAAGCGACGAGAATACTTTTTGTGCGCAAAAAGTAAACAAAAATAACGACTTTATTCCACTATTCATTTCTTTCTCTCTGGGCCTCGAGTGAGTTCACGTAGTGTTTTTGTGTAGCGCGTCTGTGTTGTACGTCACGCGCATCACACATGACCAGCGTCGGCCAATAGTGAGCCTACGTGTGACGTACAACACAGACGCGCTGCGCAAAAACACTACGTGAAATAGCTCGAGGCCCAGAGAGAAGGAAATGAATAGTGGAATAAAGTCGTTATTTTTGTTTACTTTTTGCGCACAAAAAGTATTCTCGTCGCTTGATAAACTTAAGATTGAGCCACTGATGTCACATGGACTACTTTGATGATGTCTGTATTGCCTTTCTGGACATGGACAGTATGCCGTCCATTGACTTTCAATGGAGGAACAGAAAGCTCTCGGACTAAATCTAAAATATCTTAAACTGTGTTCCGAAGATGAACGAAGGTCTTACGGGCTTGGAACGACATGAGGGTGAGTCATTAATGACATAATTTTCATTTTTGGGTGAACTAACCCTTTAAGTAATTAATTGAATTAATCATTAATTAAATCAATCATTAATTAATTAAATAAATCAATGAATAAATCAATGATTTATTTAATAAAATTCCATGAAAACACATCATTTATTGTTTAATGTATTTCACATTTTCCCATTTCTGCTATTACTGTTTTTAAATATAAAATATTTCATAATAAAATGCTGAATTTATGAATGATGCCTATTTGATGAATCATATATCTCCAAAGCATGATTTTCCCAAAGATTTTTTTCATAAGAATAGAGGACATTTCACAAATGCCAATCAACAACCAGTGGGTGGTGCTTGGCGCTAATTGGCTAATCCTTTCAGATGAATTACTTCTGGCGAGTGGTGAGGCGAATTGAAAGATTGGAAACGAACATGGCTGTAGGACTTGATCAAGTTCCCTTTATCAAGAAGGGAATGTTTTGTTTGGTGATGCTCTGTTATCTGGATTAGATGACATAAAGGATCTGTTAGTGGTGACAAGTGTGTCAGAGGATCAAATTAATGACTACACATGGAACACTTTACAAGCTATCTACAGAGTTCTTGTAGATGAGTATGGAAGAAGGAGATTACAAGACAATGTGCTTGGAGGACCATGTCTAGATGTTCCAGTAGATTCAATCTGGAGATATGTGAATGCGGATTTAGAGCTAAATAAAATTGGCAATTTGCTTGGTGTGTCCATAAGCACGTTTCAAAGAATGGAGCTCACTGGACTACGGTAAGACATTTAGTAGTATATTATATAACATATAGCCAACTTTGACTAGCGCTTTTCTATCAATGTCCTTGCTGTAGCCCGAGACATTCACGCAGGACATCAGATATTGTCTCATTTATTCGTCATGCTTGCAGGTGCATAGTACATAAGAAAACTGTGAACTTGGCGTTACATGACTAATGTCTAACCACAGAAAGGGCCCCATCATAAACCTGGCGCAATGCATGTGTTTTTTGCTAGTTTCAGCCCTACGCAAAGTTATCATTTTCACGTCCTGCGCAACGTTGTTTAAATAGCAAATGCATTTGCGCCCATTTGTGCACCCATGGACACCCATTTGTGCCTGAACACACCTCGTTTTGCTGATCTGAAAACGAGGTGTGTTCAGGCGAATTAGTATTTTGAGGCAACTGAAATAGACTGTGCCATTGACCAACTGAAACCTGGTCTAAAGTCAATGGTTCAGTATTTTTATTTTTTTGTTATTTGAAGAGACTTCGTTAGTAATGTGCGCCTATAGGCGGGTCCACAACACGCGTACACTTTGCCCCGTAGATGGTTCCGTTTCCTCGCTAGAGAAGCGTTCAGTTTTTCCGCTTAGAAATTCGGCCATGTAAATAGCAAATCCACCATGGCACGAGCGCAACTTGCTTTTAAAGGGAATGGGAGATGAGACTCTGATTGGTTTATTGCACGTTACACCCAAAACACACCCATTACTCATTACGAGAATAGGGACAACCCTTTTAAACCATTTGCCGGGAGCTCCGACCATTTTCCCCGTCGTTAAACTAGCAAAAGTGGATTCGGACACGCCATAAGTGCACTTGCACCGTGCACTGCCTGTTGACTTGCATTTGTGAAATGTTCTCTATTATAATGTAAAAAGTCTTTGGGAAAATCGTGGTTTGAAAATACATGATTTGTCAAATAGGCGTCATTCGTAAATTCAGCATATTATAATGAAAACTGCTTTTTGAAAAAGCACATTTTATTATGGAATTTTTAAAAAAAAAAATTGTGAAAGAGGAATTTGTGAAATATATCAAACAATAAATGTTGTGTTTTCATGGAATTTTGCTAAATAAATAGATACATTTATTTAGTGATTTATTTAATTACTTAATTCATAATTAATTTAATTAATTATTTAATTATTTCAGAATAAACTGGCACATTTAATTGTTGTTTTATTGAATTCATTATTTATTTAATTTTCAGTAATTTGATCCTCAATAATTCTAGGTTGTGGAAGTTGCAGATGACTATCTAGTATACAATTCTGGGACTCTACAGAACCACTCCACCTCTTCAATCCAGGCGCCTAACTTCTATTAAATGCATAAAGCGTGCTTGTCTACACAGCGTTTCTTGATACGCTGCGTAGACACAGCGTTTCTTGATACGCTTGGTTATAACACTCTTCTCCATATATTACTGCTGCCATGATCAACACAAAATTTACACAAACATAAAAAAAAAAAAAACACTGAGTAACTAAATGCTATTTATGCTATCAGAATAACGCAGTTTTTTCCTGAATGAAGTGGAATCTAAAAGTAGTCGAATTTGCATAGAAAAAAGTGTTTTTGTGTTGAAAAGAATGAAAATGAAATTATTATTATTATCACTATTTCATTGCATTAAGCTTCTGGTTAAACTGGATTGCAGGTGCTAAGTGAATAAAAAAAAAATATATATATATATAAAAAAAAGTGATTAAATAAAGATTATGCGCTTTTTAGTGAATTCACCCCTCAGTCTCATTTCCTCCCAAATATAAATCGATTCATCATACGTGCCTCCAAATTTACACATCTCTGTCAAACCTGGTACAGTTCATTTTAAAAGGAGAAAGAAACTACCAAAACATCATGATAATACAATTTTGTTTTAGCAACTTGATATGTTCACTTTTTAATTTATTCTTAAAATAGTTCATAATAAAAAAGTATTTAATGTAAATGAATCTAAGACTTTCTGAACTGTCTCTGGAGGTGTCAAGACTTGGAGGTGAGCACTGTGCAAACAAACACAAGCACAAAAATCAATCTCAGAAAAGCCGAATACAAGAGCTTTTCTCCGACCCTTTACAATACAAAAGCTAAAAGTAGATTCCATTTTTGCTTTTCTGCAATTAATCAATTCTTTCCTTTGCATTTTGTCCATTTTCTTCCTTTTACTTTATGTTCTCGTAGTCCTGTTTTCGAATCTGTGAAAGGAAAATTGCTATTTTAGTTTGAACTTTATAAGACTGGACTGTGTTATGGAGCAGAGCATTACCCACATTCTACATTCTGTCATTTCCACAACGTTATTCATGTTAAATAAGATTCTCTACAAAGGTACAACATATAAAACTGTTAAATATATAACTCGTAGACCTTTTCAAAATACATATAATGACATCTCAATCCTGGTAATCAGAAATGACCATTTTTATGTTCTTTTTTAATATTTTCTGACGATAAGCAATGGGGTACTCTTCCATTAACCTTCTATGTTTAATGCAAACTGTCCAAAATGTTGCTACTGAAAAATGCTAATTAAATTTCTTGATGTCTTTATGTGTACAGTATCTATATCCTTGTTGTCCTTGGAATACAGTGCTTGGTTCAGTTCAAGGAAATGTCTGTAAAGTATTAAAGGTTCTCCTCAGATTGTGATAAATGGGAATGTTCGACCCAGTCGTTTCAATGTTCCACGTCAGTGTTTCCATTTGTAGACCACTGCGTCATAGCAAAGTCTTTCTATATCTATCTCTATCTCTCTCTCTCTCTACATTTAGGTTTATATATATATTTATTTTTTCTTTGCCAAAATTGTTCCTTTTGAGTCTTTCCCTCAGTCCGCGCTCAAATAGTCAATGTTTTTTTGTTTGTTGTGTATAATTTTTCCTCTTTGGTCTGTAAAAAATGAGCGCCAAAAACGTACTCCAGCAGAAAGCCATTTCACAGAGCAGTTCACAGTCTCGGATTGGGTCGGAATCGCTGGTGGAGTCCCATAAAGCCTGTGTCTGATTCAGTCTCAGACAGGATATGCGCCTCATTGTCCCATGCTGCGCTCTTAAAGTCCTCAAGGCTCCTAATGTCTGTGAGGCGCTTTGTGAACGTACAGTGTGTTCTCCGTGGCACAAGGGGGTGCTGCCCATTTACAAAGCAGAGACTCAGACAGGTAGGCAGAGGCAGGTGTTAAGCTGATGAGACATAGCAAGTATCTACAGCAGGTGGGCGAAGCTGCAAGATGCCCCGTCTCGTAGCACTCCAGGAACCCCTCCCACTGTTAGGACACCTAGATCAACCAGAAACACAGGGAGTCAAGATTAATAAGACAGAGACATTTAAACCAGCAGGTATTTTTTCCAAGAGGGAGGTAAAACTTAAACATTTTAGACTAGACTAGTGGCTATAGGCCTCTGGGTGCAAGTTCAATTCATTTTAATCTGTGACGAAAGACAAAGATATTACAATTATGTTGTAATCAAGCTAATATTTGAAAACTGTTGCATTCCTCAGCACCTGCCAAAGAAAATGCTCAGAAATCTCAGCGCCATCTGCTAAATGGTCTACTGCCAGGCTGAAAAAAGGCACCAAATCCTGCCAACATGGGCTGCTGCTTAATTTACAATAATGAACTCTTGACTCTTCCATGGGGAGCAGATATTCATGGGTTTAGCAGGTGCTGGATGAAACATTACCGAGTCTGAATACAGAATAACAGGGATAATCAGGATGAAAACGAACTCAGGAAAGTGACAAAGTGACCCAAGAGTGTGGAGGCTAAAGACAAGAGCATGCTAATGTTAATAAACTGCATGAAATGAAGCACTAACTCCTGCTTTACAATCCCATTATGCTCTAGCAAAGTTTTAGCAATTGGCTTACATGTGAATGACCATGCGCAGATGTTAACAAAGATTAACTAGTGACTATGTTTTAAAGCCTATGACAAGGCTTTAGAGCAGGGATGGGCAAACTCAGTCTTGGAGGGCCACTATCCTGCAGAGTTTATCTCCAACCCTTATTAAACTCACCTGACTGTAGCCGAGTAATCCTAAATACATTGATAAGCTAGTTTAGGTATGTTCGATTATGGATGAATCTAAACTCTGCTGGACAGTGGCCCTCCAGGACTGAATTTGCCCATCCTTCCTCTAGAGCAGGGGTTCCCAAACTTTTCCATTCCAGGACCCACCTAGACAAGAATAATCTATCCATTGGTGGCAATGGCATATGATGCTTTTGGGAAAGCATCCCAGACCTGAATCAGCCTTTTGTGACATTTGAATTTTCCGGTGTAATGCGATCTCATGCAGAATGCAGAGCAGTGATTGCAGTAAACGAGTTTCTTCTTGGTAATAATGTGCACCAAACCGCTTAATGAACCGAGCTGCTCGGAGAAGCTGAAAATTGTTATCACAAGAAGTCGCACGTGCGCACTTCATGAAACACAATGCTGACATATTTATCGAATTAAATTTGAAAATCGCACTAAGCAATATAGCGATTTCAATTTAATGTTGGTACATTGCGCAACCTGTTTGTATGTGTGTGTCATTCATGAAATGTAAATTTAGCTGCAGCCAATAGCGACTGCATGACCCACCTCTTCCCAATCTGCGAACTGCAAATGGGTCGCGACCCACAGTTTGAAAACTCCTGCTCTAGAGGATTGCTAGAGCAGGAATGCCCACTTTAAGAACTTTAGGCAAGATTTTGCTTGTCCACACAGTATGCTTTTGACTTAGGGTATGTTTACACGACAACAATGTACTTAAAACGAAAGTTTTTCCTTTGTGTTTTTCGCGTACAGATGACAAAACGTTTCCTATTCACACGGATCTGCGAAAACAGTTGAAAAAGCTGTATTATTCATGCCAGGCCAGTGGTTGGCGATGTGACTTTGTAAAGAAAAACAAAAAAACAACATGCCTATGACTAAACACATAATACTCATGTGCATTACGTCACCGTTTTTGCAAATTTGCATTTACAAGGAGACAATAATGGTCTACAAAAATAGGGGCTAAACGATAACGTTTAAAAAAAAAAACTTGCACAGTATAGTCCAGTTACCATACTATTAGATACTGGCCAAAAGCTTATTTGTTGTTTTCAGACATTTTTACTTCAAAATGTCACATTTAAATAAAAGCTGTTACTTGCCATTTCTTTGTAATAATTTGTGAAATTGTCTAACAAGTAAATACACTAATCCTACAGCATTTTCAGTGTATATATTTTATATATATATTGGGCAGCTGCTATTAAGATGAATGGAAATGCAAACGTCTCGGTTACTGATGTAACCCTCGTTCCCTGAAGGAGGGAACGGGAGACGTAACGTCGACGTGACGACGTAATTGGGATCACTTCAGGGAGCCCTATCAACTTCGAGTGTCTACAGAACGAGCCAATGAACGTTGGCGTGCGTGAATCGCGTCACGCGCCCCGCCCCGCCGCGCGGGTATAAACAGGAAGCGGGCGCACGCACACATTGTTTTTCGCTGAGGAGCCGAGATTTGTGACGGCCATGCAGCGATGGTCAGCAACGGTGGCGACGGGACGTTACGTCTCCCGTTCCCTCCTTCAGGGAACGAGGGTTACATCAGTAACCGAGACGTTCCCTTTCAGTCGCTCACGTTCGACGTAACGTCGACGTGACGACGTAATTGGGATCCCATGGAAAACGCCACGGTTGCTGCCACATCCAGCGCCCTACGCAAGACTCTCAGACCCCCAACTGCTGGGGCGGAAGATCTGCGTAGAGGGAGTTCAACTGCTGTTCCATTATACCCCACACAGCGGAACTCTTGGATAACACTGGGAAAGCGTACCTCTCCAGGGGAAAGAACGCTGCGGAGCCACATCCTGCCCGAAGGGAGGTAACATGTGGAGAATACACATATGGACTGGCCGAAGGGGCAGTGCGACATATGGAATGTCACTGGGGTGGCTCCACCCGAAGGGGAAGACACACCGGACAGTGACGGCAGAGCAGACTCTGCCAAGGGAAGACACGGGCTCACCGCAGGGAACTGGTCGTGGAAGAATACACATATGGGATCGCCGCAGGGATCACCACATATGGAACCCAGCCTAGCACAAGTTACACAAGCATACGAGCACTAGGCCTGGCGTCGGACGCTCCGCAACGTCCGACTGCCGAAGGGGTGCGGAGGAACTCACAGGGTTCGCCAATGGGGAACTCGACTGGAGTAAAAAGCGCACGTATCCGTTCCTAGGAAGGGAGTGGCGCAGCAAGCCGACACTAGAGCGGGAACTTCGGTGTTACCGGCTAGTAGAAGCGAGCACACAGGAAGAAACCGGCTCAACACGTAAGCTATAAAACCTAGCGAACGTGTTAGGTGTCGCCCAGCCCGCAGCTCTACAGATGTCTGTCAGCGAGGCGCCGTGAGCCAGCGCCCAGGAAGAAGCGACACTCCTAGTGGAGTGGGCTTTCAACCCAGGCGGGCAGGGCACGCCTTGGGCTTCGTAAGCCAAGGCGATGGCATCCACTATCCAGTGGGCCATCCTCTGCTTGGAGACAGCCTTCCCTTTCTGCTGGCCTCCGTAACAGACGAAGAGCTGATCTGAGGTCCTGAGGCTTTGCGTTCTGTCCACGTACAGACGCAGAGCGCGAACGGGACAGAGAAAAGCCAGGGCTGGGTCTGCCTCCTCCGAAGGCAGCGCTTGCAGGTTCACTACCTGGTCCCGGAAGGGAGTGGTAGGAACCTTGGGCACGTATCCGGGCCGGGGTCTCAGGATGACGTGAGAGTTATCCGGGCCGAATTCTAGGCACGATTCGTCGACCGAAAATGCATGCAGGTCCCCTACCCTCTTGATAGAGGCCAATGCAACCAGGAGTACTGTCTTACAGGACAGAATTTTTAACTCAGCTGATTGCAGAGGCTCAATGATCGAGCAAGATCGGGGGTTCTCCTCGTGAGAGGAGCACCAGTCAACGAACAGGTTCCACTTCAACTCATAGAGGCGCCTCGTAGAGGGGGCTCTAGCGGAAGTGATGGTGTCAACTACCGCAGGGGGTAGGTCACCTAGAACCTCCGCGTCCCGTCCAGGGACCAGACATGGAGTTTCCAGAGGTCTGGACGCGGGTGCCATAAGGTGCCCCATCTCTGAGAGAGCAGGTCTTCTCTCAGAGGAATGGGCCAGGGAGGGGCTGTCGCGAGGAGCACTAGTTCCGGGAACCAGGTCCGGTTGGGCCAATACGGCGCAACTAACAAGACCTGCTCCTCGTCCTCCCTGACTTTGCACAAGGTCTGTGCAAGAAGGCTCACTGGGGGAAACGCATACTTGCGAAGGCCCCGGGGCCAGCTGTGTGCCAGAGCATCCGTGCCGAGGGTCCCCTCGGTCAGAGAATAGAACAACTGGCAATGAGACGTGTCCGGGGCGGCAAACAGATCTACCTGAGCGGTCCCGAAGCGCCTGAAAATCAGCTGGACCACCTGGGGATGGAGTCGCCATTCTCCCGGTAGCACCTGCTGCCGTGAGAGCTCGTCGGCTGCACGGTTGAGCAGGCCCGGAATGTAAATGGCACGAAGCGACCTCAGATGCTTCTGACTCCAGAGGAGGAGATGGCGGGCGAGTTGTGACATGCGGCGGGAACGTAGACCACCTTGGCGGTTGATGTACGCAACGGTCGCAGTGCTGTCCGTACGGACCAGTACGTGCTTGCCTAGTAGCAGCGTTTTGAAACGGCTCAGTGCAAGACGTACTGCTAACAACTCGAGGCAGTTGATGTGCCAATGCAGTTGAGGCCCCGTCCACAGACCTGAAGCTGCATGCCCGTTGTACGTGGCCCCCCAGCCGGTGGTAGAGGCATCCGTGGAGACCACAGAGTGCCTGGACACTTGTTCCAGGGGAACACCTGCCCGCAGGAAGGAAGGGTCCGACCACAAGCTGAGAGTT
The DNA here is from genome assembly GCF_964197995.2 of Scardinius erythrophthalmus. Classification (NCBI taxonomy): domain Eukaryota; kingdom Metazoa; phylum Chordata; class Actinopteri; order Cypriniformes; family Leuciscidae; genus Scardinius; species Scardinius erythrophthalmus. Next base: position 21,631,063 of record NC_138224.1, on the reverse strand, counting down.
TGGCGACAGTGCGGAGTCACTTGGACCCGGCACGAGCCGCTCTGCCACGCCCATCTCGGGACTCGATCGTGGAGCCAGTGTTGGAGCGGCCTCATATGAAGCAATCCGAGCGGCGTAACCGCGGCTGCAGATGCCATATGCCCCAGGAGCCTCTGAAACAGTTTCAGTGGTGCCGCTGTTCTGCGTCTGAGCGTGCTCACGCAGTTCAACACTGACTGGACACGGGCCTCGGTGAGGCGCGCTGTCATGTTGATCGAGTCCAACTCCATACCAAGAAAAGAGATCCTCTGCCCGGGGGTGAGTTTGCTCTTTTCCCAGTTGACCCGAAGCCCTAGGTGGCTGAGGTGACTGAGCATCATGTCCCTGTGTTCGCACAACTGCTCTCTCGACTGGGCCAGAATAAGCCAGTCGTCGAGGTAGCTGAGGATGCGAACACCATGCTCGCACATGGGAGCAATGGCCGCCTCCGCGACTTTCGTGAAGACGCAGGGCGACAGGGCCAGCCCGAAGGGTAAGACCTTGTACTGATATGCCCGTCCCTCGAACGCAAAGCGGAGAAACGGTCTGTGTCGAGGGAGAATCGAGACATGAAAGTACGCGTCCTTCAGGTCGATCGCTGCAAACCAATCTTGGGGACGGATGCATTTGAAAATGCGTTTCTGCGTAAGCATCTTGAACGGTAGCCTGTGAAGGGACCGGTTCAGGACGCGCAGGTCCAAGATTGGTCGTAACCCACCACCTTTCTTGGGTACAATGAAGTACGGGCTGTAGAAGCCGGTCTTCATATCGGCTGGAGGGACCGGCTCGATCGCGTCCTTCGCCAGTAGGACTGCGATCTCTGCCCTGAGCACAGGGGCATTGTCCGCCAGAACACGGGTGAACAGGATGCCCTTGAAAGCAGGGGGGCGCCGGGCGAACTGAATCGCATAGCCGAGTCTGATGGTACGGATGAGCCAGCGAGACGGGCTGGGAAGCGTTAACCAGGCTCCCAGAGACCGAGCAAGCGGGACTAACGGCACCACAGACGTACCCGGGGTGGGGCAGCGCGGCGGAATGCAGGGACCCGACTCGGACGGCACAGCGGCCCGAAGTGGGGTCTGAGTGTGTGGTGCAGCACATACCTGCTTCCGTCGAAGGGCAGAGTGAGTGTGAGGAGGCGAGAGCACGTCCGGAACACAGCCACTGCTGCTCACTGGCGATGAAAGAGGGGCTCGGGAGTGACAAGGCATGGCGGCGTCATCGACTGCCAAGCGCGCCCTCTTGGGGCCCAGAGGTTTCAGAAATTGCTCTTTTTTTGAAAATGTGGGTACCACTGACCCGTGGGTCAGTGGCGGAACAAAAAGAAAAGGAAACAAAAGATTCTCCGCCCGGCCCTCCACCGGGGGAAGGAGTGGTGCCTTCGCCATCTCCTGAAGAGCAACTTGATCCACCTCCGGGCCGCCCGTCTCAGGGTCGTTTGCACCGTCGCTTGCCTCCTGGTTTGGCAGCGGCCTGGACGGGCGGGGTCGGCTTCCTACGGCTTGCTCCGCGCTGAGGCCTGGATGGTTGCTGCTGCTGCTGGGGCTTAGCGGGAGCGGAGGACGCCGCAGAAGGCCGACCTCGGCGACGAGTAGACGGAGGGTCTGCGGCCGGCGGACGGGTGGGAGCAGCAGCGGTCCGCCGGGGCAGGATGTGCCGGATGGCCTCCGTCTGCTTCTGTGCGGCCGAGAACTGTTGGGCAAAGCTCTCGACCGCGTCGCCGAACAACCCAACCTGGGAAAGAGGGGCATCCAGGAACCGATATTTATCGGTGTCCCTCATATCCGCCAGGTTGAGCCAAAGGTGGCGCTCCTGGACCACCAAGGTGGACATCGCCTGACCGACAGAACGTGCGGTTTCCTTCGTCGCCCGGAGGGCGAGGTCGGTTGCCACACGGAGCTCCCGGAGGAGCTCTGGGTCAGAACCACCCTCGTTCATGTCCATGAGCGCCTGGGCCTGGTGGACCTGCAAGAGCGCCATGGCATGGAGGGCGGAAGCAGCCTGTCCACAGGCCTTGTAAGCCTTCGCCGTTAGACCGGACGAAAACTTACAGGCCTTGGACGGGAGGCTGGGATTACCCCGCCAAGAGGAAGCGGACGCCGGACACAGCTGCATCGCGACGGCCCGCTCCACCGGGGGGATATCCACATACCCCTTAGCTGCCCCGCCGTCGAGGGTGGCGAGGGGTGAGGAGCCACTAGAACGGCTTCGGGCACTATACGGTGCCTTCCACGTCCTAGAAAGCTCCTCATGCACTTCCGGAAAGAAAGGTACCGGGGCGGCGCACTGAGAACCAGCACGGCCCGCCCCGAGAAACCAATCGTCCAACCGAGAAGGTTCGGGACGTGGTGGAGGATTCCACGCAAGCCCGACCTTCTCGGCGGCCCGGGAAAGCATAGCAGTCCATTCTGGATCCGGCTCGGACAACGCTACACACCCCGAGGGGGGCAACGCAGCCGAGTCGTCATTTCCAGAGGACAGCTCACCCTCCGATGCTGCGATCGACATCTGGTCATCAGCCGGAGCCCCAAAGGAAACGGTTGGCCGTTCCGGAGAAGGACCAAGACGTTCACTAAGGAGCCCCAATGGCGACAGCGCTTGTGAGGCGTGAGGGGCCCGCGGAGGATGACTCGACGGGGAAGCCCTCACGGTAATCCTCAGATCACCCTGGTCATGCACCGAAGTAGGTCTATTCTGCGGGGCAGAATAGACACTAGATCGGGGCATAGGCGAGGGGACTGCACCTCCCTTGAGGTAAGCGAGTCTCGATCTAAGCGCTGCGATAGTCATATTCCCGCAATGGGAACATGAACTATCCACAAAAGCTGCCTCAGCGTGTTGAATGCCCAAACACGAGAGGCAACTGCTGTGGCCATCTGCTGGCACCAGGGAACGACGGCATCCAGAAACGCACAAGCGGAATGACATCTTGAAAAAGACGCAGGGTCACGCTTGTGTTGCTCTTTTAGTAAAAATAAAAAAGGTTGAAAAAATACTCTCTCAGTGCTGAGGCACCCAGGGGTAGCCGCGGTGTGAATAAACACACAAGGAAACGCCCACCGAACCGACACACACACACACAAACACAGAACAATAGTGCTGTGAAAACAGCAGTTTGTGAGCTGCAATGCTCGCGGCCACCGCTGATCGCGCCGTCACACCAACACTGTAGGCAGAGAGTAGATCTCTTTGAAGTCTTCAAGGGCTGAATCTCTTTGTAGACAGAAGTCTCACGAAAGCTCGGCTCCGAAGTGAAAGACAATGTGTGCGTGCGCCCGCTTCCTGTTTATACCCGCGCGGCGGGGCGGGGCGCGTGACGCGATTCACGCACGCCAACGTTCATTGGCTCGTTCTGTAGACACTCGAAGTTGATAGGGCTCCCTGAAGTGATCCCAATTACGTCGTCACGTCGTCGTTACGTCGAACGTGAGCGACTGAAAGGGAACAGCAGATCATTCTCTATGCAGTGTCATGTCACTTGGTGGAGCTATAATTGAACAAAACATGAAATTGTCTCTAACTACAGTATCGTTGGTCTGATTGAAAATCAAACATTGTATTTGTTAACAATAGTTAATGCCCTGTGAACTAACATGAACAAACAATGAACAGCTGCATTTTTATTAACTAATGTTAACAAAGATTAATAAATACAGTTACAAATGTATTGCTCATGGTTAGTTAATGTTAGTTAATACATTTTAACTAATGTTAACAAATGAAACCTTAATTTAAAATGTTAACAAATTATTTAAGTATTCAATATTTTTTACCCAGCCCTATTTATTTGCATGTGGTTAACAAACTCTGAGCTGCAGCTGGACCTTAAATGGCATTTACCATCTCTGAATTTGCAAAACTCTTCATACCATCCAAGTTTTGGGGAGGTTAAAGTCAGCACACACAAAAATGGTTAAATATTATCCAGACAGAAAGTTTAGATGATTGGAAAGTGATAAATATTTGCTGAACCCAGCAGTATCCATCAGAAGTTATAATGTCGGTGTAGGGTGAAGGGTTTGAGCTTGCTAAACTCCCTCTGGCAGAATATACAGCTTTGCCCCTTGAAGGAAATTCATGCAAGCTATAACTGGATTTATCTTAATCATGCTTTTCATGTTGCATTTTCCCAATAAACAGCTTGGAAATTGCAGTAACAGCTCCATATGAAGAAATTAATCACATAAAATAACTGAGGGATTGTGTAATGTAGTTTCATTAATAATTATATATGGACTGGTTCCCTATTAAGGAACTTACTGTACATGACAGTTTTTAACTTGCATGTCTCACAGTCTGTTTTCAGAAGCTGCTGCATATGTTGGCTAATGTAACTGTAAAATTGTTGGCCGGTTTTTCCTAACAGCATTCCCAAACAAAGGTATATTGTCAAATTTAAAATATTCAAAATTCAAAATTCTAAAAAAATAAAAAAATAAATATATATATATTTATATATACACACACACACTAGTCATGTTAAATTTACATGTCGGGCCCCATGAGGAGACCAGCTCCATTGAAAAAAATAAAATAATAAGTAATAATAACAATAAACTTTAACTTCTTATTTAAAAAAATAAAATAATTATGTATACCTTAATTATGTATAAATTATGTTTGTGTGGTGAAGGCTTAAAATAAGAGCTACTCAATAGTAGCATGTCTCTTAACAAATTACTCGGGCTGATACTTGGAACAGACTCTTTTGGCAGCTGGAAATGGGAGGTTGGCAAAGTAACAAAGAAACCTTGTAATGGCTGCCTGGATTGTCTGGGTGAAATAACCAGCTTGGGCAGTGACGATACAGAAGAGTGGCACCAGCTCTGCAAAAACCAACCGTTCAATTAAGTAAAATTTTTTTTTGGCATTCATAAATACTGCATGGTGTTAAACATGCCCCAGTCATGAGTAAACGGCGGTCAATGTTTATCTCTCTAGGAAGGATTCAAAATGGAGGTTCTTGTTCTCCAGTGCTGACTTGGCTCCTTCAGACAGGAGCTGGCAGTGGGCGCTAATGGTTTGCAGAGGCCAAATGCTTGCTTGGAGGAGCAGCTGTCATCTCCATGGTGATGTTGTCCAAGCTCAGGCAGGGATATGTCCTGTGGTGCCACGCTGGAGCATGGGGATCAATTACGCAGACCCCAACACCCACAGCAGCAATGCCTTGGCATGTGGCATCCGTGACCTCCCCGTATTTTTTAGAACCCTCAGTCTATTCACTTTCCTTTTTTGCTTCAAACACACTTCAAAGTAATGGTTAATGGAATAGTTCATCTAAAACTGAGAAGATGATAAAAAAAGTAATTATGAACTCTTCTGTTCCTTACTTGTATAATGTTTTTTCATTGACCACAAATGTAGAAATTATGAAGAATATTTATGTATCTCTTAGAACTTAAGTTCTTGGTAACCAAGTCTGTAAAGCTCCAAAAAGAAAAGAATATCAACACAGAAGTGTCATGAATGTAGTCCAGCAACATCTTCTCCACCAAAGCTCTTAAATCAATTGCCATTGGTTCTTGCATGTCCCATATGATGACATACAGGGTTTTGAAAGACATGTGGGAGAGTACATGACAGAATTTAATATTTGGTTGAATTATTCCTTTCACTCCCCATTTACCGACAAATCTCACCAAACGGCAACACTTCAAACCATGGGACGCCCCTACATTTTCAAAGCCAGGCATCACTGATGAGCAAGCGTTTTCTCTGTTTGCATGTGAAAGATTGCTGATTACTGCAATCAGTAGTTCTCTCTCATCTCGAACTTCACCGATAATACAGATTCAAGGACCCTTTTCCATGGTTAAATACTACACAATCAACCTAATAGCTAATAGAATAGTTGATTAAGAGCCCTCTCGTTCTGATGGTATAATCAGAGAATTAAGGAGTAGTGTGGTGTAACCTTACAAAAGAGGAAACGTAATGAGTTCAATTAACAGGATCCAGAAGACCTTACACATTTCAGAGGAAATGCTTAATGTTGAACCCTAGTATGCTGGCAACCCTGGTATGGTGGACAGCTAACAGCTAATTTCATCCCCTTTTAGAATCTCACCAACCAGCTAGTCAGATGTTGTACAACTAGTCGACCATCCAGAACCATCTTATTCTTTTCACATATTTCCTCCCATTTCATAGAGCTGCATATGTTGCTCGGATTAAAAAAATACTGGAAATGACTTGAAAACATTAAACAAACTTAATTCTAATGTGGGGTCATTGTCTCACATTGTCTTTTTTTAGCCGTTCATCATTATATAATACTTCTGTTCACTCATAACCCTCCTTTGACTCATTTCAATTGTTCCTCTAACTAAACAGTGTGAGATGTCATCAGATAAGGTAAAGCTTCATCAGTGCCTGTATAATGACATTGAACCGCCTGCCAGAGATGACCGGCAATGCACAAGAGACGTCTACTGCTTGTTTAATTTGTTGTTGTTGAAATGGAGGTGATGACAATCATATGAATCACTCAGGAGGGAAAGAAAAGAATGAACAAATCACAAACATGATAGCGGTAATGGCAGTTTATTCTAACAGGATGGGCCTACAGGGACTCTTGGGTTGATTAGTGATCATTCTCTTATTGAATAGCATAAACTAATTTTAGCCGAGCATACTGGAAATTATTTCATTCCAGTTCCTTTGTCTCTTGACAATGGCTGGTCAATTAAAATGGTCAATTAAAAAAAAAAAAATGCAAAACATGACTGCCACAGCAGTTTAAGCATGTGCCACTCACCAGACCACATCTCCAACCTGTTATGTTTTCCTATTTAGCACCAAAACTTTGGAACAGTCTTCCTAACATTGTCCGGGAAGCAAACACACCCTGTCAGTTCAAAGCTAGATTAAAGACACATATCTTTGACCTAGCATTCATATAATACATTATATACTTCTATAATTCAATGTTAGGCTGCATAGATTAGGTCAGCCGGAACCGGGAACACTTCCCATAAATCCTGATGTACTTGTTACATCATAAGAAGAATGGCATCTACGCTAATTTTAGTGTCTTTGTTTATCCCGAGGTTTTCCCGCAGCCTACCGGATCCAGGCCATATCCAGATCTGACGAAGGACCTTCGCCTGGACCCAATGACAACGCAGTGCTGAAGTGCCAACTAGTCTATCCCTATGGAGGATCCCTTTACCACTCTACAGATAAAGCGTTGTCGGGAAAATTCGTTTTGCGTACCTACCCCGAAGTGGCAAAATAAAATTAAATTCTGTATCAAAATTTATAAGGAAAGACCAGTACTTTGTTTAGGCGTTGTAACGGAAAGCAGATGATCAGGTCTGCCTTTGTGTTGATCAATCAAATCTAATCAACAAACAAAAGGTACTGATTAACCCCTCAAAACAAAACAACAGTGTTAGCAGATGCTCGGTCAGGTCCCCTGAGTTAATCTCATCAACTCAAGAAGATATTCACCCTGAAAAGGAAGGACAAAGTTCACCACGCGGTTCCACGTGTGCACGACTCTGCATACACACACACAAAACACAGACTCCTTATCATGCCCGACCACTTGTGGTCAAAATTACCTTTTTAAAATGTTTAAAATGTATTTCTTGCTGTGCTTATGATACTTATACCCGAAATACGATATCTATAAGCTTTATTGATATGTAATCAGTTTAATATGCATGTAATCACGAGAAATCCTGTTTCTTTGTGTTGTTGACTAACAGAATTGTCATTCGCGGTATTGTTTTGTTCAGAAGAACACAACGGTGTTGAATATTTAGCACAGAATATTAGAGGATGCATTATTTGATTAATACCAGTTTTATAAATGTTTATGAACGAAGTTTATTCCGCCAGCATTAGTTAGAAGAGGCGTGTACCTTTCCAAATGAAAGGACATGACCACAATACGTCCTCCCAGGCGATTGGGTCACGCACGCAAGGGGGCGTGACTTGAGCTCCTTCAAAACACAGCGGGCTCTCTCACCTCTCTCTCTCACCTCGCTCTCATCCTTCCTCCTCTTCTACCGGCGCGACGCTTCCCCGAGGAACATCCCGGAAGGCCTCGGACAAACACATGTTCGAGTCGTAGCAGCCGTTCTTTTGCAACTAAGTTATATTTGCCTCTTCCTTCACGGAAGATGAAGACGAACTTTCTCGGTAACGTTACATTTCAGTGAGCCTTTTCAAGCTTCCCGCGACACCGGAAGACGCAGTCGAAACAGGACCTCGTCCGCGCTTTCAGTGTCAACCAAACAGAGAACAGACGTGCAAGTATATTTATCTGATAAAAGCTGCTTTTCTGGGGTCCGGCGTTTAGGTTTCTGTATGTAACAATTACTAGCTTTTCCCTTCTCTCTATTTCTCTCTTTCTTTCTTTCATTTCATTTTATTCTTATCACGTATGTTATTATTGTTTAAATGTTTGTTTGTGTTTATTGTTTGCACTTTTACGTACGTTTCTATTCGTAGCTCATATAATCTTTAGTCACATTTATTAAAAACCATTTATACTTTTCACTGTCTCTGTGTTTGAAAACCCACCATTCTAAAGTCAATGAAACAAAAGATCTTAAGCTACAAGCTCGATATTAGACTACATTCAGTAGTTTTAATTAATAAACTCAGAAGGTTTGAGGTCCGTGGCCAGGAGATCAAACTTTCTTGGAGTTTGTAAAGAGATAACCCTTCTTAACTGTGATAATCTCACCTTTATTCGCTGGACGAATAACGATTAGATCAGTTACAGAACCAGTTAATCTCCATAATTGATAAAATAAAGGTACATGCGACTTATGAATTATTAATACTTATTAATATTTCCAAAATTCCCTATATTCTTGAGCTAATTCAAATTTACCCAAAGTCGTATTCGCTACAGCGTGGTTTGTAGGGAATTACAAACCTGCGCACATATATTCAAATGCACTTAACTATAGAACCAATTCTTAATGCGCATGTGAACGCCATCAGCGTTTCTCACAGGTTCGCGTTTAAAGTCTGTGTAGAGAGAATGGTGTCGTCTTAGCGGCCCCTAATTTAAAAACAAATGATCGTTGTGACAGAAGCGAATCAATCAAAACTAACTTTAGCTGGAAAATAACTTTATTAAAGAAGCGCTATAAAGCCAAAACAATCTCTGTTACCTTACATGATATGTTTATCTCTGTAAAGCTGCTTTGAAACATTCTACATTGATAAAAGCGCTATATAAATGAAGATGACTTGACTTGACTTATGTGATCGAAACATATCTGTCCATTTACGCAAAGGCCTTTCTTTTGTTCTGTGTACAAATGCAGACTGTCTATTTTTCAGCATCTCACCCAATGAGTACCACATTTTCAAGAAACTGTGCCAAATTTAACAATAGTTCATCTATGAGAAATGTACTTTAAGACCCCTGTGTTCTGTTCAGTTCTTGCTCTCCGTTTTTGAATGCAAAAATGCATTTACAAGACCGTACCGAAATGCATTCCATCAGACTCACTTTCTTTCCCGTTCCCAGTGGATGAGTGATGCCTGGCAGTACCCTCACAACATAATACAAGGTCACTTTCAAAAACCTCCATACACTGTCTAATATCTACCCAACGTAACTAATACAGCATATTCTTACAATGCCCCAATCTGAGATGATTTGTCAATAATATCTTAAAATCTCTTGTAACAAATTAGCTCAAATGAGAAATATTAATAATAACTCATAATTACCAATTATGATTAATTATTAATATTTGGGTCAGTTAATTAAATTAATTTTGAGGTAAGCTAAATTAATATTACAATCAATTAATCAGTTCCAATGAACTCTTTTGATTATTCATTTATTCTAAGAAAATTGTATCTTTCATGGCCACGAAAAATAATTATTTCTTAGCATGTACAGCACTTAACAAGAGCATGTAACAAGATCAAGATCGTAAAAGGGACTTTGTTGCAAGCAGAGGCTCAGAAACCAAATACATAATTGTGCACAAGTTTTATTAACTAAATCACAAACATAACTAAACTAAACAAACATACATACATTCATACATACATACATGCATAGGTAAAATGGTGAGTGTTATGGAACCGGAAGCAGGAAATGGAACTATGGAAAAGATCTATTTAACTATGAAAAGAACCATCAGCTTATCATTTTCAGAGCACCTCATTAAATTGATACTTGCATGGTATGTGCAGTGGGCAATTCTTGAAGTGGTTGAAAATTGAGTTCGTCGATGGGTCCGTGAGTGTCAAATGTCATGGTGCGAGTTGCCATTGTTTTCTCCTCTGCTGGATGGAGAAGATGATGACGAACTTGCATGGTGGTTTCGACGCTGTTGTTGTTGGGTAAGCACATGGCTGTTATGAGTCGGAGCCTGCTGCCCTGGCCTACTGAGGGCACGCTGGACGGCACAGCATCCTGAAGTGCCGAGAAGGCCAGGAGTTGATCGTTGCCCACTCAGCGATGGTAAAGTTGCAGTTTTCTGGATTGAAGAAAAGGCAGTCTGACTCCCTTTGGGAGCATGAAGGCATATTCAGGCGGTGCTCAGGCCTGCTGAGGGGAGTTCTAAGGGGAGTTTCCTCTGTGGGGAGGATTTATGACGATATCTCAAGTGTGGTTAGACATCTGCCTTCTGCCTCTTTTCTGTTCATTAATGCTCAGATAGATATAACAAACCCACACTGCATTCTAAGAGAAAATGGTGTACATCAAAGTGTGAGTCATTAAATGAGGATTAATTAGATAGGAGACATGATATGGGTAAGGTTACATTGACCGTTGGTTGTATAATAAATTACATACCATAGTATATACATAATAGTACACAAGACAGTAAATCATTCACACAGTTTCTGGGATGCATGTTTATTTATAGATCAGTTCGTCTATGATTAATGCAGAAAAGTCTGTATTAAAGATTGTTTCTGTCTTCCCATTGTCTCTCTCTTGCGCATGTGGCCACATTCCTTTGCCCCATAAAACCAACTTATCTGATCATGGTAGTGTCACATGCCTGTCCTGTCTTGTGCTGCACATGGGTGTTTTGTTATTTTGGGCCATGTGCTCAGGTCATTGTCTGATCCCTCCTCCTTGTTATCTGATTATTGTTTGAGTTCTTCCACCTGTTCCCTTCTGATTAGTTTCCCTTTATAAGTCCCTTCTTGTTTGCAGTCTGTGTCAGTACGTTGTCTAATGTTTCTTGTTCACCGTGATCCTCCAGAAAGTTCTTGTTCTGTTCTGTTTTGGTTTGGTCTTTATTAGTTATGTTTTCCCCCTTGTGGGTTTTGTTTTGGGTTTAGTGTTTCTTTTATAAATAAACTTCATTTCTCTGCACTTGAGTCCTCGCACCTTTTTGCATTTATCCCACTGTGACATAATGTACCGACCACATGAGGACTCAGCAGAGAGAAGCATTTGATTGGGTTAGTTTTGGGGCGATGGTGGATGATTTCATTCGCGATCGGGAGAGAATTGCCAGGGAGGTGGTCCCAGTTCCGGTGGTCCCAATTCCGGTGGTCCCGAGTCCGGTGGTCCCAGTTCCGGTGGTCCCGAGTCCGGTGGTCCCGAGCCCGGTGGTCCCAGTTCTGGTGGTCCCGAGTCCGGTGGTCCCAGTTCCGGTGGTCCCGAGTCCGGTGGTCTCCGTTCCGGTGGTCCCAGTTCTGGTGGTCCCGAAACGGAGGAGGAGAAGGAAGACTCCCTCCATGACTGTTCTGGTGGTCCCAGTTCCGGTGGTCCCGAGTCTGGTGATCTTGAGTCCGGTGGTCCGGAGACGGAGGAGGAGAAACCCCTCCACAACAACTTGTCCAGTGGCTCCTAACCCAGAGACCATCCCGGAGGTGACTGCCATCCATAGCGCGCCCACCAGGTGTCCTGCTCTGCCCGCGCTGCCCAGGCGCCCTGCTGTACCTGCGCCACCCAGGCGCCCTGCTCTGCCCGCGCTGCCCAAGCGCCCTGCTGTACCTGCGCCACCCAGGCGCCCTGCTCTGCCCGCGCCACCCAGGCGCCCTGCCCTGCCGGCCCCGCCCGAGCTGCTCGCCCTGCCCGCCCCGCCCGAGCTGCTCGCTCTGCCGGCCCCGCCCAAGCTGCTCGCCCTGCCGGCGCCACCCCAGCGACCTGGCATGTCCGCCAAACCAGAGACTGTTCACGCCACGTCTGCCGAGCCTGTGTCTCCGGACAAGATGGCCGCCGCCGAGCCGGTGTCTCTTCCTGAGCCGGTGTCCGCTCCTGTTCCTGAGCGATGGCCACCTGAGCCTGTTCCTGTGCCATGGCCTCCTGAAGGGTCGTCTCCTCCCTGGCCTCCTGAAGCGTCGTCCGCTCCCTGGCCGCCCGAGGGAAAGTGTCCGCCCTGGCCACCCGAGGGAGAGTCTCCGCCCTGGCCGTCTGCACAGCCTGCTCCGCCCTGGCCTCCCGAACTCTATGGTCCGCCCTGGCCTCCAGAACTCTATGGTCCGCCCTGGCCCCCGAACTCTGTGGACCGCCTTGGTCTCCCGAACCCTGCGGGCCGTTCTGGCGTCCTAAATGTTTTGTCCCGCCCGTCCCGCCCCTTTACAATGTAAACCTGCATATCATTTTACAAATCATTTTAGTAGACTTTGTTCAACATAGCTCCATAATGGCCGGACACTTGCTCTAAACAACCTGAGATCAAATTAAAACACTTAATACATGATGTGTCAGTTGTGTCAGGGTTAACTTCACCCTGCTTTTCTCAAAATTGGTCAAATTACTTTGATTCATATGATACTTAACCTCCATGCCATGTTTTGCATTTGATTATTATTATTGTTTTAAATTAGCAATGTGGTTTTTAAGAGCGTCTTTATAAAATTACTTCTGTCATGACAACCTGAATACAATGACGCAATCAAATGAATTACTATGACAGCAAAGGCGGGAATGTTGCAAAACACAAACAGAGTCCTGATAGTGTGACAGAACACCACCTCTTGGAAGATGCTTCCTCGCACCATTTATAGAAGGTAATGAGGATGAGAAAATGGCGAAGGGATGGTAAAGGGGCTGGCGAAGGGTTGGCGAAACAGGCAGAGGATACAGGAGGAGGTTCTGTAGGAGGACGGCTAAAGGGTCCAGGGCGATGCTGAAGGTGGTGAGAGCCAGGGAAGTGCCTTGAGCAGGAGCATGATGGATGGTGCCCAGGCCACAGCCAGAACTGCTGCCACCATGGGGACGGCCAGAGGCAATGACGGTGGAGTAGGAGGCCACCACATAGTTGAAGGGCCAAGGTGATGGAGCAACATTGAAGACCCCAAAGGCCACCACTGAGCTACAGTGACGACCTCCCGTGATGATGGTGTGGGTCTGGAGGTTAGAGGGCAAGCTGGAGCGACCGAGGGTGGTGGCGGAGCCTGAGGGGTGGCTGAGTGGGCTGGTTGCGCAAGTCCGCAGCGCAGATGTGGCGAGGTCTGAACCAGGTGGAGCGGACTGACTGAGGGAGTTCAGCAAGGCTGAAAGGCCGATGGTCCCACACTCGAAATGTGGGCAGAAGGAGTGGACGGGAGTCAGGGTGACAGGTCGAGGAGGAGCGAAACCTGCCAAGGTTGTAGGCGGAATAGTGGACTCCTCTTGCCCAGACGGAGACGGTTCCCAGCTGACCAGAGGTGGATCCGCACCACTGAGAGGAGTGGACACAGAGGAAATGGTGGGAGATGGTCACAAGAGAGTGGCAGGAGTGGCTAAGGATGAGACTGGAAAGTGCGGTGGGCTCAAACTGCTTTAACTTAACCAATGGGTTCTGGCTGGGCACTGGGTTTGGAGTGGGGCAGGTAACATCATCAACAGTGAAGGATGATCCACAGGATACCAGCACACACTACACAAAGGCAGCAAAGCTCCCTTGCGGAGCCTCCCCGGACAACTGGGCTTGTGTGGCTGTGTTGAGGCCAACGCAAAGACACATGCGGGAAGGTGGTCTGATGGTCCAAATCCAATAATTCCTCCAGGTATTTCTCAAGGGAGCATTCTCCCTGCTCAAGGCATAGTAGCTTTACAGCAGGGAAGTCCATGATAAACTTAAAATAATAATAATAATAATACATAAAACACAAACTGGAGGACAAAAACGCAATGAATCGCTGCGTCTATTTTTACTTTTGGGTTGGTTCTTCTGTCATGGGTTGTGAGGTGACAGACAAAACGCAGGAAGAAGACAGCTTTTAATAATCCACAAAGTAAATCCAAAGACATTCCATACAAGGCACACATAGATGAAACCTGAAAACACACACACAATGCTTCCCTATTTTGTGGTTATAACTATTAAGAGTACAGTATGATCATTTATAATACACAATGAACATAATTTTATCCACACAGTTATAATGGGATTATATATATATCCATTAGTTTCATATCTTTTACTTTCCCAAGTCTCATATCTTGACATTGTTTACTTAAGACCTGCACAGTAGCATACTACATATTATGAGTGACCTTTTACTGCTTAAAGTGAAGTGATCTTTTACTGCTTAAAGTGATAAAAACTGCTTTTACTGCTTAAAGTGATAAAAACAATGTCTTCTTTTAAACATTTAAAAGATTTATGATGTGGTCTTAATATTTATAAGTGGTCTTTGTTTGCTTTAAGAAAAGTAACAAAAGCTACCGTAAGTATTCTTTTAAATAGCCATAATATATCATGAAGTGGTTATAAGACATTTCCCTTAAGGTAAAATCAAAGTTTTGTGGAAAAGTACAAAAGAACGATACATTCACAATGCAAATCATGTTTTATTCATAATTCTTTACCAAATCTAATAAGTAGGTAGGTATTATTACTGTTGTTACCATTCATTAGATGATAAAACACATTATAAGGTTGTTTATAAGGCATTATGCATTATAATGCATTAAGAATTCCCTTATGATGCATTATCAATGCAGGCTTCATCTGGTGTTATAATGCATTGTACTCTTAAAAGTTATAACCACAATTAGTTAAGTATTATAATGCCGTGTAACTATTGTTATGATTATTTATCAGATGGTACAATACATAATAAAGTTGTTTATAAGGCATTACGCATGTATTACAATGCATTAAGAATACCAATATAATGTATTATAAATACAGGCTTCATAGAAAGTGTTACCTAATAATCAAGTGAAACTAATACATTTAGTCAAAAATTACAATCAGAGGGAAAAAGATACAAATAATATAACAAATCCACACATATGGAAGACTTTAATAGCTGATGACAGCAGACAGGAGTCAAGTCAAGTCAAGTCACCTTCACTTATAGCGCTTTTAACCATATAGATTGTTTCAAAGCAGCTTGGCAGTGATAATAGGATATTAAAGTAACATAGATTGTTTTGGCTTTATAGCAGCTCTAGAATAAAGTTATTGTTCAGCTAAGGTTAGTTTTGATTGATTAACTTCACAACACCGTTCTAATTGAAAAATCTTAAATTCTCTCTGCGCAAATTTTAAAAACGTGAACCTGTGAGAACGCTGATGGAGTGCACATGCGTATTATGTGTTTAGTCTATAGGTATGCACGTTTGAATATATATGTGTGCAGGCGTGTAGTCCTTCTTTACAAACCAACCCTCAACAAACAACTTGTATGGCCTTACAATTTATAATACAGAATTTTTATCGCTTCCACGTAGCCACGTCAGGTCAGGTCAAGTCAACTTTATTTATATAGCGCTTTTCACAATACAGATTGTATCAAAGCAGCTTCACAGTATTAAATAAAATAGTACATCAGTGTTTGTTTCTAGTGTAAAACGTCCACGTTTGGTAATGCTGATCAATAGTATTGTTGATTGATTAATTAAATTAAGTATCCCCAACTGAGCAAGCCAAAGGCAACAGCGGCAAGGAACCGAAAAACTCCATCAGGTGACCTAATGGAGAAAAAAAAAACCTTGGGAGAACCCAGGCTCAGTCGGGGGCCAGTTCTCCTCTGGCGTTTATGAACTAGAGACCGGATTTAACTGTAAGATTAAAATATTATATAAATGCTTGGCTGAAGAGATGCGTCTTTAATCTAGTTTTAAACTGGGAGAGCGAGTCTGAGCAACGAACAGTATCAGGAAGGCTATTCCAGAGTTTTGGAGCTAAATGTGAAAATAATCTCCCTCCTTTGGTTGATCTGGATATCCTAGGTATGACCAAAAGCCTCGAATTTAGTGATCTTAAAGAGCGCGATGGATTATAAGGCGATAGAAGATCCGTTAAATAAACTGGAGCTAAGCCGTTTAGGGCTTTATAAGTCAGTAGCAATACCTTGTAATTAATACGGAACTTTATAGGTAACCAATGTAGTGATGATAAAATCGGTGTTATATGGTCAAATTTTCTTGATCTAGTAAGAACTCTAGCGGCGGCATTTTGGACTAACTGTAGCTTGTTTATTGAGGATGCAGGACAACCAGCTAATAAAGCATTACAGTAATCTAGTCTCGAGGTCATGAACGCATGAACTAACTTTTCTGCATCAGAAACAGATAGCATATTACGTAGCTTAGCAATGTTTCTAAGGTGGAAAAAGGCTGTTTTTGTAACATATGAAATATGATTTTCAAAAGACAGGTTGCAGTCAAGTATAACACCCAGGTCTTTTACTGTAGAGGATAAAGTAACAGGACATACTATGTTAAAATTGTATTGTGAGAGGTTTTGTGGGCGTTTTTTTGAACCGATAAGTATTACCTCTGTCTTGTCTGGATTTAATAAAAGAAAATTGCGTGTCATCCAATCTTTTATATCTTTAACACACTCTGTCAATTTGGATAATTTAGCGTTTTCATCCGGCCGTGATGAAATATATATTTGAGTGTCATCAGCATAACAATGGAAACTAATTCCATGTTTCCTTATAATATTTCCAAGTGGCAGCATATATATTGAGAATAATAGAGGGCCCAACGCAGATCCCTGAGGCACTCCATAGTTTACTGGAGTTATGATCGATTTTTCTCCATTTAAATAGACAAAATGGTATCGGTCAGATAGGTATGATCTGACCCAGCTTAATGCTTGTCCTTGAACACCAGTATAATTTTGTAGTCGATCTAAGAGTATAGTGTGATCTATAGTATCGAACGCAGCACTAAGATCAAGTAAAACTAGTATTGAGATACAGCCTTGGTCAGAAGCTAAGAGTAAATCATTTGTGATTTTAATGAGCGCAGTTTCAGTGCTATGGTGCGGCCTGAAACCAGACTGAAACTTTTCATAGATGTAATTTTCTTGTAAGAAAGAGCCTAGTTGGGCAGACACAACTTTTTCTAGTATTTTAGACATAAATGGAAGATTTGAAATGGGTCTATAATTTGCTAGATTATTATGATCTAATTGTGGTTTCTTAATGAGAGGTTTTATAACTGCCAGTTTAAATGTTCTTGGAACATGACCTAAAGATAAAGATGAGTTAATAATATTGAGGAGAGGCTCTTCCACTATAGGTAACACTTCTTTCAGTAGTTAAGTTGGTATGGGATCTAATAAACATGTTGTTGTTTTTAGAATTATCCACGTGAACCAGAATTATCCCGATAACGTTTTATCTGTACAGAGGTAAAGGAAAGGGAAGGCTTTGTAAGTAATCAGCCAAATTTTTCAATTTGTACGATGTTTAATAGGAAACCAATGCAGTGTTGACAGAACAGGGCTAATATGGTCACACTTCCTGGTTCTGGTAAGAACTCGAGCTGCTGCGTTTTGACCAGCTGTAGTTTGTTTATTAAGCATGCAGGGCAACCAGCCATATATAGCATTACAATAATCTAGCCTTGATGTCATGAACGCATGAACTAATTGTTCCGCATTTGTCAATGAGAGCATATGACGTAATTTAGATATATTTTTAAGATGGAAAAATGCAGTTTTACAGATACTAGACACGTGACTTTCAAATGAAAGATTAGTATCAAAGAGCACACCCAGGTTCCTAACCGACGACGAAGACTTAACAGAGCATCCATCAAGTGTTAGACAGTATTCTAGGTTATTATGTGAGGATGTTTTTAGTCCAATAATTAGAATCTCTTTTTTTTTCAGAATTAAGTAGTAGGAAATTACTAGTCATCCAATTTTTTATATTAGCTATGCATTCCGTTAATTTTGTGAATTGGTAAGTTTCGTCAGGGTGTGAAGAAATATAGACCTGAATATCATCAGCATAACAGTGAAAACTAATACCATGCTTCCTAATGATATCTCCAAAGGGTAGCATGTACAGAGTAACAGCAACGGTCCTAGTACTGAGCCGTGTGGTACGCCATACTGAACTTTTGATCGATAAGACATCTATTCATTTACTGCCACAAACTGATAACGGTCAGATAAGTATGATTTAAACCAGGCTAATGCAATTACACTAATGGCAACATAATTTTCGAGTCTATTTAAAAGAATGTTGTGGTCAATAGTATCAAATGCAGCACTAAGATCGAGTAACACTAATAGAGAGATACAACCACGATTGGATGATAAGAGCAAATCATATGTGACACTAATGAGAACTGTCTCAGTACTATGGTACGGTCTAAATCCTGACTGGAAATCCTCACAGATACCATTTCTTTCTAAAAAGGAACATATTTGTGAGGATACTGTTTTTTTTTTTTTCTAGTATCTGTGACAGAAAAGGTAGATTCGAGATCTGCCTGTAATTGACTAATTCTGTAGGATCAAGTTGCGTTTTTTTAACAAGTGGTTTAATCATAGCCAGCTTAAAAGTTTTTGGTACGTACCCTAATGACAAAGATGAATTAATGATATTAAGAAGAGGATCTATGACCTCTGGAAGCATCTCTTTTAATAGCTTAGTCGGTATAGGGTCTAACATACAGTACATGTTGTCGATTTAGATGATTTAACAAGTTTAGAAAATTCTTCCTCTCCTATAGCAATGAATGAATCAAATTTTTCCTCAAGGAGAACAATCTACTGTAGTAGATGGTTGCATAGTTAATCGTTAATTTAGCCACTGTTTCAAATAAATACCTAGGGTTTTGTTTATTTTCTTCTAATAGGGTTGACAAATAAGCAGATCTAGCAGCTTTTAAGGCCTCTCTGTATGCAATCGAGCTCTCTTTCTATGAAATGCGAAAAAAATCTAGTTTTGTTTTCTTCCAGTTGCGCTTCATTTTTCTGGCTGCTCTCTTAAGGGACTGAGTGTGCTCGTTGTACCACGACATTGGACTATTTTCTTTAATCTTCTTTAAGTGCAATGGAGCAACTGTGTCTAAAGTGCTGGAAAAGAGAGAGTCAAAATTTTCTGTTGCAATATTGAGTTCTTCTAAGCTATCTGGGATGCTGAGATGATGAAACTGATCAGGAAGATTATTAATAAAGCAATCCTTAGTGGCAGAAATGATAGGTCTAACATATTTGTAACACGGAGTTTGCAGCCTTGGCTAAATGAAGTATACACAAGACTAGATAATGATCTGAGATGTCATCGCTATGCTGTAGAATTTCAACGGCATCAACATTGATTCCATGTGATAATATTAGATCTAGAGTATGATTATGACAATGAGTAGGTCCTGACATGTGTTGTCTAACTCCAGTTCAGAATATCTTTAAATGCCAATCCCAATGTATCTTTTTCGTTATCAACATGTATATTAAAATCACCAACAATTAGGACTTTATCTGCAGCCAATACTAACTCTGACAGAAAAGCAGCATATTCTTTGATAAAGTCTGTATGGTGCCCTGGTGGCCTGCAGACAGTAGCCAGCACAAATCTCAAACGGGATTTATCATTTACACTAGATAGTGTTACATTAGGCACCAACACCAAACAAGACTTCTCAGTAATTCTGAAGATATTACTATAAATTACAGCAACAACTCCACCTTTGCCTTTCAGATGAGGCTCATGTTTATAACAGTAATCTTGGGGGGTGGACTCATTTAAAGTCATGCATGTGTCTGGTTTTAGCCAGATTTCTGTCAAACACAGCACATCTAGGTTATGATCTGTAATCATATCATTAACAATAAGTTCTTTTGAAATAAGGGATCGAATACTCAGCAACCCAAGCTTTATCATTTGTTCATCCGTATTATATGTTTTTTATTTGTTGAACATCAATAAAATGTTTAACCTTAAAGGGTTAGTTCACCCAAAAATGAAAATTCTGTCAGTAATTACACATAGTATAATGATCAAAATTACCATTAGTAAACATCCCAGAGTTCTTCTCGTTGACAGCAGTCAGCTTAGAACGGATCTACATGTCTTATGATAGAGTCTGAAGAGTTCTATATAGAGCCAAGTGATACAGTTAAAGTCAACATGAACCAACATTTGCTGCTCATTTTACTTTTTTAATACGACTAGTGCTGGGGATTTTGATTCATACCAGTAAATCTTCTGAAACTGTTCACTAAATGTCATTCAAATTTTGTTTATATTCGTTCAGTGATTTGTTCAATTACCCTTCCAGCAGGTTACATCACCATGCCATCAGTTGGGGACAAGTGAGTGTGTTAACACCTAAGTCATTGACTAATTCACTCAAATGATTTGATATAAAAATAAAAATAAAAATTTGAATGTTAAAAGTTCAAATGTACTAAGTGTCACGGTCAGTTCATGTTAGGTTTCATAGTCAAGTTCTGTTTAGTTTCTAGGTCATGGTTTACATTGTTACTGTCTTTTTATTTGTTACCATGGTTTTTGATTTTTGCATACCTGTTCCTTCTTTCTTTGATTGTCTGTCCCACTGTATTCAAGCCCTCTGTTTCCTCAGTTGAGTGTTCTGCTTTAAAGTAGATGTGAATGTGTATTGTTCTCACTTTTTGTGTTTATTACAATCTATTTCATCAGTCATTCTAATTCACGCATCTCTTTATTTCGGATTTCACCACACATTGATGACATGATTCCTATGCCCAACTGAATAAACAATTTCCAATTTATTTTCATTAGACCCTTAATTGTACACAATATTCAGTTTATTCAAAAATAAGATGTTAGGTAGCCTTGATTTTGTGAGTTGGGAATTAATTGGATGGTTAAAAGTGGTCAATGTGACAAATGGTTTGAGGGGAAGTGTTCAAAAAATTATATCAGGCAAAAAGTAAAGCTGTTTCAGAGTCACTCATTTTTAATGAAAGACTGCAAAGACCTGCGGGAAGAACAAAACACTACACTATGTTAATGCATTTATCTGACAAAATTATAAAAAAATAAATAAAAATAAAACAAATGCTGTTGAAAGTGGATCGGACCGAGCACCATAGCACACTTGTGGTAGCCAATCAGCAGTAGGGGGCGTATGATGGGGGAGGAGAAAGAGTGAGCAAGAGGGAGTTTTGAAGAAAGACTTTAGAAAAAGAGATGGCTGAGAGACATTACAAAAGAGAAGGTCAGAGCAATATCACTAGAAAAACAAGGGTTATCACACAGTAAAAAATAAAATAAAAATTGCTGTAAAAAACGGTCAAATTCTAACAGTAACATACTGTTCACCTTTTTATTAGCCTATTACTGTTGCCTGTGTTTTGCTGTAGTAATTTCCTGTGTGATTTTAATTTCCAACCTATTTTAAAGTTTCCTTTTTGACCCAGAGTTGTTGCCAAAATGACATATAATTTTTTTGTAAATTGAAATAATCACAGAAATGTACTGCATGCATTACCATAAATTAATTTTACAGTATTGATACCATAGAAGTACAGTAGATTGCTGGCAACTCTGCTGCCAGTATTGTACCGTTATTTTACAGAGAAATTGCTAACTGTACCTTTAATTACTAAAGCAAATACATAACTGTAAAATAAAGTGTGACTTAAAAGATTATATAAAATCATAAAAAAATAAAAAAAATCAAATGCTTATGAATTTTTGGCCTATTTTTTAATGTTTGGCAGTTGAATGCTCTAATTCTCTGAGTACACCTCCCATTCACATGAAATCAGGACTGACCTATACATTTTTCTACGCAGATGGTGCTATTATGTGTAATTCATCTGTACACATTATAAAGTAAAAAAAAAATATTATAATTTAGTCTTTATTAAGACATGCATAATCTTTCATTAAAATATAATATGAACTGCCTCTCAAGACACTATTCTTTTCTGCTGACTTACACTCTGGAATGAAAGCTCATTTTTCACATCCTAATCAAATCCCAATGGATAACATCAAGCCTTGCTCCATTTTCTCTCTCTCTCTCTCACTGAACATCCCATTTCACTCTAAAATACTGTATGTGACATTATGGAATTGAGAGTTGTGAACATAGTTTCATGTCACTTTAAGAGCAGTGGTTATGAGAATATGCAAGTCTCACCGTTGTAGTTTTCACTCTGCCGCTGGGCTGTGTACAAGTCCAGCCTGATTTATTTACTAACAGGTCACAGCCTTCATCCTCTAGACAAGGCACCATGTCACACCACTGCCTGGTCTTCACAATACGAGCTGTGGATCAAGACCAAAGAAAAGGTTAAGATGATATGATCAGGAAGTCAAGCACAAACACAACAATACAACCCCCCAAAAGCTTCTGGACAATGTATGAATGTCTTTGTATTAGATGACAGAATATGAAACCCACTGTAATTTATTTGAAATAAAGACAACACAAGCACAAGTTTCAAGAAAACAAAATTTGTTAGGTTGGAAAAATCACTTTCTGCTTGATAAACAGTATAGTGGAGCATATCCATGTCAAGTCAATCCAAGGGCTAACTGACTTCATATATCCAATATAAATCACATTGACAGCAGTTGGTAATCACACAACACCAAATATATAGTAAAATACCTGAACCTTTCAGAATGAATTTGTCACTTTTGATTCACTTTTAGTTATTTAGCTTCAAGCTTGTGTCAAAAGATTTAACTTTTCAACCCATCCGAGCTGTCCCTGCTAGTCCGGTATAAAAGAGGTTACTTTAACACACTAAACTGGTGTTGTGGATGATATAAAATGAGACATCACCCTATGGAAGCATCTTATGCCACATGAGCATGAGGAAGGAAAATTCGAAAGGATGGTCATCAGTTTAAAGAAAGGTTCATCACAGATTTCTTAAGTAGATGTATTTGAGGTTTATAATGGATGATCACTTTTATAAAAGTAGGTCACTATAACACACCTGCATTAGCATTAGTCCCTTGGCAGGACAATACAGAACTGTCTCTTATTTATTTATTTATTTAGACAATACAAATATACAGACATTGCTTTAGAAATTTATATTTCAAACTTGACATGCCCTTCAAAATGTATGTTATGTATGCAAATAGGTTTGCAAACATAACATACCAATGGCAATGCATAATTTAATTTAGATCCAAAGCAAAACATGTAAGGTTACAGTTTCAGGAAATATATTAATAAACAGTATGTTTATGAAATAGTTGGATATGAAATGTCATGTCTGATATCTTTTAGATCCTGAAATAATAAATAATATATTAGTTATAATAATTATACTGTAATTTCAGAAATGTTATCTTTATTTTGAGTATTAGCAAAAGTATTAGTGTACATGTGGAAATCTTGATCTTCCTTCAAAATAGCTGGGCTTGAACATATGCTCATTTCTTCCCTTGTATAATACTAAACATCTTTCTTTTTTTCTTTCTGCAACGTTAAAGATGGAAGATAATTAATTCAGTCAAGTTGTTGTCCTCTGTTCCATTTGATTGACAGTACATCATAACATTACACCATGTGCATACACAAATGTAATTGCCCTCCACTACAGATATCAACATCAGTTATCTTCATACAACACAAAATGTCTGATCCATTTCCTGAAAGAAGAAATCACATCTGTCAAGGCTGCATAAACTCCTATTGTTCTATTGTGTTTTACAATATTTATTCTTATATGGCTCTTGCCATAATGCATTTCTGAGAGCAATATTTAGAGGCAAGAAGAGAACTAGAATAATCAGAGCACAGGATAATTACCTGCTGATTTGCATTTTTGCCACTGAAGACTCTTTAGCAAATTCCAGATGCCACGGGGAGACAAAAGGTGGCGCAATCAGGCCTAATTGTAGGTTTAATGGAGGAATTCAATGCGACAGTAATCAAGACAGCTGAGCAGCTTTAAACGTTTGCTTCGGTGATGCTCAAATCTTGCTATGAATAGTCGAATTATGATTTTACACATCTACACAGTACATTAGACTAACAAGAAACCAAAACAGCAAACAAAAGCAATTTGCATGAGTCATGGCAAAAACACATACTATGATTCAGAAATGCAGCATGATGCCATTTAAAGCCCGACTTTCTTTTTCAGAATTTTCATGGATAACAAAGGAAGAAACTTTGATTAACGCACATGCCACTCTTTTCCATACAATTACAATAAATGGTGCCTGGAGATT
Organism: Scardinius erythrophthalmus; assembly: GCF_964197995.2. Lineage (NCBI taxonomy): Eukaryota > Metazoa > Chordata > Actinopteri > Cypriniformes > Leuciscidae > Scardinius > Scardinius erythrophthalmus. Next base: position 21,606,718 of record NC_138224.1, on the reverse strand, counting down.
TTTGAGCTTGACCTTTACCCCACAATGCAATGTGCTCAAACATCATAGTCCAGTGTGATGAATGAACTGAAACAATCAGCTTTTTTTTTTTTTTTCTTGAGAAATGATTTGATTGGATTATCAAAAGTTGTAATATAAACTATTCTATGGAATGACACACATAAAATGGCCCTACTACCTGAGAATTGTCATTGGAACACATTTTCTGTGAAATCATGCCTATATCTGTGACAGCCCAGGGCTCTTCAACTTCAAAAGAACAATCGAGAGTTGGATGCTATTTTTCAGCCAATCAGAAGAATTTAAAGGAGAACTCCGGTCAATTTTAACATTGAGCTCATTTTTTTGTACATTTGGAGTGCTGTCAATACAGAGAACAACGACAAAAATCGGTGTTTCCTACACCGAGTTATTCTATTTTTAAAATTTGCACCCTGTTGACTTCAATGGGGCAAGTACTAAACCTGCTTTTAGCCTCTTAACATCCTTGATGTGTCATTACAAGTGCACAGAAAATGTGAGTGATTCCTTCTGAGTGAACACGAGTGAATCTGACTGCAGTAGATGTGAAAGATATGTATAAAAATGATGTTATTTAAGCCAGCACAAATACCTGTGTTTACATCCAAAGTAGTCGATTGCCGAGTTCACGCGCATAGGTTTAGTTACCTATGATCACGCGCGTGAACTCGGCAATCGATTACTTTGGACTTCAACCGAAAACAGGATGTAAACAGAGGTATTTGCGCTGGCTTAAATAACATCATTTTTATACATATCTTTCACATCTACTGCAGTCAGATTCACTCGTGTTCACTCAGAAGGAATCACTCACATTTTCTGTGCACTTGTAATGACACATCAAGGATGTTAAGAGGCTAAAAGCAGGTTTAGTACTTGCCCCATTAAAGTCAACAGGGTGCAAATTTTAAAAATAGAATAACTCGGTGTAGGCAACACCGATTTTTGTCGTTGTTCTCTGTATTGACAGCACTCCAAATGTACAAAAAAATGAGCTCAATGTTAAAATTGACTGGAGTTCTCCTTTAAGGTACTCTTTGCCTGACAGCCATTTTGAGTGTTTGGGTTTGATGTCTTTAGAGGGGCTGAGATTTTAGGTAACACTTTATTGTAACACAGCATAGTTAGACTTTACATGTAACAGTAAAATATGCATAATTACAAGCAAATTAACCCTAATCATAACCTACAGGTTCACTAATATTACTCAGTATTTGTGTAGTTACATTGTTGACAACGTCATTCCAAAATAAAGTGTATCCAGATTTTGAGGGGTTGCAAGAAAACACAGTTGCAAGAATATGTTTGCGATTCGTAGATTTCTGCACTAATTACTCATAAAATGTAATCTGATCAACCCTGGCTACCCTTATAGACCATAAAACAATAAAATAAAATAAAACCTTTATATATACACTCACCTTAAGGATTATTAGGAACACCATACTAATACTGTGTTTGACCCCCTTTCGCCTTCAGAACTGCCTTAATTCTACGTGGCATTGATTCAACAAGGTGCTGAAAGCATTCTTTAGAAATGTTGGCCCATATTGATAGGATAGCATCTTGCAGTTGATGGAGATTTGTGGGATGCACATCCAGGGCACGAAGCTCCTGTTCCACCACATCCCAAAGATGCTCTATTGGGTTGAGATCTGGTGACTGTGGGGGCCATTTTAGTACAGTGAACTCATTTTCATGTTCAAGAAACCAATTTGAAATGATTCGAGCTTTGTGACATGGTGCATTATCCTGCTGGAAGTAGCCATCAGAGGATGGGTACATGGTGGTCATAAAGGGATGGACATGGTCAGAAACAATGCTCAGGTAGGCCGTGAATGCTCAAAATTGCTTAAATCACCTTTCTTTCCCAATCTGACATTCAGTTTGGAGTTCAGGAGATTGTCTTGACCAGGACCACACCCCTAAATGCACTGAAGCAACTGCCATGTGATTGGTTGATTAGATAATTGCATTAACCATCTGAGGTCGACAAACGCGCGGGCGCGTTTTGCTGGATTTTCTCCACATTGTAGCACTATAAACTTAAATTACTCCGTCATTTATGGTCATACAGAAAAAAGAAATATAAAAAAATAATCTGTGATATCTCTCCTTTTGTATGTGTCCACTTACAATCAAATCAAAATATTGTGCTTTTGTAAAATAAAGAAAATAAACAGGGTGCGCGTTCTGCCTCTCCGTCGCGGTGAACTTTTTTTTCTTGAGCACGTCTATAAACTGAAACAAAACTCAGCGAATACTTGTCACACATTTATGAGCCATATACCTTTATAAACATTTAAGTGTGTACTTTTAAATTATCGGATTCAAAACGAAAACAAATATTCTCTGTTTAAGTAATTTGTATAAAACCAACAAGATGTCCAGCTTCTCAAACGCTTGCTCATTACAGTTAATTTGGCCACGCCCACTCGCGCAAAAGATATTCACATGCAAATCTCCACATGGAACGCGGACTCGCTCATTACCTCAACAACAAAACACTTCACTTCACTTTTCGTCGAGTTTAAAAGACGTGCCTGAGCTTACATTGGATTTAGGCTACCTCAGAAGAAGAAGAACGCGATTTGAAGACAAGAAAGATGTAGCCTAAGGTAAGAAATTCTTACATATTAGTTTGTTATTGTTGCATAAATGTCACGTTGCAGTTGAACTGTTGCTAGATATATGGGGAATATTATAATATTTAGACCCGTTTAGACCTGTTACTGTGTTTGTGGATATCTGCTCAAAAGTAGATATGTATATGGTAACCATAATGTTTTATATTTGAGCGCGATCGCGTTTGAATGTATCATATTTTGGATAGCGATCGCGTTTGAATGTATTATATTTTGCTGCGCGATCGCGTTTGAATGTACTGTATCATATTTTGGATGAAAGCAAAACGCACCAAACGGCTTCATGTTTTTATTATTATCTCATTTCATATCATCATAACGGATGGAAACATTTGAAGTAACATGATAATCAATATATTTTTCTCTAGCTTAGTTGTTTCTGAAATCTTTTGGAAGATTTATACTGCTATAGGTTATTTATTGTTATTATTATTTTATCCGGCACTGCGCATATACCTTATGCCTACAAGGCACAACAAACCTGGTGTTCATTATATTATATATTGTTGGAAACATTTGTGTGTGTGTGTGTGTGTGTGTGTGTGTGTGTGTGTATTCTGTGAATTTTAAAAAGGAATTTTAAAAAGCAATTTTAACCAGAAAAATCTAATATTTATTTCCAAAATCGTGCAGGCCTTTCTCTTGATATCAGTATGTTCACTTTTTTTTTTCAGGGCCCAGATGCCACTGAGGACTTCAACATTCACATGAGTCTCTGTACGTGAACACGGTAAAGTGAAAATCTTGGAAATGAAAGGTATGTACAATGTTTTTAGGAATGGCACAAAGGTCTCTGTCTTTGAAGTGCTTTTTTGACATTTGTTGTGTATCTTTGGATTATGTTGTGTTGTAAATAAATCCAAACAATTTAAAAGCCATTCTTTTTTAAATCTCCTCATTTACAGTATTGTGCAAGGTTGCTCAGAATGACAGGGCCTGATAGCTCCTAATAGGGCCGTTAGGGGAGGTTCTTTGTCTTTCTCAGGTGTGAAAAGCTTACATATTAATGAGCTCCCACATAAGGCTTTTTCACACAAAACACGTCGTAAAATTTTTAAATCAATATATTGTCTTATCTGAATGAGCAGTTAGGGTGATTTTCACATAGTTTTGCAGCAAATATTCTAGGCTACGTCATACAATTTTCAAAAGTCTTGTGAAGAAATAATCAGTATGGGTTTCATGGCCTTATTTCAGTGAGAATTTTTTTTTGTATTTTCACAAACCACGCATAAATGTCATTATCTCAAAACTACAAACTTTTACATACATGCTGCTGATATATTATTGTAGCAGAGTTTGTGCTGAATACAGTGTAATTAGACTTTAGCCATGAAAATGTCACAAGTAACAGAAATAACCAGAAATGTCATAGCATGTCAGAACACATCCAGGGCCCAGAAAACAGCTCAGACCTCAGAGGGTTAATGAGAAATTGAACAGGTGTTCCTAATAATCCTTTAGGTGAGTGTATATTTCTTTAAACTCCCAACTCCAAAATTGTGGTTATCCAAAAGCTAATTGGACTCCATTAAGAAGATGAGATTGGATATAAGGTCTGCACAGATGCCCTTAAGATCAAGGCACACACTGACAATTATGTTCTTCTCAAAGACTGGTTAGTGTGAACCATACCTCATATCCAAAGGCATTCACATGACCTTAAAGCAGGAAAAGGCTATGAAAGAATTGCTAAAGACCTGTTAATCAATCCACTTTTTAAAGGTCCCATTCCATGGATTATTTTATTATTGTATACTGTTTCCTGGGGTGCCCTTATAATGTTAGTATGTTTTTTAGATCAAAAATTGTTATAATTTAGAAATAAAAGGCATATTTCCTAGCCTGATTTCATCCCCTGATTTGAACGCTCTGTTTGAAGGGGCGTGTCTGCTGAGAGACTTCAGCGTAAACGCCCTCTGCTGTGATTGGCTGACATGCTTGCATATGAAATGTCTGGCATTACATGTGGAACTATCTGGAAAACTTTTACTATTACAGCTATTATACGTTTTTACTATTACAGCTATCGGGATTAACGAATCGTGAGAAGTTTAAGTATTTAGATCTATTTCAATCACATAAAAGGTTGCAGTGATGAGCATTGAGCAGATGACAGTCTGTTGATCGCGTGAAAAAAGATCTTATCATTGCAACGCAGTTTCTGCACTCACTAATGATTTCACCAATGCAAATATGAGGTATATAAATACATTAAGAGCTTCGTTGTGCAGTGTAACAGCGTCATTGATTTCATAACGAGTTTTGGCAAGTGTCCAGATAAACTCGCGCTGTGTGATTGACAGCTTGGGCGATTGGAAAGGGATTGTTCTTTGATCGCTTTCTGTATATTAATCACAGTTAAGTAAGATTATTTTCATCCTACTAAGAGAACAATGTGAAGTTGATCGTTACTTCCATAGTAAATCACTACTTACCGCTTGCTGGAATATAGTTGAAATTGCCCCCTTCGTCAGTATGAAACGCTGAGAGAAGCCTGCTTAATATTATCCCAGGTTAGAAAAACAGTCCGTGGTGAAATGGACAGAGCAAACTAACAACTTCGAATTAAACTTTTGCGGTATCCGACTATAGATAAACATCAACCACGTCTGTTGAGATTTCGCCATCAATACGCCTGTATTCCTGTGGGCGGAGGTTAGTCAAAACATCGTTTTAATGACGTCATTAAAGAAGGAAGTAGAGGGGTGTAGTCCAATCCAGCATTCGATGTAGTCAACTTCTGTTAAATAAAATATCTCGCTTGGCATTGAACTTTGAGCTTTATAATTTCACAGATATTATTTATACTCTAACAACAACATTACACACTAACTAAAGTTTGAAACATGGAATCACGAAGAACGGGACCTTTAAAATACCCATTTACAATGTAGAAAATTCTGTATTTTTAACTACTCTCGCTAGGAGCAGTCTTCCTGCAAACATCACTCGAAGAACACAACGGACAACCTTTCAAGAGTTGGGAAAAGAACCATAGGATGACAGCAAAAGACAACCACTGCTGCCAAAAAACATTGAGCAACAACGCTTTTTATGAGTAATCAATGCAGAAATTTTGATATTTTCAAAGGGTTCACAACCTGTATGGTACTGTACTGTGAGCTGGACTTCACCTTTTATTTTTAGTGTGACAAATTGATGTTATCTATCATGCCATCTAATGTCTTTCATTATTTGATCATGAATTAAAACTGCTAAGTTCACACTTGTACAGAAAGTCTAACTGGACAAATGTATTTCCAAGATACAACAAGTAGTGGTGTAACAATATATCATGTCACAATATATCGCAATACAAAAATGCAACAATATGTATCATGGATAGTGACAATTTGTATTGTGTATAGTTCACCCAAAATGAAAAGTTTACAGAGGTTTAGAGTCAGTACTACATTAAACTACTGTAATGTTCAATATAAGTATAATAATGCAATGGGGGAATATCTGTGGGTCCTGATAATGGCAAATGTCTGATGTTACCAGTAAAAAGTGGCTTACATTATTTTAAATATACAGTATGTATTCGGTGACAGACTGCATGCATATTCGTTCAGCTTCAGAATCATGAATATTTTTATTCTGGTGTCACTATTGTCCTGTCCATTGGGTTTCCAGCGCCACGTCCAAGCCTATTCATTTACACCCACAATGTAATAAAAAATTTAGCATTTTAATCAACAATTTATTTTTTGTTAACCTTTTATGTCTTGAAGTATCACAATAATATCGTATCGTGAGTTCAGTATCGTGATATGTATCGAATCGTGACATGAGGGTATCGTTGCACCCCTAACAACAAGAGAACTGGATGCCACTCAACAAAAAAAACTAACAAAAACAAGCATACTGCTTATTTAAACTTTATTGTTGCATAATGCACACTCTTTCGCTTAATATTATTTAAATAAGAGGCAGTATGTAGTGTATTCTGTGCAGTATTTATTAGCTAATAGTCCATCTCAAACATAGCTAGAACTTTGACTAACATTGTATTTTAAATGCAAAATAACTGTTTCAATTTTCTTAGATGAAAACCGAACACCACTTGCTGAAATTAACATGCAATGTAACATACTACTATACATAAAAAAGTGTTTTGCAGCATAATGTGTACTATTTAATACAAAACAAAACAAAACAAAACAAAACAAAAAGCAGCAGGCAACATAATCTCTGTTCTTGGATGTCAGTGGCATAATTACAACATTACTTGGGAGGAAATTAATAACGGAGAACAGTACGATCAATTTAATACAGTAATGTGCCCTCCTAGGGAGTTTGGTGCCCGGCAATTTGATTGAGATTGCCCGTTAGCACCAATTATTAATCCAACTGAACATAAAAGGAAAGGAAATGCCTGCTCAAACTCACCCAGACCGCACCGCATTTAAGAAACATCACATTTCACAGTGCATGTAATCGCAGTGCTCATAATCTGATGTCATACATCACTGACATGCTACTGTTGCCAGTTAATTTGAGCTATTGCAACATTTTAATCAATTTCAAGCAGGGTCACAACTTCCACAAGGGGCCGTTCGAACTTCCAGACAGTTTCCGTTGGTGTGTAACCACTCTCCAGGTGTGAGTAGAAGGATTCAAGGACAACTCGACGTTATAAAATAAAAACAACCTGGATGTAATCTGCCTCTGGGATGGGGCTAGACGCACAGTTCATCTGGAGGCGATAAGAGAAGGTATAACATCATTACACCCACACTGGGACACTCATCTTGTTGAAATGCTTTATCACACTCACGTCAACAGCCAGGAACCCTGGGTAATAAATCTTATCTAATGCTGTAGAGAAGCAAGGTCTGGCAGGAGAGAGTAGATATACAAGAGGGCAAGAGCTCAGCTAGATCTTTGCATTTTAAAATGCGTGCAATATCTGATCTAAGAATAGTCAGTAAAAATAATTAGTCAGTAATTAGGCCCCGTTTACACGATGGGAAAACGCAGATATTTCCCTGCGTTTTGGCCTGTCATTTACACGAAAACGCCGTTTTTATCCCAGAAAACGATTATTTCTAAAAACTCCGGCCAAAGTGGAGATTTCTGAAAACGCCGGTTATGTGTTGCCGTGTCAACTGGGAGAAATGGGGTTTTAGGTTCTCAAACGTCACATTATGCCCCAGAAAATGCTTACGTCATGTGAGCGCCCTATGTTTAGAGTTTGTTTGGATACTATTTGATCATGGATGCTGTTAAAATGGTACTCATTTTTACTTTTGTGCAAACGCTTTTGGCCTGTTTGCATTTGCTTCGCTGTCTGTCCACACGAACGAACTTCGCGCCATGTCTGTTGTTTTGAAAGGAACAGGAAGTCGCTCGTGCTATTCGTTGTTGTCGATTTTGAGGATTCTGATTGGCTTGCATGGCTTTATCCTTCTCCCTACACTGCCGCCCATTGTATTTATGCGGGTTGATGTAAACGACAACTTTTTTTGAAAACGATGTTGTGTGCAAGATGTTATTTTTGAAAACGGAGGGGGAGAAATTTTCGTTTCTCTAAATACCCGGCTATGTGTAAATGTGGCCTTAGTTTGAAAATGATGAGCTTGGAATAGCTGCCAGCTGAAAGGACTGATGTTTAGGAATTTGATTCATGGCATGAAGCTTTAATGCATAGGAAAAAACAATCAAACATGGCATTTCTTTAATAGCTCAATCGTTCTGACTGAGCAATGAGAATTAATGAAGATATTCAGAGACTTCTGCTTAAAGGATTCTAACTTCAGAGTTTAAACTTCCTAATAATTTACTCACCCACATGTCATCTAAGATGTTCATGTCTTTCTTTCTTCAGTCGAAAAGAAATTAAGGTTTTTGAGGAAAACGTTCCAGGATTTTTCTCCATATAGTGGACTTCAATGAGAACCAATGGTTTGAAAGTCAAAATTGCAGTTTCAATGCAGCTTCAAAGGGCTCTACATGATCCCAGCCGAGGAATAAGTACTAAGTATAAAACGTCTCGGTTACGTATGGTAACCCTCGTTCCCTGAGTCCAGGGAACGGAGACGCCTCGTCGGGGGAGTTCCCCTGACGAATTGGGATCACGCTAGGGAGACCAATTGCCTTCGAGTGAATTAAAACGAGCCAATGAACATTGGCATGCAACATTTGCATTCCGCAGCCCGCCTATCAACGCGGGTATAAAGCCCGGAAGCAAACATTGCATCATCGCTTTTCGCTGAGGAGCCGAACAGTGTCCAGCCCTCCACGAAGGTACAGCAACATGGCGACGGGACGAGGCGTCTCCGTTCCCTGGACTCAGGGAACGAGGGTTACCATACGTAACCGAGACGTTCCCTTTCGTCAGCAGGGAACTCCGACGCCTCGTCGGGGGAGTTCCCCTGACGAATTGGGATCCCTACCAAAACGCCATGGTGCTGGCCCCTTCCAGCGCCCAGCTAAGCTACAGCCCTGCAGCAGTTTCCAGAAATTTTGCGGGAGCAAGCTAGGGAATCACACTGCTGTTCCGCAAGACCCAATCAGTGGATATTGGTTAACACTGGGAAAACGTGCCCGTCCCCGAGAAAAATAATAATGGGGGGTGAACGCTGCGGAAGCTGAGGCAGCCTAGAGGAAGGCCCTCAAATACACACATGTACTAACCACATAGGGTAGTGAAACATATGGCAGTCCTTGAAGGTAGTCCCAGTCCGGAGGAGTGAGGAGCGTACTCAACAGGGACGACAGAATGAGTCTGTCAAGGGGAAGACACGGCTGAACTGCACGTGGCAATCATGGGTCACCGCAGGGACCACTGGAAAAGGCACCCAGTCTACTAGCAACTCCTTACTGAAGGTAGCAGACCTGGTGCCGGCGGTCCGCAACGCCTGGCACCGGAGGGGTGATGGAGGAACTCACGAGGTTAGCCGTTTGTTGGGTAACCAACGGAGCACAAGACGCACGTATCCGCTCACGGAATGGCGTCGCAAGCCGACACACCTATACCCTCTAGTTACTGGCCGTAGCGAGTACTCGGGAGGAAACCGGTTCCACACGTAGGCTATAAAACCAGAGCCCAAGAAGCGGCAACACTCCTAGTGGAGTGAGCCCGCAACCTGGGTGGGCAGGGCTCACCCTGGGACTCATAAGCCCTGGTGATAGCATCCACTAGCCAGTGGGCTAACCTCTGCTTGGAGACAGCCTTCCCCTTCTGCTGGCCTCCATAACAAACAAAGAGCTGATCTGAGGTCCTAAAGCTTTGCGTTCTGTCTATATAAACCCGGAGGGCCCGGACGGGACAGAGAAAAGCTAGGGCTGGGTCTGCCTCCTCCAGGGGCAGCGCTTGCAGGTTCACTACCTGGTCCGCGAAGGGAGTGGTAGGAACCTTGGGCACATATCCGAGCCGGGGTCTCAACACAACGTGAGAAAGGCCAGGCCCGAACTCTAGGCACGATTCGTCGACCGAAAAAGCCTGCAGATCCCCTACCCTCTTGAAAGAAGCCAATGCTAACAGGAGTGCTGTCTTAATGGACAGGATATTAAGCTCGACTGTCAGCAAAGGCTCAAAAGGAGGACTTTGGAGCGCTTTGAGCACTAAGTTAAGTCCCAAGAGGGTACAGGGTGCAAGTCGCGAGGTGGATTTAGCCTCCTAGCACCCTTGAGGAATCTGATGACCAGGTCGTGCTTCCCCACGGACTTACCTTCAACTACATCGTGATGTGCGGCTATTGCGGCAACATACACTTTGAGGGTGGAGGGAGACAGCCTTCAACCCCTGTTGTAGGAAGGAGAGCACGACTCTGATCTGGCAAGTTCGTGGGTTCTCCCCGTGGGAAGAACACCAGCCGACGAACAGGTTCCACTTCAGAGCGTAGAGGCGCCTCGTAGAGGGGGCTCTAGCTGAAGAGATGGTATCTACCACTGCCTGTGGCAGGCCATCTAGAACCTCCGCATCCCGTCCAGGGACCAGACATGGAGTTTCCAGAGGTCTGGACACGGGTGCCATAGAGTGCCCCGTCTCTGAGAAAGAAGGTCGTTCCTCAGAGGAATCGGCCAAGGAGGGGCTGTCGCGAGGAGCATGAGTTCTGGGAACCAAGTCCGGGTTGGCCAAAACGGGGCCACCAAAAGGACCTGCTCCTCGTCCTCCCTGACCTTGCACAGAGTCTGTGCAAGAAGGCTCACTGGGGGAAACGCATATTTGCGTAGGTCCCGGGGCCAGCTGTGTGCCAGGGCATCCGTGCCGAGAGTTCCTTCGGTCAGGGAGTAATACCACTGGCAATGGGTCGTGTCCGGAGAGGCAAACAGGTCTACCTGTGCGGCTCCGAAGATTCGCCAAATCAGCTGGACCACCTGGGGATGGAGTCGCCATTCTCCCGGAAGGGGAGGCTGACGTGAAAGCTCGTCGGCCACACAATTGAACTCCCCTGGGACATGAACGGCATGAAGCGACCTCAGAAGCTTCTGACTCCATAGGAGGAGGTGGGAGGCGAGTCGCGACATACGACGGGAGCGCAGACCACCTTGTTGGTTGACGTACGCAACGGTCGCAGTGCTGTCCGTACGGACCAGTACGTGCTTGTGTCTGAGAAACCCCTTGAGGCGACACAAGGCCAAGCGTACTGCTTGCAACTCTAGGCAGTTGATGTGCCAATGCAGCTGGGGCCCCGTCCACAGACCCGAGACTGCATACCCTTTGTACGTGGCCCCCCAACCCTTGGCAGAAGCATCTGTGAACACCACAGCATGCCTGGAAACCTGGACTAGGGGCACTCCGGCCCGTAGAAACCCAGGATCCGACCAAGGGGTGAAGGTTTGGCGACAGTGCGGGGTGACTTTGACCCGGAACGTGCCGCTCTGCCACGCCCACCTCGGGACTCGATCGTGAAGCCAGTGCTGGAGCGGTCTCATATGCAACAAGCCGAGCGGCGTTACTGCGGTTGCCATATGCCCCAGGAGCCTCTGAAACTGTTTCAGTGGGACCGCTGTCTTGCCTCGAAAGGACTTGAGACAGGTGAGCACTGACTGGACGCGCTCCTCTGTGAGGCGCGCAGTCTGAGCGACCGAGTCCAGTTCCATACCGAGATAAGAGATCCTCTGCACGGGGCTGAGTTTGCTCTTCTCCCAGTTGACCTGAAGCCCCAACTGACTGAGGTGACGGAGCACCATGTCCCTGTGATCGCACAACACATCTCGCGAGTGAGCAAGAATGAGCCAGTCGTCGAGATAGTTGAGAATGCGAACGCCTTGTTCTCTCATGGGAACAATGGCCGCCTCCGCGACTTTCGTGAAGACACGGGGCGACAGGGCCAGCCCGAAGGGTAGGACCTTGTACTGATATGCTCGACCCTCGAAGCAAACCGAAGAAATGGTCTGTGTCGAGGAAGAATCGAGACATGAAAGTACGCGTCCCTCAGGTTGATCGCTGCAAACCAATCCCGGGGACGGATGCATTCGAAAATGCGTTTCTGCGTGAGCATCTTGAACGGGAGCTTGTGCAGGGCCCGATTCAATACTCGCAGATCCAGGATTGGCCGTAACCCACCGCCTTTCTTGGGTACAATGAAGTAAGGGCTGTAAAACCCTGACCTCATATCGGCTGGAGGGACCGGCTCGATCGCGTCCTTCGCCAGCAGGGCGTCGATCTCTTTCCGCAAGATAGGAGCATCCACTGAACGCACACGGGTAAAGTGGATGCCCTTGAACTTGGGAGGCCGGTGTGCAAGAGTTGCATAGCCGAGCCGGATGGTGTGGATGAGCCAGTGCGACGGCCTCGGGAGCGCTAGCCAGGCTCCGAGAAACTGCCGCAACGAGCCCACCCGCACCGCCGGCGTACCCGCGGAGGGGCAGTGAGGCGGAAGGCAGGAACACGGCTCCGGTGGCATTGTAGCGGCCGAGAGCGGGGTCTGGGTGTGTATTTGGACAACACCTACCTGCCTCCACCGGGGGACAGACGGCAGAGAAGACCCTAGAGTGTTCTGCTGCGGGCTGTCGCCTGGCGAGAGAAGGGGAGGAGACAAGGAGCGAGGCCCAAGGGCAGCTGCTGGTCTCCATACCTTCCCGCCCAGCGGCAGACAGGAGTGGCGTGACCGGGGTGGCGCCACTGCTATCTGAGAGCTGGGGAGAGGGGAACGAGAGCGGCGCAGCTCAGGGGTGGCGGGCACTGCCATTCTGACCCTCTCGGACGGAGGAGACTGGTCTTATTTTACTGCCAGTCTCGACCGTGAGGGGAAACGAGGAGCGAGGCCCGGGGGCATCGAGTCCTGGTTTCCGCCTCACCCAGCGAGAGACGAGAGTGACGAGGCCGAAGCCCTCACTGCCATCTGAGCGCTGGGGCCCGTGAACGACTTAGAGGAAGTGGACTGCTCAAACTTTGGGTACCACTGACTGGATGACCAGCGGCGGAACAGAAACAAAATTCTCCACCCGGCCCTCTCCCGGGGGAAGGAGTGGTGATGACACGCACTCCCGAAGAGCAGAACGTCACATACTCTGGTCGCTTCTCTCAGAGTTATTTCCCTACCTTTTGCTAGGGGGAAACAACTCTGAGCGGGCTGGTTTTGAGGCGCTCCTGGACCACTAGGGTGGACATCGTCTGACCGAGGGCCAGCGTTGTGTCTAATCACGGTCAGTCACTAAGCGCAGCTCCACCCCGAGTCAGAACTACCCACGTGCAGTGAAAGTGCAGGGGTAGTGAGAGAGGAAAAACTTTTGCAGATTTAGGCATGTTTGGCTTGCCATATTGGCACCAAAAAGCTTCCGTACTGCCAAAATTTTTCACACACATCCAGGCACTTTAGAATAGCCCAGGAAAGTGTGGCTGTCAAGTCTGAACCTTCAGCATGAGAACACACCATTATAGTAGGAACTCAGCATCATTTTCGGAGTATAACAGCCCTCTCTCCGATGTAGCAATCGACATCTGTCCTCCCTGGAGCCCCGAATGAAATGCTTGGTCCCTCATGAGAAGGACCAGAACCCCATCCGAAAGCTTCGACGGCACACGGCACGCTGAGCGTCTGAAGTCTTTACGAGAAAGACGAGACGAACAACGTGCCGACGTGGACATGCACTCATGAGAGAACATGAACCACCCACGAACACAGTCTCAACACACTGATTAGGCATGTAAAACAGTGATCGTGGCCGTCAACCAGGCATGCAAGACAGTGAACGTGGCCATCGCCTCGATGACACACGGCACGCTGAGCGCTCAAGCCTGCAGGCAAGGCGAACAACGTGCCGACGTGGTCATGCTCTCATAAGAAAGCATAAACCACCCACGAACACAGTCTCAGCATGTTTGCGATGCGCTAGAGGAGTAGGAAGCTCGTGAGGGTCTTTCACCTGGCGAGACATTCCGCACTGTAACCCTCAGACCACCAAATGCTCATTAACCAAAGTAGTCCTCTTTTTAGAAAAGGAACTAAATTGGGAAACAAGCAAATGGGACTCAACCTCGTAGAGGCACACAAGTCTCGGCCGCGCATCTAGAGCGCCGAATGACGCGCGCTGAGTTGCCATGACAACCCGCGCTGTCAGCCGGCGCTCGACGGCACACGGCACGCTGAACGGCTCGATCCTTTAAAAAGGGGAGACGAACAACGTGCCGACGTGGTCATGCACTCATGAGAGAGCATGAACCACCCACGAACGCAGCTTCAACACACCGATTAGGCATGTGAAACAGCGGTCGTGGCCGTCAATGAGGAAAGGAAACGATCGCATCCATAAACACACGAGTGAAACGTCATCCTGAAAAGGACGCGATCTTCACTCGTGTTGCTCTTTCAGGAAGAAAGTACTCTCTTTATTGTGCTGAAGCACACAGGGATCCAACGCGGCGACACAGCGGGGAAACTGCAAGCCCGCTGTGCGCACTCAACCGTTTACCAGCTGTGAAAACAGCTTTTGAATTAAGTGTAGACGCAGCCGGCAGACAGGAATCGCGTGGTCGCTGAAGCGCCGTCTCACCAACACAGAAAGATCCCCTCCTGAAACAGCAGACTTGTAGAGCGTAAGAAAGATACAATCTTAAGCTCATTCACTCAGAGAGGACACAACCGGTCGGCTCCGAAGCAGAAAGCGATGATGCAATGTTTGCTTCCGGGCTTTATACCCGCGTTGATAGGCGGGCTGCGGAATGCAAATGTTGCATGCCAATGTTCATTGGCTCGTTTTAATTCACTCGAAGGCAATTGGTCTCCCTAGCGTGATCCCAATTCGTCAGGGGAACTCCCCCGACGAGGCGTCGGAGTTCCCTGCTGACGAAAGGGAACATATATACTTTTTAACCACAAATGCTCGTCTTTCACGTCCACAACTTCACATATTTTTAATTTTGCCAGGATAACAATCAAAAGTGAAAGATCTTACTATCAACTCTAATATCAGGAGGAACATTTGAGAAAATGTTGCTACTTAAATGAAAACTTCAAGCTATAAAATAACTCTGAGCTATAAACAAGCAATGTCGGAGCAATACAATTTTCCTCTGGGAACTTTGCAAGGATATTTATGAAAACTGTCACATCATTTCCATCAGTACAGAGTGCAAATGCAGTGATAGATTTCCATAGACGAGATAGGGCTTTTCAAATGTAATTTATGCTAAATTAATTCATAAAATGGAGCTGTATTTATGACATTTCTTTTAGGAATGACACTTTTCTAATTCATAACTTAATTTCTGGTTAATAATTAATAACAGTGCATTAGCCCCTGTATCAGGTTTGTTGTTTTATTCAAAGACACAGTGCCTCCATGCTCCAGTGGTCTGGTCCAATCTCGGGGTCCCTCGGCCTTGCTCTGGTGACAGGCATGCGCATGTTCTCCATGTCCCTGGCCAGGTGCCCATTCTGTCCTCTTTCACTCATTAAGATTCGCAGCAGCACCGCTGCGCAGTAATGACAGCTCAAAGACCTTTTAAGCAAATTTAGTGCGTCTTCATTTTTGCACAGGCATTCCAACATGGCGTGCCATTCAGTTCACTCTTTGTGGGTCATTGCTTTTTCTTTCTTTTTCTCTTAATCTCTCTTTTCCTTGTCCAAACCTTGGGGTCAACTTTTACTGGTTAGCATAGCACAGATAGCCTCTGCTAGTGGATGTTGTACTACACGATTTGGCTGTTAAGAGAATCTTTCTCCATTTTCCCATGGCTCTAGAGTCATTAGTCATATGACATTTAAGCACAGGTGACTGGCTTAAAACAATTTGGCAGCAGAACTGAACACCCATGAGCCAGCATAAGCGAAGACTGTACATTTTATACATCGGGGGAAGAATATATGACTGATTTTGAAAGCTTATGTCCAGATGGTATGGTATCTTCTACTGTCACAGTTGTGTTCTGTCTGAATTTTGTTTTAATTAGTCGCATGTCTTCCTTTGTTCTGTTTTCCCGCCACTCCTTTGTTTCCACAGTAACCCTCATTAGTTCATCTTTCACACATGTTTCCTCGTTAGTCTTGTCAGCTGTGTCTCGTTTCCCTGATCTGTTTCCCTTTGTATTTAAACCCTGTGTGTTACCTTCTTCATGGTCTGATCTCTGTTGTTTTAAGTGTGTGTGTATCTTATGCCTGTCTTCTATGTACCTGTTTGAATTATACTGTGCGTAAAAGTTTGTATCGGAACTTTCATTTCTTCTTCATCTTCTTGACATCGTGACAACTACCATGAGATAACCAGGCAAACCTGAATTTTTTTGGACACCAATTCCATTATGCCATTTATTTTTCTACACCTTTAAAAATCTGTCATCATGAAACTACTTTCCACAATCCATACAAAACTCCTTCCCTACATTTTGGGGCTATTTACACCTGGCCACTTCATGTGTTTTCTCAGATCGGATAGCTATCTGATTTATCAAAACGATTCCATTTACACCTGGTCACATAAATGTGTTTTTGCGAAACGGATTTAAATCCGATCTTCAATTCCCGTGCTATATGCAGATTTAATGGAGTGCACGTCACCGAAAGCAACAGATATGAGCTGCATTTTATTGATCATCAGCTAAAATTTAAAAATCAAAGACCGCAATAAGAGAGAGCAGTAACAGCCCTGGTAAGATCATTTAGTTTCTTTAATTTTAATGATGATGATTGTGTGTTAAGCATCTGCGAATTACTTTCACTTTGATTTGCGATAGTTTGCACGTTGGATTAATGAATAGATGCTCTGCTTCTCATCTGCTGTGACGCGCGTTCCAGTAGCGTCGTCATATCTGGCTATAACATTACATATAGCCTATAACACGCTCTCGCACGTTTATTTTTTACCATTTTTGGGAGGAGTACAATTTACATATGTGGTTTCAACAACCAGATGCATTTACACTTGTCCAGTTTCGTCAGGAATGTTGCCCAAACCACCTCCTGAAGTGGTTTGAGCGATCGAATTCAAATCCGTCTCGAATGCGTTTCGGAGGGCATTTACACCTGGTCTTTTCACGATCGGATAGCTATCCGATCTGAGAAAACGCATGAAGTGGACAGGTGTAAACAGCCCCTTTGGGTTATACGAATATTATTAAAATGGATTATAAATGCTGATCTGATTCATGTTGATTTTAAAGGGTTAGTTCACCCAAAAATTCTCTCATTAGTTACTCACCCTCATGTCGTTCCAAATCCAAAACATCTGTTCATCTTTGGAACACAAAATAAGATATTTTTGATTAAATCTGAGAGCTTTCTGTTGCTCCATTGACAGCTACGCAACTACCACTTTCAAGCCCCAGAAAGGTAGTAAATACATCATGGTAATACTTTGCAATAAGGTTTCATTTGTTAGCATTAGTTACTATAGTAACTAACATGAATTAACCACGAGCAATACATTTGTTACTGTATTTGTTAATTTTTGCTAACGTTAGCTAATAAAAATACAGCTGTTCATGTTTGTTCACAGTGCATTAACTAATATTAACAAATACAAATTTGATTTTAATAATGTATTAGTAAATGTTGAAATGAACATGAACAAAGATTAATAAATGCTGTAGAAGTGTAGTTCATTATTAGTTTATGTTAACTAATGTAGTTAACTAATGTTAAAGGTCCTGTATGTAACTTTTTTTGACCGTACTAAAGCATAATAATACCATAATATGTTTGCAGAGATTTAGGAAACATGACGCAAATGCTGTTCACATACTTGTTTCTCTGAAAAACAATGCTTCAGCCAGTTATTTTACTTTGAAATGTGCATTCCATAGAAATGTCTGTTTTTGTTTCAGTCAGTATGATCTCGTCCACTACAATTTACCCAATAGTATTTCGACACCCAGAGGTGGAAAGTAACGAATTACATTTACTCGCGTTACTGTAATTGAGTAGTTTTTTTGTGTATTGCTACTTTTTTAAGTAGTTTTTAAAATCTGTAATTTTACTTTTACTTAAGTATGTTTTGTTTAAAGTATTGTAATTCGCTACATTTTAAATCATATCCGTTACTGAGTAAAAAAAAAAATAAAAAAAAAATAACATTATTAAAATAATGAAATAGCCTTCTATGGGTAAAACATCGCGCTCCGGAAACTACAGCATTGATTGAAGGGCGGAAGAACAGACACGCAAAAACCACAACAACACACACACACACACACACACACACACACACACACACGTGAGGCGAACCCCTGGTAAGTATGGGGATACTTTGGATATAGAAAAACGAACGCGTGGTTGTCCTCGAGGCTCGAGCATATTCATTTTGCAAAAATTTCTGTGATGCAGAGGGAATCCCGGAGTTAGTTTCATTATCATGAAAATGGAATTTACAGTACGCAGATGTGGATGTCACGTAAAACACATGAAAGTAAACCTGTACAATACATCAAATTGCGACATGGTCTGTAGGCTATAAAGCACAAGAGACTGCTATATAAATGTATAATCTGCGTGTCTGTGTGAATCAGTGCGAATGAGACGAGCCGTTTCGTCTACTACATACTCAAGTACGCGACGCGCTAATGGTGTTTTCAGCATCTCACAAACAATACGAGGACATGAAAACATGAACATCTCCAGAGCTGCTCTGAGAGAACGCCTAGTGAGCATTTTCATCATTTTATTTGAGAAAAACCTTGTCAAATACACTCTGAAACAGGACTTCACTACAACCCATCAAAATAAAAGTTTGGTTTAACTAACGTTAGAAGAAATTACATAAATAGGCTATATAACTATTGTGGGCCTACAATAGAATGTACTTCTCATAATAATATTGACAACAACAATAATAATGCAATTTATTTAAACATTACTTAAGGATTTGATTTTATTTATTTTTTTGTCTATGGTTTAATTGAGAAAATCTGTTTTGCAGCACTTTGCCAAAAAATAAAAGGATAAAAAAATATGTTAAACCTTTATTTGGTTACCACCGATTTGGATAATATATTTGTTTTAAATCATAAAAAGAATTATTAATGATAAAAAATAAGTTTTTAAATGAGTAGTTCATATTAAAATGAAAATTACCCCATGATTTATCAGCCCTGCAACCATCCTAGGTGTAGGCTATATGACTTTATTCTTTCAGACGAATACAATTGGAGTTATATAAACACTCTGATGATTCTGAGCTTTATAATGGCAGTGGATTGCAACCATCAGTTTAAAGCTCAAAAAAGTACGCCATACGCAGTCTACTTACACCTAAAACGCAACTTATGCAACTCATGACATCAGAAGTAGTGTAGTGCGTCCTGGCGTAGCGTAAATATCAGCAGTATGTCGCATTACTCGCATAAGTTGCGCTTTAGATTTAAGTCGAATCCATATGTTCGTTTGGCCGGAAGCTAGTTATTTTACTTTATAAAGTTTAAAATTTGAATATCTTTCTTCACAGACTCAACGTTTTGTTTCAGAAGGCCTTTATTAACCCCCCGTTGGCTGTGTGGATCACTTTTATGATGGATGGATGGATGGATACATGCACTTTTACGAGCTTCAAACTGATGGTTGCAATCCACAGCCATTATCAAGCTAGGAAGCGTCAGGGTGTTTATTAATATCAGAGGCTTCCTTCACCTCTGTACAGATAAAACATTATCAAAATGATTCCAGTTCGCATGGATACACGGAAGCGACATTTTTGTTTTGTATTATGCAGGCCAGACAAGTAATTTGGTGAGGTCAATTTGTAAAGAAAGACTACTCGCATGCACACATTCAAATGCACATAGCCTACCTATAGATTAAACACGTAATACGCATGTGCACGCCGTCAGCGTTTTCACAGATTCACGTTTTTGAAGTTTACACAGAGATGATAGCGTTTTTCAAAAATTTTCAAAGCTTGCACCTTGGAACCTATTTCAAGGTTTACATTCTTGAGCTTGTCGTGCAAATGAACGGCCAGAACACATTAAAGTTTTCTGTTTTCTGTTAAAGCGTCGGGTTAGCGGCCCCTAAGTTAACAACTAATGATCTTTGCAACGGAAGTGAATCAATCAAAAATTAATGAATTTAAAAAGAAGTAGTAGTTACTCCTTTAATCTAATTCATAATCAATTATTGAAATTAGTTGATTAGACATGTTTTATTGAAATTTTAATAAACAAAACAAACAAATGTTTCCAAAAAAACTGTTTTCATCCATTTAACTGTCATTTTAACTGATGATAATAATAACCATAATTTAATAATACAGGTTTTATATTTAATAATTGTTTAATACCGTAAACCATTATATCGGTTATCATACTGTGAAAATCTCATACCATTACAACCCTACTCGGGGGACTCCCCAACCCACCCCCGCTGTTAAAAAAGTAACTCAGTAACTTTTACTCTGAGTAAATTTTAAATGAGCTACTTTTTACTTTTACTTGAGTAGATTTTTCGACCGGTACTTTTACTTGTACTTAAGTAAAAAAAAATGGTAGTAATAGTACTTTTACTTGAGTAGAATATTTTATTACTCTTTCCACCTCTGTCGACACCCCAGGTTGCCAGTTGGTGGAAAACACAGCATGTTGGAGCCATGGAAGCCAGCAAACAAACTATGTCAGATTGCAGATAACTAGGCAGCCATCTAAAAATCTCTGTGAACGGGAGCATATTAAAATACGGACAAATCAACTCATCAACTCTCCTATACATCAATTATCTCCTAAGTAACTAGTAAAAACTGTCAATTGTGTCAATTGTCAATTGAGCTCACTCCTGTTGCTTGTCCTCAATCTGGAAACTCGCGTGAATGTGGAGTCTGAGGAGGAGGGGGTGGGGGAAACAATCTCCAATATTTTGAACTGCAGTACCCATTTCAAACCACTAGCTGTCAATCTTACATAGGCTACTGCAACTGTAACTAATGAAACCTTATTGTAAAGTGTTTCCGACATAAAAAAAAAATCCATGTGACAAGTGCTTTAACCTTAATTTTATGAAGCGACATGAGTGCTTTGTTTGTGCAACAAAAAGCATAATTTACCATTTTATTTACAAAATATTAAACTCCAACGCATGCATGATATTGGTTTTGTCAAGTCAAGTCAAGTCATCTTCATTTATATAGCGCTTTTAACAATGTAGATTGTCTCAAAGCAGCTTTACAGAGATAAGCGTATAATTTAAGGTAACAGAGATTGTTTCGGCTTTACAGCAGAGTTAAGTTATTTCCATCTAAAGTTAGTTTTAATTGTGAATGCACGTCAATAAGGTCCCATTGGTTAATGCCTTAATTAACATGAATTAACAATGAGCAATACATTTGTTACAGTAATTATTAATCTTTATAAACATTGGTTAATAAAAATACAACTGTTTATTGTTATTTAAATTTAGCTGACATTCATTAATAAATGTTAACAGAACTTTTGATTTTAGTCATTTTTAAGTAAAAGTTATTAGTATTAGTAAATGCTTTAGAAGTATTTCTCATTGTTAGTTCACTAATGTAGTTGTGAACTAATGTGAATCTAAGAAAATCCTGAGAAAAAAAATTGTCTTGCTTGTAAAAAGTCGCAGTTGCTAAAGTGTTCTGATGGTTTTTTGTTTTTGTTTTTTGTTTTTTTGGATTGCTATGCTGTTATTTAGGTGTTGTCGGTGGTTGCACACTGACTCAAGTAAAAAGAGCCCACCAGCAAGTCTCTGATATTCCAACACTATCTCACAACCAATTCATACGAATTCGTACAATTTGTCTAAACCCCAGTGATTGGTAGGTTTAGGGGCGGGGTCTGCGGTAGGTCATTCGTACGAATTCATATGAATTGGGCAACTCGTAAAATATGTACGATTTAGCAAAAATCTTACGAATTCGTACAAGTGAGGTCGTATGAATTCGTACGAATTAGCCACCTCATAAATTATGTACGAATTGCCGTGAGATTGGGTTGGATATTCTGATCTTTAGTTATTGCTCAGGTCCCTACATTAGATTTCTTCACTCATTTTATTGTCTGGCAGGTGAACTATACCATACTTCCTATCCAATGCAAAATATTATTCTGTTTAAAGTGCAAAAAAAAAAAAAAAAAAAAAAAAAAATTGAAACCTCAAATAGAGCATATGCAGCATATCTTGTATAATCAACCTCTGTCTTCATACCCACATTAATTTTTTTGTGGGATAAAATTGGTTATTTTTTACAGACCCTTGTTCTGTTTGGAGGGCACAGTGTATTTATTCTCACTGCTGTTTGGAAAATGCCAAGCTGAGCCCTAATTGGCAGGCGCATGTGGCACGACGCTGTTTGCCGAGACTGTCTGTCTGTTTGGTTCCGCCGTGGGCCCGTGCGGACCGGTGCATGCAGCCCGGCATCTGCAAACCTCATTTTGAGTGATATCATGGACTCACAGATGCGTGCTGACATTTCCCCCTTGCAGCAGGAGTAGCTCCGAGCCAACAGTGGAAATGTCAACCCCTACACGGACCACGCGGAATGAAATCATTTAAAAGTCTGTCAGTGCGAACCATATTATCTTCAAGGAAAGTGACTCCAGTGTTTTCCACACTGCGAAAGGTTATGTCCTTAATTCATATTTTTGGCTTGTTTTCCAAATATATCTTAATATCTTTAATTGTGATAGTCTTTCTTCCCTATTGTGATGTACTAGCCAAGTGAAACGGCTTCTCGGACAATAATTTTTTTGTTAGTTGGGAATTGATTAGATCGTTTTCATTTGCTACTGCTGAGATCTTATTTAAGTGACAGGTTGTCCTGCCCTTGCACCAGTAAACACATCATCAGAGAAGAGATGTCACAAGTGAATTTGTATATATATATATATATATATATATATATATATATATATATATATATATTAGGGCTGTCAAATTTAGCGCGTTAATAACGCGTTAACGCAAAATCATATTAACGGCACTAATTTTTTTAACGCTCGATTAAAGCAGCACTCAGTAGCTTCGGGATTTCTTCGCTGTATTCTCGCTTTTTGCTCGCAGGTTTCTCTCTAGAGCTCCCCCCACAGCTTCGGAATAGATATTTGACAACACTGTTGTAAAAACTCTTTGGTGATTCTCAGACACCAGAGGCTAGTAGATCAACGACATTAAAGCAGATGGGACATTCTTTAAAACGTCTTCTTCCTTCGGGTTCGAACAGCGTGAGGGAGCGCAATAATGACAGTTTTTGAGCAGATTTCTTTTGGCCGTAAAGCAATTGTTTACATCGCGAGACCTGATATCACGCGATACTTCCTGCCGCGGCTGCCGGCGGCCCGCCGTCTCAAAGTTGCAAGTGCGAATTTTCCGCTCACGGGCACCAGGGGGGTGCGAAACGACCACCATTCAACCCGAAATAAGTAATATGACCATTCCAATGACTCCGAAGCTGTTCAGTTAAGGTAAAAAAGTTACTTAGTTCACCTTTAACGCAGCGCGTATTTTCTGTTTGACCCGTGACCCAACCTCTAGTTGGAGAAATGGAGATACACAGTGTTGGCAACTTAGCGACATTGCAGACCCCTTTAGCGATTTTTTCCCTTCAACAAAGCGCCCAAACCTTATTTAGTTTCTGAGAATATACCGGTACCGCCGGTAGCCTACTGCTCTCTCAGCACGAGCGCGCGCCTCTCTCTCTCTCGCTCTCTCTCTCTATCTCTCTCTCTCTCTCTCTGCGTCTCACGCGGAGGAGCAGCGCTTTAATTCAGTTAAACACAGATATTATGTTGCTTCTCTAATTTTACAAATATAGCCAAAATCAGAGCACGGATATTGTCTTTAGCTTTATGTGTATTTGATTTCACCAGACGACGGCTCGATTATCAGAATTTTTGTGCAGATAACGTCTTGGAAGGGAGAGCTGGTTATGTTTATTTGGTCGCGTTTCAGTCACCATTTCAAATTCATTCCGTTGTTTGACAACAGAAACAATAAAATATACGTTTTATTGAGAATGTATTGATAATTTAGCTTCATCAAAATGGGCACAGAGAGAGACAAACTACAATGTAATAAATGCTAAATGTACATTTAGCATTTTCAGAAGAGCTGCCCTGTCATGCAAAAATCTAAACATTTTTGTGTTAGTAAATTGCTCAGTGCAAAGAAAGAGAAGTAATGGGAACCTGGTATTTCTTTGTTCTTTCTACGTGTCTAAAAGACATGAACAAGTTCTTTGAAAAACATCTATGACCTTTGAAACATGTCTCGTCTTAATGCTATATTGACTATGGTTTTAATAATAAACATACATTTGCATAAAGCATCTTTATCAATGCCCACGTTGATTAGAGTATTACAAACTTGAAAAGTATAAATTTAAGGTATATTTAGAACAAAAAAAAAATGTGCGATTAAATGCGATTAATCGCGAGTAAACTCATGACAATCACGCGATTAATCGCGATAAAAAATTGTAATCGATTGACAGCCCTAATATATATATATATATATATATATATATATACAGCTTTACATGCATCAAAGGTAAGAAATAAAAAACTGTTTAATTTCCTCTTAATATACATTTGCACATTTTACACTTTTTCAATGATTCTCAAATGACTCGTCAGATGAATCAATCTCTCTAAATCCCGCCTTTCCGCGAGCTACTCTGCTCTGATTGGCCAGACAGCTCAGTCTGTTGTGATTGGTTTACCACGTACAGCGCGCACATCGAAAACAAAAACGGGCATTGCCATAACAACGTCAGCTGTACTGAGGTTTCCTACACGTAAACTTAAGACAGTAACAAACAATGACGTCGATTTTACCATATCAATGTGATCGCGAGTCCGATGATGAAACACTGGATGAACTAGTTATTCAACCCGAACCTCCATTGCAGGGATGACTCAAGCAGGATATTTCTCAGTGATACTCTACTCATTTGAGGTACATTATGAGATGTTGCAACTGTAATTCCTCACCATCAGCATAAACAAGTGCATGGCCATCAACAAACTGATTATTTTACTTGTACTAATTTATTTATAAAGTATTTTTGTAATATATTGCGGTGAACACGTGGAAACTGTATCAATAAGATTGCATGTATGCAATGTATACATTAGCCGAGCTCTAACGTGAATGACTGATGTAACATAAACGTTGGTAAAACAAATCTTGCTCCATGCTTAATCTTTCCTCAAAGTAGTGAGAATGACAGACAATGACAATGATAACGTGAGTTAGCCAGTTAGCAGGAGACCTACACAATATAAAACTCAAAACTAAGTATTTTGAACACCATCTTTCAAGAGCAAGCGGTTTGCGAATCCTGCATTGAACTTTGAGATTTGAGAAGCAGTCGTCAGTGAAATATGGGAACACAGCAAAAGTTTAGGATTATACTGCTGTGATATCATGGTAAAGATGAATTTTAACCACTGATTCTTAACATACTCGTCCTTGGGCAATGAAAAAAAAAACTGGCTTTATCTTCACATTGTAGAGCACAGCTTCTTCTCAACATTATTCTATCCAGTATCCACAGGAATCAGCTGCAGTTTTGAGATTCAAGTTTTCCCTGGTGTCTGCGTGTGCAATAGGTAGGTGGGCAATATGCTAATGTTTCGTCTTGACGTCACAATGAAACAGTTTTTGACTCATTTGAAAAACAATTAATTTCATTGACTCAGAGTCGACTCTTACTTTTGAAAGACAATAACTTTATATACGGTGCACTTTCAGATTTAAAACTTTGCAGGATGTTTTCAGTCACTTAGAGCCAGTTTATGTGAGCGGAGTGGAGCGGGAGCGAGCGGGGAGCGGGAGCGGTCGGATCTTGGACAGAGCGGCATTTTTAAAAGGACGGAGCATCACCTTATTTCCCGCTCCAATTTCGCTCCGCTCACACCACGAGTCTGAAGCATGCTCAGTCAAACCTAAACCAGGATCCATCTGTCTTGCACAATCATCAACAGTAGACTATTTTCAGTCAAAACTCGGCTCAATAATGGAGTTCAAAAAGTAGGCTACTTCAAAAAGGAAAATGAGAAGTCATAGCCTACAGGTCAGGTGTAGCCTACTATTAATATAACTAACTAACAATGATAATGTGGTACAAGAAAATGAATGTGGAGACATCGTTTCAGTCAGCAAAGATTAATTTTGGAATCTCAAAAGACACATCTCTCAAAAAACATGAACGTGAGCTACACGAACACGCTGGGAAGAAAGCAAAAGGTTAGCAAATCGGTAACTTGTAACAAAGTGTAAATTAAATATAGCGTAATATTCAAACAATTTTTTTTTTTTCATTCAAGTAGACCTAATGGTTTGTTTTATTTAGCCGAATTTGTGTCGTCCGTAATATTATTAGGCCCATTTATTCGTTTAATTTTACAGCAGTATGTGTGTATGGAAGCCAATTTAAATCGTGCGCGTTGCGCAAAAGTTCACTTATCAAAATTCTGGCCTTATAGTTAATTTACTTTTAAAAAATGTATGTATATTTTTGTTTATATAATTTTTATTTATATTATTAGGCCCATTTATTCGTTTAATTTTACAGGACTTTTTGTGTAGGCTATATTCCTTCTTACATAGGCCTGTAATTTGAAATAAAACATTTCTATTTGAAAAATGTTGTTGTTACTCATTAGTTATTTAGGAGGTAAGGCTGTGGTCTAAGCTAAAAGTGATATACATGTAGACTTTTTTTTTCCTTTTTTGGAGCGAGCGGGGGACGATTTGAGTGGAGCGCGAAGCAAACTTCGTTGAGTGCTGAGCGATAATGAACGGAGCGGCCTGATGTAGCATTGAGCGGGGGAGCGGAGGGGTGAACAGTTCCGTGAGCGATGAGCGGAGATTCTCACCGCTCCACTCCGCTCACATGCTCTGCTTAGAGCCATGAGCTACACACTACATGAAAGGTAATTTTCAAAAATCCATAATAGGGGCCCTTTAATAAACTAAACTTTTTTACAACAAAAATGAACCATCACTGAACTTACTGAAGCTGGACTATGGCACTATTTTCTTCTAGATCTTCTGAACAGCAGATACAAATGCTGTTGCATTATCTGCATTGTAAAAAGCACTATATAAATAAAGGTGACATGACATATATATATAGTGAATTTAAAACAAGATATATTTTTTTGAGGATTTTTTTTTCTTCAGTTTTTAATTTATCTTGTTTTAAGAAAGTTTGGCGATAAATAAATAAATATATAATTAAATTATTCTTGGTGACATTTCTTTTTTTTTTCTGCAGTGCAGTCTAATGCTTATCTGCCTTAAGATGCTGACTACTTTACAGCTATATCCTGGATCAATTTACATGTAGTAATTCAACACCCTGCGGTAATGTCAGCGGAGCTATATGACCCCTGTTATGGGCTTGGTAGCACTGAAATTGTTTTAAAGGAGACTGTTATTATTAAAGGAAAGTAATAGTGTCTAGTTTGCTGAAGTTCCCAGTGGCATACACAGTTTTTGTGTTACTAAAGTGAGAAAAACGACATATGCACCATTCATTCACGTATGTAGACAGAAAACTTTAATGTACATCCTATTCATGAGGTTATCATTTTTTTTTTCATTTTTTTCTTTTCATTTTTTTCCCATTAATTTTTTTATACAGTAATTTTACACATTTTAAAAACGGCATTCAAAATACACAGTAAACATATAAACAGGTATATGATTTCACATAATGTGACAATAAAAAAATTTAAAAAAGAGTATTTTTCTAGTGTACATTTTTGACTTACTGTGTTCTCTTTTCTTGCCCCATGGGGAGAGAATTTCTAAATCTACCCCTTGACCCCATGTCCATGCACATTTCACAGCTCAATTCACACATTACTGAGGTGTAAACAGCACACATTCACACATATCTTGTACTGCAGAGTGCAGATCTGAAGTACACATTTTCTCTGATTTATTACTTCCTGATATGTTTTGAATGAAGGCACAGAGAGATCAGTCGTACAA
This sequence comes from Scardinius erythrophthalmus, assembly GCF_964197995.2. Classification (NCBI taxonomy): domain Eukaryota; kingdom Metazoa; phylum Chordata; class Actinopteri; order Cypriniformes; family Leuciscidae; genus Scardinius; species Scardinius erythrophthalmus. Next base: position 21,578,718 of record NC_138224.1, on the reverse strand, counting down.
TTTAAATTTACCTTTGCAAATCATTTAGATCAGTAATTACACATTATCTGTCTATGTTCATTGACACTCATCTGTGACAAAACCATAGCAAACTCCCAAATACTGCTGCCTATTCTTAAAGAAACTATCTAACCCAATTCTTGTTATCAACATTATTCAAATGATAATGGATGTTCCCTTTCGTTGTCACTCCGAGTTACGTCGGATGACGACGAATGGGGTTTCGCTTAGAAATCCTATCATCTTCGAGTATTAAAACACGAGCCAATGGCAATGAAATGCCATGGGTCTGCAGAATTTGCATAGCGTAACTCCGCCCCACGCAGGGGGTATATAAGGAAGTGCGCGAGCAACATGCAGACTATGTTTTCGCTTCGGAGCCAAGTTCAGTACTTCACTCCACAAGCCTTTTGAGTGTCATCTCAAATCTCTTCGAGATGAGCGGCTCTTCAGTGTGTTGGTGTGACGGCGCTTCCAGCGAGATCGCATTTCCTGCTGCTGATTTGTGCAGTAATCTGCCGACAGTGAGTGTGTTTCTCCCTGGGTGCTTCAGCACTCTGCTGAGCTTTTCCACTCTCTAAAAGAGCTGCACGCGGCACGTCTTTTTCAAGACGGTTCGCCCGTGTATTTTCTGGATGTGTGTGCGTCAGTCATCTGCCTAACGGTCGCGAGCGCTGTTTTGCGTGTTGGGCTTAATCACGCTTGGCAGCGCTCGTTGATGAGTCATGTTTTCATTGCGGGAACATGACCATCGCGATGTTTATAGATCAAGACTCAATGATCTCCATGTGAGCAGAGTCCCCTCTGCCACACCCCAATTTATCTCTTCCTCGAGAAGGGATACTTTGGCTGGTGGCCAGGGTGATCTGAGGGTTTGGTGTGGCACAACAACCGACGAGTCAATTCCTCGGGCCACACCCCCCTCCACATCGCAGACCATGCACTCACAGCATCACAAGGCGGGCTTGATTCCTCTGGAAATGAAGTTTCGACTGCGTTGCCTCCCACGGGAGTGCCATCGTTGCCGGGACCGATCCAGAGCTGTCAGCCATGCTTTCCCGGGCAGCTGAAAGCATCGGCTGGAGTGGCCCCGCCCTCCCCCGAGCGCTGTAAGCTTCTCCCGGACGTGCATCAGGACGCCTGCGCTGCGCGAAACTCCACGTGACTTTCGCGGCCCGCGGGTGTCCTCCGCCTTCGCTGCTTTCGATCACACGGCGATCATGGTCTGTATGTTCCCTGTCACTATAGTGGCACGGTCATGCAGTGCTGTGTGTCGCCTGCGCCTTCGATGCAGTGCTGTCCCGGGAGTTCTGTCGAACCGGCCGCAGTGGAACGCTAGTCCTTCCCTGGCCAACCCTGGCAGAACGCGAAAATTCTAACCACGCCCCTATGCTGGGACGCTATGCCTCCCATGCCCGGCCTGGTTGTTCCGCCACGCACACTACAGACCTCGCTCTCGGGCGACATCGGTACCTGCGTGATCCTGGGTCAGGTGATGTCCACTATGTGGTCCAGACATGGGCTTAGCCAGGTTGATGTGGCAGGGTCTGAGAATTCATTTTCTCAGCTCCCCCATGTCCCAGGCTGAGCTCTTTGGCGGTGTGGCTTCGACCACCTGAAGCAGACTCGGGTCCGGCACCGATGGTCATTCAATCCTTGCGGCCTCCTCAGTCTGCTTCCCGCCAAGCCCCCCTCCATGCGGCTGCTCCCCTCTGGCCTGCAAACGGACCTGAGCAGGAGGAAGCCGCAGGAGGGCGACGCTGCCCGTCTCCGCCCCTTAGACTGCCACGCCAGCCTGAGCAGCACCTTGAGGCGGGCAGCCTGGTCGGCGGGGTGGTTGAGGACTGCGCCCAACAGTCTTCAATCAATCCACAAGCAGACTGAGGCTTCTGCACTGACGGTCATCCGTCGGAGTGGTCTGCTTAGTCTGCTTCCCGCCGACGCCGCCTCCTTGTGGCTCCTCCCCTCGAGCCTTCACTGGCCTGAGCACAAGGGGGTCGCCGGAGGCTTGCACCGCCTGTCTCTGCCCCTTAGCCGGCTAACACCTGGCTGAGCAGCACAAACCTGAGACAGGCAGCTTGGAGTTAGGGCTCAGTTCTTCAGGAGCTGGTAGCAGGACCACTCCTTCCCCCGCTTGAGGGCTGGGTGAAGATCTCTACAAAAGAACTAATGCTCTTTCTCTGAGCCCCAAGAGGCTGTGGATGACAGCACGCGCCGCCCACGGGCCACGCTCCTCTCATCCCCCTCTGTCGCCAGACCCCTGCCAGAGCACGCCCCCGTGGGACGCTGGTCCTCCCCTGGCCTCCTCTGGCAGGACGCGGTTTATGGCCGTGCCCCCGCACCGGGCCGCTATGCCACCCACGCCTGGGCCGGTCATTCCGCCACGCTGCACCCCCGACGGTACGTCTGTGGTTCGAATAACCCCGCTGGCGCAGTTTCTGGAGGCCTGGCTAGAGCTTTCCGGACTGTCCCGCCGGGTCGGAGAACCATCAGGCTCGGCTACGTGATTCAGTTCGCGTGGTCTCCTCCCCGCCTCAGGGGAATCCGCTCACTATGGCCGGTGGCAATGCCCCTGTCATGAGAGCGGAGGTCGCTACCCTACTGGCGAAGGGTGCGATCGAGACTGTCCCTCCAGCCGAAATGAAGTCTGGGTTTTACAGCCCCTACTTTATTGTACCGAAGAATCCGGTGGGTTACGACCAATCCTGGACCTGCGCGTTTTGAACCGCTCCCTTAAAAAAAAAAAAAAAAAGAGGACGCCGTTCAAGATGCTCACGGCCAAACGCATTTTCGAATGCGTGCGGCCGCAGGATTGGTTTGCAGCGATCGACCTGAAGGACGCCTACTCCCATGTCTCCATTTTTCCTCGACACAGACCGTTTCTACGGTTTGCTTTCGAGGGACAGGCATACAGTACGCGGTTCTCCCTTTCGGGCTAGCCCTGTCTCCTCACGTCTTCACGAAGGTCGTCGAGGCAGCCCTTGTTCCCCTACGCGAACACGGGGTTCGCATCCTGAACTATCTCGACGACTGGCTGATCCTAGCTCACTCTCGAGACCAGGTTTGCGAACACAGGGACCTTGTGCTCCGGCACCTAGCTCGTCTGGGCCTTCGGGTCAACTGGGAGAAGAGCAAACTCTGCCCAGTGCAGAGGATCTCTTTTCTCGGTATGGAAATCGACTCGGTCGCCATGTGCGCGCAGCTTACGAGCGAGCGCGCTCAGTCACTGCTGACTTGTCTTCGTCAGTTCGAGGGCAAGAGTGCGGTCCCACTGAAACTTTTTCAGAGGCTCCTGGGGCATATGGCATCCACAGCCGCAGTAACGCCGCTCGGTTTGCTTCATATGAGACCGCTTCAGCTTTGGCTTCGCGATCGAGTCCCGAGGTGGGCATGGCAACACGGCAGGCTCCGAGTCCCAGTGACTCCGACCTGCCATCAGACCTTCTCCCCGTGGTCGAACCTCAATTTTCTACGGGCTGGAGTTCCCTTAGAACGAGCTTCCAGGCATGTTGTTGTATCAACAGATGCCTCCGCCACGGGTTGGGGTGCCATGTGCAATGGACATGCTGCCGCGGGCTCCTGGACAGGACCCCAGCGCCTTTGGCATGTCAATTGCCTCGAGTTGCTGGCTGTACGCCTTGCCCTGAACCACTTTCGGGCGTTGCTCAGGGGTCAACACGTACTAGTCCGATCAGACAATACCGCCACAGTAGCGTGCATCAACCGTCAAGGTGGTCTACGCTCCCGCTGTATGTCGCAACTCGCCCGCCACCTCCTTATATGGAGTCAGAAGCATCTGAGGTCGCTTCGAGCCATTTATATCCCGGGAGACCTGAACCAGGCGGCCGACGAGCTGTCTCGGCTTCGGCCTCTCGCTGGAAAATGGCGACTCCATCCCCAGACGGTTCAGCTGATTTGGGATCAGTTCGGGGACGCACAGGTAGACCTGTTTGCCTCCCACGACTCGTCCCACTGCGACCTGTTTTATTCCCTGACCGAGGGCACGCTCGGCACGGATGCACTGGCGCACAGCAGGCCGCGGGGCCTCCGCAAGTATGCGTTTCCCCCAGTGAGCCTTCTTGCGCAGACCTTGCGCAAGATCAGGGAGGACGAGGAGCAGGTAATTTTGGTTGCCCCATACTGGCACAACCGCACCTGGTTCCCAGAACTAGTACTCCTCGCGACAGCACCTCCCTGGCCTATTCCCCTGAGGAAGGACCTGCTTTCTCAGGGACGGGGCACCTTATGGCACCCTCGTCCCGATCTGTGGAACCTCCACGTGTGGCTCCTGGACGGGACGAGGTAGGTTTGAGTACCCTACCACCAGCGGTGGTGGCTACCATCACTTCCGCTAGAGCATCGCGAGACATGTCTATGCGTTGAAGTGGAACCTCTTCGTCAACTGGTGTTCTTCTAAAAATCTTGAACCCACGAAATGCCCCATCAGTGTCGTGCTTTCCTTCCTGCAAAAAGGGTGGAGCGAAGGCTGTCTCCCTCCACCCTGAAAGTGTATGTTGCCGCCATTGCCGCTCATCACGACGCAGTTGATGGTAAGTCCTTGGGGAAGCACGACCTGGTCGTCAGGTTCCTGAGGGGAGAGAGGAGACTGAATCCTCCTCGTCCTCCCCTCGTACCCTCTTGGGACCTCTCAGTGGTTTTAACTGCCCTGCAGAGTGCTCCCTTTGAGCCTCTGCAATCAGTGGAGTTTAAGTTCCTGTCAATGAAGACAGCGCTCCTGGTTGCATTGGCCTCCATCAAGAGGGTAGGGGACCTGCAGGCATTTTCGGTTTACGAAGCGTGCCTGGAATTCGGGCCGGCTAACTCTCACGTGATCCTGATACCCCGGCCTGGATGTGTGCCCAAGGTTCCCACCACACCTTTTCGAGATCAGGTGGTGAACCTGCAAGCGCTGCCTTTGGAGGAGGCAGACCCAGCCTTGGCACTGCTCTGTCCAGTACGCGCCCTCTGTGCTTACGTAGACAGAACGCAGTGTTTCAGGACCTCAGACCAGCTCTTTGTCTGTTATGGTGGGAAGCTGAAGGGAAAGGCTCTCTCCAAGCAAAGGTTGTCTCACTGGATAGTGGACGCCATTGCTTGGCTTACCAGCAGCAAGGTCGACCATGCCCCCTTGGTGTGACGGCCCACTCCACCCGGAGTGTGGCATCCTCTTGGGCTCTAGCGCATGGCGCCTCGCTAACAGACATCTGCAGAGCTGCAGGCTGGGCGACACCTAACACATTCGCGAGATTCTACAATCTCCGAGTGGAGCCAGTTTCTTCTCATGTACTCGCCTCAACTAGCCGGTACTAGATTCTGCTCAGGTGTCTTCGCTTGCTCGCCATTCCTCTCCACGGACGGGATACTTGCGATATTTCCTCAGGTGAGCCTAATAAGCCCTGAGTCTCCTCCAGCACTGACGACGTCAACGCCAGAGTTATGCCACCGGCAGCTTTCGCGTTGGCTAGGTGCCTCCATGTGCATGGTTCCCCTCTGGGCGACCCCCACATGTGTATTCCACTGTAAGCCTCCTTGAGCATGTGTCTTTCCCTTGGCAAGCCACCTTGCCACCCCTGGGGTTGAAATATTCCACCTGCGGCTGGACACCCCAGTGATTCTCCTTATGCAGTTCCTTCGGGTCATATGTGTATTCTTAAGTCCCCCCCTTCGGGCTGGGCATGATTGCATATTTCCACTGGATATGCTTCCCAGTGTACCTTGGTATTCCTGTGTTAAGTAGGAGTCCTTCGTCCGTGCTAGTCTCACGACAGGGAGCTCAGACTTACGCAGGGCACTGGAAGACAGTCGAGAGGTGGCGTGATTACACTGGGAACCCCATTCGTCGTCATCCGACGTAACTCGGAGTGACAACGAAAGGGAACGTCTCGGTTACGTATGTAACCCTCGTTCCCTGAGTAGGGAACGGAGACGTTACGTCTCCCTGCCACTTCCGCTGTACCGCTGGAACGCCTGAGTTCAGTCTCGGCTCCTCAGCGAAGACATAGTCTGCATGTTGCTCGCGCACTTCCTTATATACCCCCTGCGTGGGGCGGAGTTACGCTATGCAAATTCCGCAGACCCATGGCATTTCATTGCCATTGGCTCGTGTTTTAATACTCGAAGATGATAGGATTTCTAAGCGAAACCCCATTCGTCGTCATCCGACGTAACGTCTCCATTCCCTACTCAGGGAACGAGGGTTACATACGTAACCGAGACGTTTTCCCTTGTTCACTAGCATATATTATTAATTTTTTATAGAAAAAGAGCATTACCTTTTTACCACAGGACAGCAAAAAAAAAAAAAAAAAAAAAAAAAAAAGTCCATGTTGAAATGTTATATTTTTATAACCATTATAGCCATTATGTTTAAGACTAGGTTCTTAAGATCTTAAGATCTACGTTTTTTATGTAACTAATTTACATACTAATTTATAGTAATAAACTATCCATCAATGTAGCTAATCAACTAAAAATATATTTCCTTGTAATAGTTTGTAAAAAAAAAAAAAAAAAAAAAAGATGTAAATGCACATGTATCACACTTTCTCGAATTATATTTATGGTTAGGTTCAAACTCTACATTTTGATTTAACATTAATGAAAAAATATATTTCTTTTCCAAAGACAAACACAGTAATTCAAAATAAAAAACGGTTATTTATAATAAAAAATGTACTTGATGAATATATTTTCTTTAGACATAAGCCAAAATGTTACTTAATGCAGGTCAATATAACATTTCTTATAGTTTTTAACCTAAAATCAAATTACTTTTAACAATGTGCTTCATATCTTTTTAGGCATGTACTATAAAAAAAAAAAAAAAAAAAAGATCATTTAATAAAACCCACAATAACTTCTGCAGTCAGTATGTGTTCTGCACATTAACATTAATGTGTCAACTGAAATATTTAAACAAAAACGTTTATTTTAATTTGTTCAATGTGGAATGTTATTTGCTTTTAGTCAAACTGAACAAAACAGGTTTAATTTTCAATAAGACCAATACAAAAAAAAAAAAAAAAAAAAAAAAAAAATGACATGGTCTTTTAACTTTTTTCATTAAAAGAATAATCCTTAGGTGTCTTGGAATATTCCTGCTATTGCTGCTCAACTTAATTAAAATATATTAAATTGCATAAAACAGCACATAGTCCTCTAAAGATCTCAATTAGGCATCATGCTCTGCCTCTGTCCCAGCTGCCCTTGATGTTCTGAAGAGAATGGACCGAACCGGTCTCATAGGCCCCTGTGGTCTTGACCCAGTTAAGATGTTCTGTAACTGATAACCTGGGCTCAGACTCACAGACAAGCTTTATTGAGACAATAAATGAGCGTGGCATGCGGCTGTAGGGGAAGAGAGTATTATTTATGTATTTAGAGTAATGCTTCGCTAAGCCTCTCTGTCGGATCTGGGTTCTGTGATACGCCTGCATTTCAGCATCAGGCCACAATCCTTCTTCTTGAAAATGTGCTGAGCTTCCAGATCAGAATCTACTCCTTAAATCTGACCCTATTCTCCTGGCTTCCTTTTATCTCCTCATTGGGTATGGAGGGCGTTTCCCTGCAGAGAGGATCAGGTGGTTTACTGGTCTTGTTTAACTGGTCTTCTTGTCAGGCTCGGTCTCCGATGATGTCACACAAGTGGTGGAGTAATAACTTCTTTTAATTAATTTGTTTGAGATCGATTTAATGGCAGATATTTGCAACTCGATCTCACAGCAATTTGTACGAATTTTACGATGTGGCTAATTCGTACGAATTCATACAACCTCACTCGTACGAATTCGTACAGTTTTTGCTAAATCGTACATATTTTACGAGTTGCCCAATTCGTATGAAATTGTACGAATACCCTACCCCTGACCCCGCCCCTAAACCTAACGTCACTGGGGTTTAGACAAATTGTACAAATTCATACGAGTCAGTACGCGGTTCCCCCATTCGGGTTAGCCCCTTCTCCTCACGCCTTCACGTAAGTCGTCGAGGCAGCCCTTGTGCCAATTCGGCAACACGGGGTTCGCATCCTGAACTATCTCGACCACTGACTGATCCTAGCTCACTCTCGAGACCAGGTTGCGATCACAAGGACCTGGTGCTCCGGCACCTCGCCCGTCTGGGCCTTCGGGTCAACTGGGAAAAGAGCAAGCTCTCCCCCCTGCAGAGGATCTCTTTTCTCGTTATGGAAATCGACTCGGTCGCCTTGTGCACGCAGCTTACAAGCGAGCGCGCAGTCACTGCTGACTTGCCTGAGACAGTTCGAGGGCAAGAGTGCAGTTCCTCTGAAGTTATTTCAGAGGCTCCTGGGGTATGGCACAGTGCCGCTTCTAGCCATTTTGGTGCCCTAAGCATAATTCCTTTATGATGCCCCCCACCCCGACCCCGAGAAAAAAAAAACGTTTGTTTTTGCCAGTTTAACTTAACAGTCTAACATATAACTCAATACCAATAACACAATGGCAGTACCACAGTAGCCTATAAAACTTAAGAACACTAAAAAGAGAAAGTAAAATCTTCACAGCTTTACTGACTTTGTAAATGTAGAATAGCCAACACACACTACACATTTGAAAGTGCAAACTTTTCTTCAAACTTTTCTTCAGTAAACAGAATAGCAAGATAAAAAAAAACTATCAAAATAATCCAGACATGTTTTTCCCAAATTCAATGTCACTTTGAATAAATTACATTTATTAGACAAAATATTCAAACAAAGAATCTCATACGGGAAAAAATTATAAACATTTAAAACTGAAAGCATGGCAGCCAAGGAGTTCTCCCCCTTTATTCCTTATTTATCAACTATTTGATAAATATAATATAATATAATATAATATAATATAATATAATATAATATAATATAATATAATATAATATAAAAGCATAATAGAATGAGGTGCAATAATGCACACAATTAAAAAGTATTGTTTGCTTTATCATTCAAATTGACATTTTATATTTTTTATATATTTAACAGGAATTGTTAGCCTACCATGTGCACTGCACTGACTGCTAACGTTACCTGTTACTGAGAAAGTATTAACCACCGTCACGTCAAAATAAACCATAAACTACTGCTCAATATCTATAAAGACAGTAAAGAAAGTAACAGCTAGCTGGCGTCAGTTATTTGTAAAATAGGTAGCTAGTGTTTAACAGTAAAATCTCAATTTAGCTTGCACCGAAGTTATAATAACATAGTTTGCTAACATTAACGTCGGCAAGTTCGAGGCGCGTTAGCAGCAGCACATTTCCTTTATTTAAGAATGATTAAACATGGATTTACCTACAAGTGATGCACGGGCATCATCTCGCAGTTTCTTCTTCTTTCTTTTCTCAGATCCTAACTCCTGCTGTCTTTTAGGGGTCATTTCCAAAAAAGTTGCCTACTGTCTGTCTGTCAAACTACGTTCGCGTTCGTCCTTCGCAAAGGCGGGGGGGGGGGGGGGGGGGGAAGGTACTTTCTAGACTAGAGCAATTAAATGATCCCCTTTTTTGTTACATATACAAGGCTAAAATGTGCCTAATAATATTTCTATAGGCTAATGAAATAATATCGGCATTATAATTTTTTTTTAATTAGGCTATTTTTGGTGCCCCCTCAGCATTTGGTGCCCTACGCACTGCGCGTGATGCGCGTGGTGGGAGCGGCGGCGCTGGTATGGCATCCGCAGCCGCAGCTACGCCACTCGGGTTGCCTCTTGACCATGCCCCCTTGGTGTGAAGGCCCACTCCACTAGGAGTGTGGCTTGCTCTTGGGATCTAGCGCATGGCGTATGGCTGACAGACATCTGCAGAGCTGCAGGCTAGGTGACACCTAACACATTTGAGAGATTCTGTAATCTCCGAGTGGAGCCAGTGTCCTCTCATGTACTCGCCACCAGTGGCCAGTAATAAGACCCCTCTGTGTCATCGCTTGCTGCGCCATTCCACTCCATGGACTGGATGTGTGCGCTATTTCACTCAGATGAGTTCTTCCTTCCAAGACCCTGAGTTCCTCTGACACTGATGATGCCGTCACCAGAGTGCTGCCCTGTTGCTCAGCCCTTGTGATTGGCTAGGTGTTCCATGTGCATGGTTCCCCCGTTGGGTGACCCCCACATGTGTATTTCCACGGTAAGTCTCCTTCGAGCTCGTATTTTCCCTCTCTCTCGAGGTTGAAACATGCCACCCTGCGGGCTGTATACCTCTGAGTTTTCCATGTGCATCCTGTCTCGGGTCATATGTGTATTTTAAGTCCTCCCTATGGGTAGGCATTGTATTACATATTCCTCCTGGGATATATTACCCAGTGTACCTTGGTATTCCTGCGTTAAGCCTAGCCCTTCGTCCATGCTAGTCTCACAACAAGGAGCTCAGTCCTGCGCAGGGCACAGCCGATTTGGCGTGATTGAATTGGGACCCCCATTTCGTCATTCACTAACGTAACTCGTAGTGACTGAACGAAAGGGAACGTCTCGTTTACGTCCCTCTGCCACAACCGCTATACCACTGAAACGGCCTGTAGTTCAGTCTCGGCTCCTCAGCGAGGAAACATAATGCAAGATTTCCAGCGCTCCTCCTTTATACCCACGCGGTGGGGCAGAGTTGCGCCATGCAAATTCTGCAGACCCGTGGCATTTTTCATGCCATTGGCTCGTTTTGTAGAACTCGAAGGTGATAGGCTTCTAAGCAAAACCCCCATTTCGTCATTCACTGACGTAACGTCTCCATTCCCTCCTCAGGGGACAAGGGTTACATACGAAACCTAGACGTTCCTTCCTACCACACAACTTTGCGATGCTGTTTGCGAATGTTCATTGAAACCATGGTTTCGGGAAACACATACTCATTGAACTATGCTAATAACGCTAAAAATGGACCACGAAACTTGTGACCATATTTGGCTAAAAATGCTTGTGGGAAACACACCACTGGTTGGGACCTCAGCATACCATCAACGTTTGTACCGTACTGCAAAAACTATATTATATACAATTTTTATAAAGTATACAATTTTGCTTCTTATGTAAAATTATCGTTTTTTTTTTTTTTTGTTGTTGTTTTTTTCATAATAACACAAAAATATTTGGTTTCACTTTATTTTGATGGTCCCGTTAATACATTCTGTTGACTATAAGTAACGTTGCACCTACAGTACATGTCTACTAACTCTCATTAGAGTGTTAGTAGAGTAATAGTAGACCAGTGGCGTAGCCACGAGGGGGCCTGGGTGGGCCTAGGCCCCCTCATTTATATGTCCGGCCCCCTCAGATTTCTGATGGCTTAAAATAAAATAATAAAAATAAGAAATTATTGATGTGTTAGTCTAACTGATAGATTGACCGGTCAAAATACTGCGCGGTAAAATGCGGCTGTTTTCAAACTTGATTTGACTTGTTGTGCATTACCTACGCTGTCATCTTCGCGTGAGAGTTCATGCGGTGAATGGCAGCGTTGTGCAAAGTACAATATTACGCACGGAAAGATGAGCGAGAAGGAGAAAAGCTATCTACATCTGAGTTTGCTTCAGCTTACTACAAGACGACAGCGAGTGAAGCGGCTAGGAGACAGAAACGTATATTTCATCACAGGATGCACAGGAATAGCGGTGAGACTTCGACTCAGATCGGCACAATGCGCAATGACTTGTTTGCAATTGATGAACCGCCTTCACAACCAGTGAATGACCACATTTCCTGTATAGCCTATATCTGTTGTATATGAAGAGTTTGGTTTCAAAACGCGATAAATTCATTATGATTAATTTTGAGTAATAATGTGTTTTCTTTACCAAGAGAGTGGAAAGATTAAAACCACTATTTTTTGTTTCAAACTTTCACATATCATATTTAGGTTATAATAACATAACAATTTCAAATCCATATTTTGATTTTCAAATATTTATTATAAAAAAGGATTAGTTTCCCCCCAAAATGCAATAAATTCATGACACTTTTTCCCCAAAATGCAATTAATCCATTGAATCAATATAAAAGTTATTTTTCATATTTTAACTGTTGAAATACACAACAAAGTAAGTTGATCCACATATGACAGCCTCTGAACTTGGTCAATACTAATCTTATATAACTTACAGGCACTGGACTAAAAATAGCCGACAATAAAATCACCATCGCTAAGAAATACCTCCTGAACTTTTTTTTACTGCGATCAGCTGTAAAATGGCTTGGTCCTGCTCGGTTTTTGTTGACTTTGAGTAAAACAATTGAAAGTTTTTCAAAAGATCCCCTGGGGTTAAAGTGTCAGCGTGACAGAAGTTTGATGCTGTCGTGTGAGAAAAAGCAACAGTCGAGATTTTTCCTCCTCCCTCAGTCATCTTCTTAATCTCCTCAAGTAGCCTAAATGATTAGATTTCAATGGCTTACGTTTCTTCCCCACCACAGGGTCACCAATGCCGTCAAAATGATTATTATTATTTATTTTTTATTTTTTTGTGGATCACAAAGTAGAAGGAAAACTGGGATGCCGGGTTTATTCAAAGCGCCGCCGTTGCGGTTTAGAAAGCGTGGAATGGTGCGCTGACTGCGCGGATAGCATTTTATGTAAAATTAAAAATGGACATTTCAACACCGACCAGATAGCCTACAATACAGATTTTTGGGGGAACAAAAAAAAAATATATAGCCTACATATTTAACGTTTATCGCGTTTTGGAACCAAACTCTTATTTGCGGAGTAAGATGACATCATTGACACTTTTTATAATCGCCCTGGTAGGCCTACTTCATGTAAAAGATAATAATCGCCGAGCTATGTCGTAGGCTGCTATAGCCTAGGCTATATATATAGGCTATACTGTATATATATACTGTATATTAGTTGCCCCCTCATTTTAAGTTGGGCCCCCCCAAAAATAAAATTCTGGCTACGCCCCTGTAGTAGACTGGTAGGGTAAGGGTTAGAATAAGTTGACATGTAGTTGCAAAGTTACTTAGAGTCAGTAGAATGTTGGAGGAACAATCAAAATTAAGAGTTAGCAGATATTAGGCAGACAGTTTACTAATACTCTAATGAGAATTAGTTGACATGTAGTTGCAAAGTTACTTATAGTCAACAGAATGTTCAAGAGGGACCATCAAAATAAAGTGTTACCAAATATGTTATATATGCAAATAATTGTTTCTTGTTCTTGCATAAGCCTCTCTAAATGTTGTTAGATTTATGGTCATAATATGTGTTTTTTAAAGCTACGGATGCTAATGCTATCTGGTGCCAACCTCAAACAACACAACCCGCAAATTAATACATCACTTGGCATGTCAGGATCATAGCCCACCATCAAAAGTTAATTACCATAATTGGATATGCCCCACACGCATAATGACATTTCATAATTATCTGTAGTGGCAATGAATCCTGGCACTTAGTGTTAAGCAAGCTAGCTAATGTCAGGCGATAATAAAATGGTTCAAAATTTTAACTAAAATTTTGAGGGAATCAGTTTGTGCTATTACTGGTCATTGAAAGCTAGTGCTAGTGTTTTTTTATTAAAAATGCACCTGTTTGAAAAATGCACATTTCTACCACTGATATAGCACATTTTAGGGCACAGCTTCTGGCTCTGTGGCACTCTCAACACTTCTGCTCTTTTTGGTTGGGCAACTTGACTAGACCAAAACAGCAATTGGCTCAACCAATGGTGTGAGTTTGGGGCATGGTTATCTGTTATTGGGTGGACCACCATGAGCTCTGTCATGCACCATCTTTGGCATTGCTCTCTAAACTGTAAACAACTAATCAATATCTAATTTGTCAATGGAGTCTTAAGGACAAGTTTTCCAGAGATCTACTTTTTCCAACCAGATGAGACAATCAATTTGCCTTCCACTGAGACCCCGCTCAGAGAGATGGAAGTTAGAAGGGTTTTTCTTTTTCTGTGTTCTGTCATGCTCTCTCTCTGAGCATTGTAATGCTCTCTCCATATGCCAGAGCTATCTCTTTCTCTCTGGAGAGGTCTTCTGAAATACTCCGAGGAGAATGGAAGCATTTTTCGGCTCTGTTCCACTCTGATGGCACTTTGTGTTTAAATGGAGAACAGAATGTTCCTGTCAGAGGCCCAACCCTTACCGGGACTGGCAGGTGTATTATACCTATCGCTACAATGTCCCTGGACAAATTTAAAGGCAACTCAGCCACTTGCACAGCAGTAGCTCCCTAGGTCAACTACCTGCCTGTTTATCTTTTTGATTTTCTACGTCGTCCAACCCCAACCCCCTAAAACACATGCACTAAAGCAAACTCAGAGATTCAGGACTGAAGCTGCTTTTCAAATCTCACAAGCTTTCAATCTCACACGTCAAGGTCATAGCGCTCTCACTGAAAAGCAAAGGCTAAAATAACTGAATGTGCAGGGGTTGATATCTTAGTGTTCGAGTAGCTATTTTAAATATGTAGCCTGCCAAGCTACAAGCTCATAATTTAAAGTAGTTTGTAATCAGTTGCTGCAGCATCCTCATGTAAATTTTTCACTGTGGTATTATGTATTAAATGTGCAATACACACAAGCACCAATGGGGGCACCATAACCCAGTGAACTGCATGTCTACACTGCAGTGACAAAACCCTTATGGAGAGGCAGTTAGATACACTACAAGTTACAAACAAAAATATGAACTATATTAAAGTTGTTTGAGGGGGAAATACATTTTTGAACATTATAAAAATTCTATCAAATAACATTACTTTGTTTGCCAAAAGCACTTTTTTTTCATTAACCCAAAAATTTGTACAAATAGCATATTACTTCTGTTTACATTCTGTGTGAATATCATCTATAATTATTTGGACTTATTATGAATAAGTTGAAATAAAATATATCACTGTTTACACAGTGAAATTTATGGAAAAATTATGGAAGCTCGTTTCCACCACTGAATAAAAACTTTTAATAACTTTTTATCTCGGAATTATGTGAAAAGAAATTCAAATTGCAAGAAAAAAGTCTGAATTGCATGAAAAAAAAAAAATCAGACTTTTTTTCTCACAATTGTGAGTTATAAAATCAGAATTGCAGGATATAAACTCGCAATTGCGAGAGTTTATATCTCGCAATTCTGACTTTATCTCTCACAATTGCGAGATTATATCCTGCAAGTCTGATTTTATAAAAATAAAAGTCAGAATTGTCGCAAAATTGTCACTTTTTTTATTCTGTGGCAGAAAAAAGCTTCCATAGCATTTACCTAAAATAGATAATAAATTTGATTATTGCCTTAACTGACTTAGTACAACTGTGAGCGCAATACAATGAGACAAATATGATAACTTTGAGACTTAATGTTATACAACATTTTGTCAAGCTACGTTGCTAGTGCTACTGTTAATTGGCTCATTACTCTCCCTGAGCTTCCAAAAAATTGTAAAAATTGAAGAATGCTTAGCATCACTACCTTTAGTTACCTCCAAATGCTTCTGCTGACACAAATATTGTGTGGCATTAGTATGGCATCTGTTGTGCAAAAATA
This sequence comes from Scardinius erythrophthalmus, assembly GCF_964197995.2. Lineage (NCBI taxonomy): Eukaryota > Metazoa > Chordata > Actinopteri > Cypriniformes > Leuciscidae > Scardinius > Scardinius erythrophthalmus. The sequence continues at coordinate 21,563,251 of NC_138224.1, read as the reverse complement.
AGTGGTTTATTTGGAACTCCTGACCTTTTTATTGTTACTTATACAATCTGAAGTGAAAAAGATCATTAGTGTGGAAATCACTAAAACATGTCTTCACTAAATCTGCAGTGACAACTGGCTGCTCTCCCCAAAGTCCAATCACCAGACCTACTGTAGCTCGGGGTTGCCTCGGCAACAGAACCGTACTTTCTGCAGAGCTGACATGAGCTCTTCCACTCAAAGGACTGCGAACCAAACACATGCAACAGTCACAGTTTCATGCTTCCCATACATTACAGAGGATAATAGAATAACCCCAGTGGGCCACAGAGGCCATTTTCACAATGTGTCTATAGAGCTGCGCTCCCACAGCTCCTGCCTTTATGCCTCTATCAAATTCGCACTGCCTTCTTATATACCCTTCTGTGTAATATTAAATAGTTTTGGTTTGCTCTGCAGGATATTAAGAAGCATTGCCGATGTATTTGCTTTGAAAAAAAAAAAGAAAAAAAAGATGAGCAATTTACATTATATTCATAGACACAATTAATCAAACACCCATTTGTGCAGGGCTGGACTGGTAATCTGGCATACCGGGCAAATGCCCGGTGGGCCGACGTGCTTTTGGGCCGATACATCTCATACTTTTTTTTTATTTTTTTTTAACGGCCCATAAAACTCGTACATCGGCGGCCCATTCGTTTTGTTTTGTTTAATTGACGGCGCTGGGTTAGTGCCGGTGTAATGCATTGGTCAAAAAAAAGTAAGCGTTAGTTTTTTTTCCACTGACAGACCGGCCCATGAAACGCGTAGATCAGCGGCCCATTGGTTGTTTTCTTGATTGACACTGGGCTGGCCCAATCACATCTTTAAACACCTCCCCCTTTGGGCTTTGAGTGAGCGTGCAGTGTCAAGTGTACCTGTCAAAATAGTCTGAGAGATGGAGAAGAAACGCAAGGAATGTGCAGAGAAATAGCGTGAAAAATAGATACAGGCCCTTCAAGCAGACACTGTAAAATGTGTCAAGATATAGCCTATATGTTTTCTTCAGCAGCAGGACCTTCATCAGCTCCAGTGGCTGATGATGAGGATAGTGAGGAGGATAAGGACAGAGAGTGAGAAAGTGTAGAGTCCGCGGTAAGCAGAACTACTTTCAAAACACTTTGGCTATGAGTGTAGGAACCCATAACCCAGTTACAGATTATTTCCACATCTGCATAGTTGACGATTACAGAAATTTACTAGAAGTTTAATGCGTTTTTATCCATGTTTTCCGCCAAAATAAAAGCTCGATGCAGTTTCCGTCAAAATAAAAGATCATGTGCTCATCTCTTTCAAGTATAGAAATTAGTACAAAACTAATTATGAAAGTTTTCTTTATTTTTCAGTGCATTTGTTTTACAATATATGGCTATTAGGCTACTATCATGAGATTTATATTATAACTATTATTATGTAGTAGTGTAATATAGACAGACACTGTTACTAAAAGAGGTTTGATTTTTTTCTTTGTTATATTTGCACACTGAATATGGTTGGTTGGAGCTTTTAATTTTGAACCCTCAAACTGCACCAGATTGATGAATTTAACATTAAAATGCACAAAATTTTCTAAGGGGGGGCATGCCCCCCAACCCCCCTAGAAGGACTGAGGTCCACCCACCACAGTTTTACCAAAGTTCCTGTGAGAAACACTGGTAATGCTATGCCAATGCAGCTTATAGCTTGTTTTTTTGATTCACCACTGTGGAGTATAGTTCAATTGTATTAATAAATTACTATTTTGTACTTATTTCATCTGTTAACTCTCACTCGTTTATACTCACTCATTACATATTAGTGGTTTTAATGAATAGGAGTTGAACAAAAACATATTCAAACGCGTGCAAAGATGGGTGGTGTTTATGATCATATGTAGTGGGCCAGTCTGGGCCAAAATGCCAGGGCCGATTTTCTGTCCCAGTCCAGCCCTGCATTTGTGTAATACACATATTCAGCTGTTTATGTCAGCAGTGGTACTAAACTGTTTTTGCTTCAAGATTGCTTCATATTATACATTAAGTACCAAACCAACACATTATCAAATGTAACCTGTCTAAACAGCCTGATCATTTTTTTCTTCTTCTATTTTTCATGGGATAAAGACATGTCATGCAACTTGTCCATGTTTACATCTGCTTAAAATGGCTTATTCATCTGTTCTTATTGAAATTATGCATGATTATGGTTAGTTGCAGTTTATTTAGTGATGGGCAATGATTAATCGCATCCAAAATAATTGTGTTTACATAATATATGTGTGTGTACTGTGTATGATTATTTTGTATATATAAATACACACACATGCATGTTTATATTTAAGAAAAATGTGTTATTTATCTAAAAAATATTTATATTTATAATATATAATATAAATTATGTATATATATATATATATATATATATATATATATATATATATATATATATATATATATATATATATATATATACGCAGTAGGCCTATATACATGCAAAATATTTCTTAAATATATACATGCATATGTGTGTATTTATATATACAAAATAATCATACAGTACACACACATATACTATGTAAACACAAACTTTTATTTTGGATGCGATTAATCACGATTAATCGTTGCCCAGCACTAATTTTATTACTTGCATTTTGCATTGATTTCTTCAGGACGAATCTTCGACACACCACCCGGGGCCACTGCTCAACATTACTTTAACCTGAATAACTTAATAACCTAATAACTTGAATTTCTACATGCAAATGTGCAATAATTTCATTATTAAATGCTTTATAAATTCTTTAATTACAGCGTACTTATAGTCTTTTTTCCCCATAATGCATTATTTAGCTAGAGAAAATGACCTGTAAAATGGGCCGCCTTTACAAAGAATAGTGTAAAAAGTGACTTTCACGGCTGTGACGTTGCACATTGTTATTATCCTGCGACCATGAAAGCAAGCTCATTAATATAAATGATTGTAGTAATTGTTACAGATGACTGGGGATGTACACTGGCTCCAGACAGCTGGAGCCTTCGGCAGCACGTCACACCATGGCACCGGGGGTTCTTGATCTCCGGCAGAGGGACATCTCAGCATTTATTTTTAGGAGCAGGGAATATCTTGGCTGCGTAGAGGCAGAGAGGTATTAAACTGGGGCTAATTACTTGATGCTCGGTCAGCGTGTGGTTTACCTCGATGTGACATTGTGTTGTGACAGTGTGCGATTCCATCACTGAAGCAGAAAAAGCAGCAACTCACAAAGATTGCCACAATTAAAAACCTACAAAGCTTTGACTGACTATGCGTCTATGGAACCTCGTTCTGCGGTCGAATAAACCTTAGCTATGCTGGGGTTCATTTATTTAGATAGAAACTTCCTAAGTGGATGTATTCAGGCTAAGTGCTCCATATACGGGTGGACTTTAGAGGTGGATTACAAGGGCGTTCATCGTCTCTTCCTCAACCCTGTCCTCCTCCTCAAGTTCACCTCAAACCTGACACTGACGGAGCACACTATTAAGTTAGCACACTAAGCACTGAGTTTGTTATTATAATGGTCCTCACTTTGAGCATATAACTTAATGTAAAAAATGGGAGTCTGCCTTCAATATTAATCCAAACCTGATTTATGCCTCCTGCTTGCAGCGAGAGATGTCATTTGTATTCATTTGTGTCTCCTTTTGGAACATAGATTTGTTTCTTTTGCTCTTCTCATATGCTTGTCACCTTGTTGTTGATATAGCCCAACAATGCTACACGGCAGAATGTGCTTTAAAAGAACTGGCCAGGTAATTCAAACAATGTATGTGATTCTCAGGTATTAGATGAAGGAATGACAGTATAGCGATATTTGTTACTCTGGTGCATGAAGTGCATGATAACTGATTATATGCCTTGGATGTTTTCTCTGCATTTGCATTGCATGTACTTCCTACATTTAGAATAGAAATCTGGATTAACTGATATTTGTCCCCTTTCTCTAAGTATCACTTTCAGGTGGCACACACACAGTCCATGACAATGTAAAGCATACTTAATGCAAAAATGGTACAATTCCATGCCCAATTTGATGTATTCTTTCTGCCCATGAAACAAGTTGTTAAAGGGCCCCTATTGTGCTATTTTAAAGTTTCTTAATGTTGTTGTGGAGTCTCCTACAACATGTTTACATGCATCAAAGGTAAAAAAAAAAAACTGTTTAATCTCCTCAATATACATTTGTACATCATCACATTTTCAATGATTCTCAAACGACTCGTGAGATGAATCAATCTCTCTAAATCCCTTCTTCCGCGAGCTACTCTGCACTGATTGGCCAGACAGCTCAGTCTGTTGTGATTGGCCTACCGTGTACAGCACGTCGAAAAAAAAAACCGCTCATTGCCATAACAACGTCAGCTGTCCTGAGGCTTCCTACACCGCAAACTAAAGACAGCAATGAACAATGACGTCGATTTTACCATAACAATGCGAGCGCGAGTCCGATGATGACACATTGGAAGAACTAGTTATTCAACTCAAACCTCCATCGCAAGGACGACTCGAGCAGGACTCAGTGTTTCTCAGTGATACACTACTCAGTTTGAGGTACATTATGAGATGTTGCAACTGTAATTCCTCACCATCAGCATTAACAAGTGCATGTTCATCAACAAACCAATTATTTTGCTTGTACTAATTTATTTACTGAGTATTTTTCTAATATATTGTGGTGAATACATGGAAATTGTATCAATAACAGTACATGTATGCAATGTATTACCTCAAAGTAGTGAGAATGACAGACAATCTGCATTAATAGAAACAGCTATAGGTAATAGTGGTCCACAACTGATTAGCAGAAGTATTTCAGTAAGACAGTAATAACCTGAGTTAGCCAGTTAGCAGGAGACCTACACAATATAAAACTCAAGTATTTTGAACACCATCTTTCAAGAGTAAAAACAGTTTGCGAATCCTGCATTGAACTCCGAGATTTGAGAAGCAGTCGTCAGTAACATAAAGGGAACACAGCAAAAGTTTAGGATTATACTGCTGTGATATTGTGGTAAAGATGAATTTTAACCACTAATTCTTCACATGCTCGTCCTTGGGCAGTGAAAAAAAAAAAAAAAAAACTGTCTTTAACTTCACATTATAGAGCACAGCACCATCTTCTCGACATGATGCGATCCAGTATATATGTATATGTATTTACACATATATTATGTAAACACAAACTTTTATTTTGGATGTGATTAATCACGATTAATCGTTGCCCAGCACTAATTTTATTACTTGATATTTACATTGATTTCTTCAGGACAAATCTTCGACACACCACCTGGGGCCACTGTCTGGCATTACTGTAAATAATAACTTTAATATTTACATGCAAATTTGCAATAATTTCATACTTAAATGCTACATACATTCTTTAATTTATGAAACAAGTTGTGGTAGATAACTTTACTTTTTGATCAGACAGTCTCTTCCTCATAATAAGCAAACTTGACCAGACTTTAAATCAAATCAGACAAAAATCTTAAAGATACAACGTAAAGAGTAACCCACAAGATAAAGAAAGAAAATACAATATAAACACACAAATGACTGAAGAAAAACACATTATGTCTTGACTTCATTGATCTAGTAATACTAAATAGAAAGTTAAAGAGTTCCCCAGACAGCAACATAGTGTCGGCCCAGATCCGGCCCACATCTGGTACACGTGGATTCCACACATGTGGGCCGGATCTGGGCCAACACTATTTTGCAGTCTGGGTCACCATCTTTGCCTCATTTCCCAACTGTAAGAATACTGTTTTTTAAATCATAGACATGTTTTTGTGATATCCACAAAAAACAAACAAGGTTTGAATGACCTGAACTTTTACACACACACACACACACACACACACACACACACACACACACACACACACACACACACACACACACACACACACACACACACACACACACACACTAATTTAAATTAGACTTTTTTAAAAAGCTCTGTGTGAAATGTGTTTAGTAGCAGCCCTCTGCAACTTTTTTTCTTGTCACATTCAAGCATACGCCTCTCAGTGCATAATGGTCAGGACATTACAGTAGCCTACTGAGCATCTCCGCTCATAACCTTATTTTTCCTTTGCACATCCCTGGCAGTTAAGCCTGCCCAGTGCTGGTGACATATGAGATATGAAATGTTTAATACTACCTTGCCAGTGCATCAAAGGCTAGCATTGTCAGGATCATGGCCTCTTCATCCACCACCCAAAACATCCTGTGCAAGTGTACGAACACTCAACAATAATGCATGACTTAATAGTCATATCAGAACAGTCACAACGGAGCTGCCAACAGTAAACTCCCATCTCTTGTGAAAAAGAGATGTTCTTAATTGAATTGAATGTAGTGTACTTCAAATCTTAAACGTAGATTTTTAAATAACTTGCAGATAATATAAGATTAATTAAATAAAAGTCCACTTATGGAGAGTACACTTTTATGAATGTTTCTTAACACAGTCATTAACGTACTTTGCCATAATATTAATCAGTAATGAACAAACAAAACATTATATATATCAAACCTCGATAGATACAAACGAGAACCAACGGTAACACTTTATTTTGATGGTCCCTTTTGAACATTCTGTTGACTATAAGTAGCTTTGCAACTACAAACTGAACTGAAAACTCAGAGCTATATATGCCAGGGACAAACAAAGGAAACTAAACAAGACACAGGTGAAAACAATGGGTAACTATGGTAACAAACAAGGGAGGGGACTAAACTGAACGGAAACACAGGAACCAGACACAAAATGGCAAACCATACTACTAAGGGTATGTTTACACGACAATGATGTACTAAAAAAAATTTCCTTTGCTTTTTTTTTTTTTTGGGATTCAGATGACAAACGTCATCTGTAACAACAAGATCCCTGTTCACAAGGATCCATGAAAATGACTCAGGGTACGTTTACACGACAATGATATGCTTAAAACAGAGAAGTTTTTCCTTTGAGTCATCTGCGTACAGATGATACCATTGTTAAAACGATCCCCATTCACACGGATCCGTGAAAACGACTAAAAACACTGTATTCTGCTGCCAAGCCATTAGATGGCGATGAAACACTATAGACTGAACATGTAATACGCATGTGCATGACGTCATCGTCTACAGAGATTCGCATTTTTCTTGTTTGTAAACATTTTCAAAAACATCCTCTTTGAAACCTGTTTTCACAAATTAGCGTTTTTGTTGTTTTACATGAAGGCGATGATGCTATCATTTCAAAAAACGATTTTTAAAAGCTTGTGTTTTCAGGCTGCCAAAACTTAGTAGTTGTGTAAATGAATGGCCAAAATGCATAAACAGATCCTGTTTTTATTTGAAAACGGTGTCGTGTAAACAGCCCTTAAATTCATCTATTGTATATTATATTGTCATTTAGCATGCAATAAAGTGTCCAAAAACATACATTCAGTTCACAACTAACTTTATATTATCTGCAATAAGTATGTTATAGTGTACTTCTTTTTCACAAGGGATCATGAGACACCAAATGGATAACAATTCCCCTTTAACGACATGTGGGAATGTATACTTCTGTATATTTTTAAAGACATGATGTAAGACTCTCTTTCGGCGGCCGAATAGGCTTCAGATGATTGCATCGTGCGCAAGCAATGCTTTCAAATCCACCCTCAGTAGTAAATAACACATGAGAAAGCTGGAGTTACAGAAAATTGCAGATTACATCAAAGAAAAGTGCGCAGGTAAAGGACAATCAGAGGCTGTCAGATAGAAGAAAAAGACTGTTGCTGCTTTTACAGCACCAAGTGCAATGAGAAGTCCATTTTGCCATAGATCCACTACCTTCTGCTCTCTTTAGGACCAGATGAATTCCAAACAACCCATGGCACTTTACTGTAAAGGTCTGCCAGAGACAGGAACACTCCAGTCTAATTAGAGACTCACTCTTCACATGCACAAATATCAACAGAAGCATGTCAGCAGGACTATCAACCAAGCGTTTAGGTTTACATTGCAGGTAGAACAAGGCCCTGTGGGCCAGTGGACTGTCATCATCACTTTACATATCAGAAAGGAGGAAAGTGCAGTGGAAGTACTCTAGAGCTCTATGAGAAGGTGAAGACCTCTAGTGGATTCCTAAGTGGATTTAATGGTTGCTCAAAGACACAGTGGGCCAAATTGGAAGTTGCAGTTTCAATCGCAATTGCCATTATCTCAATTGATTAATTTGCGAAAAAGTAGTCCAAGTTTTCAACATACCTCAGTCGATTGGACTACATTCATAATATTTTGTTGTAATTTTTGGAGCCTGTCAGCGACTGGTCACTTTATTCTTCAGTTTTTTTATGTGGAAAAAAAAAAGCTTTATCAATTAGGTCCCATTGTGATCCACAGAACAATGAATGTCAGGGTTTTTGGAACGATATGAGGCTAGATAAATGATGACAAAATTGAAGATTAAACTGATAAATAACAAATTATGAAATCATACTATATTGTTTCATGTCTTTATATGTTGTAAACATGCAGGAGTGCACAAGCGGACTTGAGATTATCTTGACTCTTTGTGTCAGAGAATAGCAGAAGAACAAACACTTTCGAGCTCTGACTCTCCTCATCTATTTCTCTATTAGATTTATGACACATGCTCCCATTTTGAAAACACTCAATTTTTCAGCTTCATCATTCAACAGTCTGTGTCTGACAAACTTCAATATTAATGATGCTTGTTTATATCCAGATCGCTGAGTTAAATCCATCTTTTCAAAGAAGTTTATTTTCCAATCTCCTCTGCTCTTTGCACTTACAATGAAATTTTGGCCACCATAAACTGACCTGATATATATATATATAAATATTCAATATATATATATATATATATATTTAAGACTCCCAACATTTCACTTTGACATCCATAGGGAGTTTTATGGACTTTTAAAATGAAAGGTCTTAAGAAATCAAAGCTTTAGCATAAGTTCTGCCAGGGAGACTCAATTACTACGTCACTTATTACCTTCACATCTATCCAATCATGTCCTAATACTTTCTGTATAAAAGATCGGTACTTACACATGTTTGAGTTCGCAGATGCTGACGCAAACAATTACAGTACCTCCACCCTCCCCAACACCCCCAGTATGGTCCTGTCCTTACCTCCCGGGGGGTCAGCTGCGCCCCTGCCTTCGTCTTCAGGCAGGAAATGCAGATCCGCTACCCTCGGATTATGCAATACGGACGGGGCCTACGCCAAAGCGAATCAATTATGCTTCTTATACCACGGTTGTGTGCGTGCGTGCGTGTGTGTGTGTGTGTGTGTGTGAGAGAGAGAGAGAGAGAGAGAGAGAGAGAGAGAGAGAGAGAGAGAGAGAGAGAGAGAGAGAGAGAGAGAGAGAGAGAGAGAGAGAGAGAGAATATATGAATATTATATAAATTGTCATTTAATATTTAGCCTATTTGTTCTTTTTGATGAGATGCTATAGAGTTGAATTGTAATTAATTCATGCAAGTCAACATCAAATTATTTCATAACTTAGTATCTTAACCAATTAGAATCAAGCATTCTACAGTTCCATGAAATAAATTAAATGGATCTATCTCGTTTTGGGTGTGGGCTATAGACTTGAGCTAGAACTATATTAATTATACTTGATTGGAAGAACGTCATAAAGAGCATGAAGAGTCTTCAAAATTGTTGTACTACTGTAGGCTGCCAAGCGATTAAAATACTTATTACACAATGTGGTGATTAATAAATCAAATGTGAAATTACTGTGTGGTGATTAATAAATCAATAATAAACCAAATGAGAAATTACCCCCAAAAGATAATTTTAAGGGCACCTATTATGCTACTTTTTACAAGATGTAAAATAAGTCTGATGTCTGAGTATGAGTGTGTTTTTTTTATAGAATTTTTTATAGCATATTACAATTGTTACTTTTTGGGGGTGAGCAAAAACGTGCCGATTTTGTGTGTGTCCCTTTAAATGCAAATGAGCAGCTGCTCCCGGACCCCTTTCAAGAAGAGCTCATGCTCCGGTAACAACAAAACAGGACAATCTCACACAATAAAATGTCAGAAACTGTACTAGCGGTGTTCATTTCGAGCCGGAGTCGGACAATGATGCCACAGAGCCAGAAAATATATGCCGCATGGAGATAGAACAGGTATAGTTTAGTTTAATTACAGTTATAACTTATCTTGTCACCTTGTTTTTATCCACTACAAGCCTGTTGTAGTAGACCTCGTCTGAATGGTGGCCAAAACTTTACTGATGAGTTTTATGAAGTTTATTGTACATCACACAAAAGATGAAACATCCGTTTTCGCTCCAGAAAATCACTGTACGAGCTGAATAAATCACAGCACAAGAAATGCGCAATAAAGTCTTATCCATAATCTCTCTCTCTCTCTCTCTCTCTCTCTCTCTCTCTCTCTCTCTCTCTCTCTCTCTCTCTCTCTCTCTCTCTCTCTCTCTCTCTCTCTCTCTCTCTCTCTCTCTCTCTCTCTCTCTCTCTCTCTCTCTCTCTCTCTCTCTCTCACTCTCTCTCTCTCTTGCATTATCATCAACATACACAGCGAATTAGACAAAAGCACTCGTTACAACTAACAGCAAACACATATATACAGACTTTATGCCTTTTCTGGGGGTGCTTAATAAACTGGTAAACTTTATATCCATAAAACACCTCTTATGAACTGTAATAAAGTGCTTGCTCTCCCTTTCATTACTGCCATGACCAGTATGGATTCAGAGACTATAAGCTGTAACAGGAACAGTTGGTACTGATCCATCCTTGAGTAATAACATTTTTGCAAAGCCTGTGTTTTGTATTGTCCCTTTGTATTGACCCTCGTTCACAAACCAGTCTGGAGTGAAATGATTTAGGCAGACATTAATGAATTTATATATATTGTGCAGCGCATTACCTTCAAAAATAAACTGCGTTCTCAGTGGCTTGGATGATGGGAGAAAATGAAGACTCTTATGTTCACCCTAACATTCAACAACAAAACACCAGGAATGCTTACGAGACATTGTCACTACAGCTGCTCTAGAGCAATATGGAGCTATATGTCTCTGTCTCTCTCTCTCTCTCTCTCTCTCTCTCTCTCTCTCTCTCTCTCTCTCTCTCTCTCTCTCTCTCTCTCTCTCTCTCTCTCTATATATATATATAGTTGATTTAAATTCAATAAAAAGGATCTCTGCCCTTCAGCTCTTTTTTTCTCAATAACACACAGATTCCTAACAATTCTTTCACTGCCTTTTTGTTTTTTTGCTTCAGTCATCAAAGTATACAGGTAAGCTCTCTAAGTCCAAGCACCATGCTTAACTAAGTACGCTAAAACTACGGTAAGTGGGAAAACGGCAGTTAATGACTGATTACAAGAGAGAAACAAAAGAAATGGTACTTAATGGAACATCAATAACAATTGATGTAATCAACAGCTTGGTACCCTCCGTACACCTGGCAGCACTTTATCATGAGAATGGCCTGGTTTGTTATAGCGTGAAGACGAGGGGTTTAGATTGTACCTATTGTGTGGGTATGCCATTTAAAAAGGAAATCATTTGGCCAGTGCTGCCATACATCTACAAGTACCTTCCTTTTTCACTCTCATTTGCTAGAAACAGCACACAAACCCACAGCTCCAACTCACTCTACTATAATTTCTCTACAACACAGGGTGAATTTATTTGCACAAATCAAAAAATACAAAGACAGTGTAAAATATACTGCCTTAATTCAGCAATAAACCTTTAACATTAAAGGTTGGACAGGACCGGACTGGTATAATAAAGAGATAATAGTGTACTGATAATAGAAAGTAGCCACCACAATGTCTTTTAAGTGATTATCATTTAGAAGACTTTCATGAATCTTTAGAAAATTTCACACGGGACCATTTCAATGTAAAACATTTACATTATTCAACTACTCACCTCAGTCTCGTCTTAGTTGTGAGCCCTTTTCATACAAATGCTCATCAATTCGCATTCATCCCTCAACACAATCTGACTGCTGAAACTGCATATATTCATGCTAATAAAAATTACTTGTAACAAAAGTGTAAGTGAATGGTAGTTGGTGGCAAGAGTCTTTTAAAATGAATGCTTCCATGCTAATCTTGTAATTTCCATGCTAATGTTTGTGCCGCACGTCTGTTTTGGAGAGCTGTTCACTGTTCGGTGCATCATTTCTAAAAAGCCATCCAAAAAAAAATTACTTACTGATAAGTAGTCCTTAATAGAATAAAAATAAATACATAAAAACACTACAATTAACATTAACAACACTACATTAACATATTCACTCTACAGAAGAAGAAGAGCTTGCAGAGTTTGGATGCTTAGTGACTGAGGTTTGACAGTTCATTTCCATTTTTTCTGTTATAGATTGCATATATATATATATATATATATGATAAAAATTACAAATGAATAAAATCATTAATTAGGCTATAATCTATAAATTTATCTGTCTAATGTCTAAAAACAACAATTATCTGTCTACAAAGCTCTAATATTGTATGGAATATTATATGAATAGATTATCAAAAAAAAAAAAAAAGGCTTTAGAAGCATGGATGTGTCTGTGTTCTTCTAAATCTATTAATATAATATTCCATGCATAAATCATGCTCCTTTACGTCAGACATTCTGAGCTCCTGAAATGCTTCTCTGCAAAGTGTGCAGTTCGCCTAAGTTTCATCATTAGTTACTGGACAGACCCATTAATACATTTTTCCCGCTTGCGTAAAAAGGGAAGATGTGAGCTCAACATGTTTTTAAAAAAACAAAACAAGAAGGTTTACAGTGCATGTACTCGAGACTCTGTCGCTATGGAAACTAAACGCGCAACCCAGACAGCAACATAGTGTCGGCCCGGATCCGGCCCACATCTGGTACGCATAGAATCCACATGTACCGGATTTCACCCGGATCTGGGCCGACACTATGTTGCTGTCTGGGAAATTAGCTTCTCTACTACTTATTGTGAAATTGAATTCTTTATATTTGCTATTAGTATTCTTCACACTGCAAAATCCTCATGTGTGGGCCTATGTAAAGTACAGGACAAATCGCATCCCATATTGATTTGATACGAAACGCATCATTTTACCTGTAAATACGGAACGATTACGTATTTTACGGGACGCGTGGCAACCCTACATCCAGGTGTCAACCCTGCTTAGCTTCAGTGGGTAACTAGTCTTGGGCTACAGGGTGATATGGCTTTGCTGATGAAATCAGCTTTTACAATGATGAAATAACGCTTATTCAATAAATCTGCGTGGTTTTCAAGCATCACTTCGCCTCCTGTCTCTTGCAATTCTCTGACCTCTGCATTTTGGCTATTAGAGGAGAACATGACAAAGTTTTAATATAAAAAAAAATGTCTGCTATTTCCTAATGGAGAGAGATATCTACCAACAAATAAAATGGATCTAAAAAATGAATTTAACCGGAAAATGTCAGAATTTGGATTTTTGCGTTTCAGTATTTGTTTTTAAATGTTTCGGCATTAACAAGTGCATTACATGGTGACACTGCATACATGCCTAGTGAGACAGAGCGAGTGTGGGATTATGGCAATCTATTTGTAGGTTATGTTTTGCTATGGCCCTCAACAAATATATATTATTGACCAATCAGCGTACTTAAGTTCAAAATCACTTTCATTGGTTGGTGCTTACTGCTTATTGAGGAATGAGGAGCAGAAAGTTCTATTAAAAATATGTTAATATCGCAAAAATGTCAAAAAGACAGTCAAGCACATTTTTTCATTTATTTTCCTGAGTAAAGCTGATGGTGTTTCTGATTGAAAGAGATCCAGAGAAGATGAAACTTCATACCTGGACATTCCGCTAACACTAATCAGGATAGCAGGAGACACGAGCAACAAATGTTTGAGCAGTCAGAAATCTATGTAATGGAAGAGGCAACAACTTCGTCGGTGAGAGAGTATACAGGTACAGTATACATTTAATGAAGTGCTCTGCAATTGTTCATTTACAAATTAAGCACTGGAGATAACTAAATTAAGCACTGGAGATAACTATATTAACTGTATAATATGGCAGAGAGTAGTATTACCTCAGTGAAATCTCAATGTAAGGGGCTTGTACTTGTAGTACTTGGGTTGACTATAAGTTATGTTACACGTACATGTCAACTAACTCTCATTAGAGTGTATTGACAGTAGAATAAGTAGAATAAGGGGCTCGTGTTATAGAATAAGTTGACCAGTTGTTCCAGTTAGTAAAATGTTTGTTGGGGGACCATCAAAATAAAGTGTTACCAGTACTTGTAGTACAAGTAGTACAATACTTGAGTACTTGTAAGTATTTCTATGATGTTCTACTATTTTGAGATGCACAATATTAATGTAGCCATGGGCAATTTCTGAAAAGTGAACTTTGAGGTTTGCACTTTGTAGGTACAAATATTCAGGAATCTATTGTTTACATTCAAAGATGTTGAATTGGACTTTATTTAATTTATAATGTCTTATGTGTAAGGTTTACAGCAAGGCTCTTTTTTTTTTCTTTGTGCTTTCTGCTGTTCAGTAAGCTTTGTGTTATTTGCAGCATGTGACATATTTTTCAACAGCAAGACAATCCCAGAATGCACTTCTGTTCACCTCCATTCATCTGATGTCTCTGGTTAATTCTGTCATCAGCTTTCCAATTGCATGTAATGTTTTCAGTGTTTCAGCTTTAATGTGCTCAGTCTGCTGAAAGCACACAGGGATCATGTATAACGTAGCATTAGCTTTTACTCGTGTTATTGTGAATTCAGAAGCGAATGACTTCATGTCTCCATTTCAACATACAACCCTAATTCCCAGAATCCTCCACACTATCACAATTCTTGTTAGAGCTTTGATTTGCACAAATATATGACACTACAAGAGTTGAATGAGTGATGTCATTTCACACTGCTCAGGGTAACAAAAGCGTTTGACTTTTTCCTTTTCATTCCATATTAATACAGGTCAATATTTCCTGAATGACACATTGTTCCACATGAAGACGAAGCAGAAGGCGTGAAATTACTGATAACGGTGTCCACATTAATGCAACACGAAAGTCAACAATGACGACAGTGTCCTCTAACTGTATAACCACTGAGTCGATTACAAAAAAATTGACATGTAATTTGACGTTACTTTTTTTGGACTGCTCACAATTCAGCACAAAACAACAAACACAAGGGGAGAGATGGCTAGTTAAATCAATTAAATACACACACTATATATATATATATATATATAAGGTTATATACTGTATATATATATAAAAAAAAAAAAAAAAATATATATATATATATATATATATATATATATATATATATATATATATATATATATATATATATATATATATATATATATATACACATATATATACACTGTATATATATTTTCCTCATAAGGACCACAAATTTCTAATATTGCCATCCTTGTGTGGACATTTGTCTGGGTTTACCTTACCATGTTTACAAAACATGACTATAAATTTCATAAATGTTTAAAAAATAGTTTTTTTTTTAAATGTTTTGCTCACATCAGGTGCACAGTGGTTAAAGACTCCATGTGTTTCAGAGAAAACAGCTGTCCAGTCCCTCACCAGTCAGCACTTACACTGACGTTGATGTGTAACATATTTACAAGTGATGAATAGTTTACACTTTAGATTAGGGGATGCAGAAAGTGTTGTAAATCATTTATTTATGCGTTTACACATCATTGTGTTGAACATTGTTACTTACCTGTTACAAATGATCTGTACGTGTATACAAGGCATTTACAACACTTTCTGCACCCTCTAATTGATACATACATACATAAAAAAAAAAAACATAATTTTTTAAACATTTATTAAACGCATATTCATGTTTTGTAAATGATTAGTTAATAATTGTAAATGACTGAATCTACAAAACATACACACAATAATTAACATATCACTTATTAATCATTTATGAACGCATAGTCATGTTTCGTAAATTAGTTAATCATTTACTAATCACTTGTAAATAACAGAATTTACAAAACATACAGGGTGGGCCATTTATATGGACACACCGTAATAACATGGGAATGGTTGGTGATTTTAAAGTCCTGTTTGTGGCACATTAGTATATGTGAGGGGGCAAACTCCTCAAGATGGCTGGTGACCATGGTGGCCATTTAGAAGTCGGCCATCTTGGATACAACTTTTGTTTTTTCAATAGGAAGAGGGCCATGTGACACATCAAACTTATTGGTAATGTCACAAGAAAAACAATGGTGTGCTTGGTTTCAACGCAACTCTATTCGTTCATGAGTTATTTACAAGTTTCTGACCACTTATAAAATGTGTTCAATGTGCTGCCCATTGTGTTGGATTGTCAATGCAACCCTGTTCTCCCACTCTTCACACACTGATAGCAACACCGCAGGAGAAATGCCAGCACAGGCATCCAGTATCCGTAGTTTCAGGTGCTGCACATCTCGTATCTTCACACCTTAGACAATTGCCTTCAGATGACCCCAAAGATAAAAGTCTAAGGGGGTCAGATCGGGAGACCTTGGGGGCCATTCAGTGTGTGAAGAGACAATCCAACACAATGGGCAGCACATTGAACACATTTTATAAGTGGTCAGAAACTTGTAAATAACTCATGAACGAATAAAGTTACGTTGAAACCAAGCACACCATTGTTTTTCTTGTGACATTACCAATACGTTTGATGTGTCACATGGCCCTCTCCCTTTTGAAAAAACAAAAGTTGTATCCAAGATGGCCGACTTCTAAATGGCCACCATGGTCACCACCCATCTTGAGGAGTTTGCCCCCTCACATATACTAATGTGCCACAATCAGGACTTTAATATCACCAACTATTCACATGTTATTACGGTGTATCCATATAAATGGCCCACCCTGTACATAAAATGTTAGTATATCACTTGCTAATCATTTATGAGACAATTAGTTCATCATTAACTAACCACTTATAAATGACTTACAGCTGAATGTTATTATAAAGTGTTACCGTTTTTTCTTTATTTGGTTGTGGTAACTTAATGAACTTGTCTTGATAACTTCGGAATTTAGGCAGTGGATTTCCAGTTCCCAGCATGCTTTGCATAGGACTGGATAAGGAGAATAAATGTTGGAATTAAGTGTTAATTGATTTGTTTTTAGTGAAGGGAAAGACCTGTTAGTGTTTAATGCTGTTATGTTTGACATTTAAAAGAGTGTCTGTAATGTTGAAGTTTTTGTGGTTGCCATTGTGCTGAAGAGTAAATACATGGAGGTAAACACTACATTGACTCTATAAGCGACGCCTGTGCTAATGCCAGTGACAAGTAATATCTTGTTCATTAAATATACATGCTAAATCAGTTGTGTTAGCATGTGCTATGATATCTGTTGATATGAACTTAAATAGATCAAATTAATTTGTTCCAGGGCTACAACTCTGGTAATTGGAGCGACTTCATTTTTTTGAGTAATCAACTTCCTCTAACTCAATTTAGCTTGTTGTTTGAACGTAAATTCACTCAAATTCAAATTCACTCACTGTCATAACTCAAAAAATGCATGCACGCTGTTGCGTATTTTGTTGTTGCTATTGTTGAGCCAATACATAATTTTTTGGAGTGTGTGACAGGGTTCCCTTTGCACAGTAAGCTGGTGCCAAATACTGACATTCATGAATAGACCTTAGGAAATGGTCCTCAATTTCCAACCCTAGGAGTAAAGCATTTTGGGGCTGTGTTCTGTGGATTATCCTGTGGGTGACCTCCACAGACTGAAGGACACAGCATGTCTCATCACATTTGACAATTGTGCTGAGACCTTGAGGACTCCAGCAGATTAAACTGATTGAAATTTCATTTGTCTCTTTTCTACCTCTCTCTTTTTTTTACCTCTCTCTTTCTCTTCCCCTCTGGTGGACTGTGTCCTGCTTTTGTGCACTTATATCTGGAACAATATCGAACTTGTAAGGCACATGCATGCTGTAGGGTGTCTTCTGGGTGTATTATATGGGATTGCTTTTTATATTTTTTTATTTTTTATTATCAAAAAACAAACATCTAATCGCTTTGAAAAGTGATAGCATGTCTTCTCAACAAGCCACATGTATGGTGTACATATTAGGACTTCCTTAGACTTTATAAAAGGCTTCAGATCACAGGAATAATGTCAGGTGTCAGAGAAAACATGTAATTCATAACGAGTTTCATTTAAAATGATGCTTTTACACAGTTTACAAGAAAAAGGTGCCACAAAATACACTGCTAAAATCCAGGGCCTTGACCACCATAGACATTGAGGTGGACAAATAGTTAAATATTTTATTGCCATATTTATTTGCAATTGTAAATGTTTTGTACCAGCACAGGTGACAAATGAAGTAGTGAATATTAATATCATTTATTACATGGCTTGGTTGAATTCCAATGTAGAATGCGGTCTGTTATTTCTTGATAACCAAGCGGCAACATTCTAATCTGAAAAATGAAGCCTACCCAGAAGTGCGAAAAACTGCAATACATCGAAAATCTGCTAGAGGGAGGTCCCAAAAGGGAGCAAATGTCTATAGACCACCATGTTAAAATGTCTGTTTTCACAGCATAAATTCATGTTTTTACAGGTTGGTCCCATGGACTTTTATCATATTTTTCGATAGGTTCCGAGTGCCTGACAACTGTGAGGGGGGTGAATTTTTTTCTAACTCGTTAGTTTAGATCGAATTTAGATATAAAATATATGACAAATAAGGGCGTGGTTAACTTTGATTGACAACTTGATTGACAGCTGATAACGAGCATAGGCTGCGCCAAGGAGAATGACAACATAAGAAGTGCCATTTTTTAACACAGTTGAAATATAATACTACTGTTTCTGTATCATGAAATGTAGTTTTAAGAGTTTTTCAGGCGAGAATGTAGTTGTTTAAAGCTCAAATCTGTGGTTTATTTATAAAGATTTATGAAAATTTATCCAGTTGTGATATGCAGGCGATCAGCGGACGCTCAACGCTCTTGTACCCCACCTGGAACAGCCTTTCCTTGGCTAGTCGTTCTGACGTTTGCCGCTGACTCTGGCGTCTCTGTAGTGGTTTAACATGAGATATAATTCGTCTTGTCTATATCTAACGGGCGATTTTTGGTCTCGTGAATCTATAATTTGTTCCCTGCCGTTTTGGCTGAGGGGAAGTTTCATAACTTTATAAGCTATTTAACTACCGTTGTATGGTTAGACTAGAGCGCTGACTTTGTATGTTTGACTGAATTGTTTGCTTTATTTGTATAGCTTCTTGTACCTTTTACTTATACTTTTATAATAGCTAATATTGATAAAACTGAAATTTAACAAAAAGAGACTGGGTTGAGTTTTGTCATTTTAAATTTTAATACAACGAAGATGATCTGTAATGTTGTTTACTGCAACATCTGTTGTTTAGTACAAATGCACATATTGCCTGGACCATATTAAAATGTTTAATATTTTTATATTATATTTAAAACGAAAAGAGGCAGGTTTGTGTTTTATATTTTGTTTTGTTATAAATAGGCAAACGTTATATGCAGTGAATATAATCAATACGCGTTGCCTGAACCACATTTGTGTGGCTAGAATGTTTAAGATTTCTTTAAATGAAAACGAAAAGAGTTAGCATGGTGTTTTATAACATATTTCGTTGCCTAAAATATACATACAGAGATAACCGGAGTAGCAGAGCGAGCTGAGTGACGCGCGATGCGTCCTTTACCCATATTTGGATTGGCCAGAAGGTGGGCGGGGTTAGGATTTCCCAAGATTTTCCAAGATGGCGCCGCCCATACCCCCCATAAACGGCTTCAAAATCGTTCTTCAGAAAATCTGGGTGACGTCACAGACGCTTTGTCCATATTTTTTACAGTCTATGTTGATAACAGACTGACTTCGCTGCGAAGTATAACACACCGTTGCCATGAAAAACAGAGCGTTGCTATGGATGCGGAACAGACTATTTTCTTTAGCGGAAACAATACAATCGTTTTTAAATTAATAAACTCCTTTTTAAATGAATATTTTGTGTCAAATTATTGATTTATTTTGTAGCCATGTAATAAGCGGGATAATGTATAGCAAGGTGGTTGTTATAGTGAATAACAACCCCTTCAGGCTGATTCAAGGCCCCGACGCGAAGCCTGTCGGGGTTGTTATTCGCTATAACAACCGCCTCGCTATACATTATTCCTTACATATATACCAAATTCTACATTTTTTAGGTCACTTTTTTGAAACTCTTGACAGTGAAGTGTCATTCAACAGTGTTAGTCTTTTAACTTCATCACAATCTATACAAAAAAGAAAACTTAGGAATAATTTTGAACTGTAATATAAACATAGACCCATGTAAAATATACTGTAGCAAATTTTAAACAGTAGAGAGTGTCATTCTTGCTTTGTAAAGAAACTTTACAAAAGCGAACATTCTATGATTGTATATATTTTAGTGCATTTTGAATGTGAAATTAACTGCTGTGCCAAGCTGAAAATTGGTTGGGATAACTGTGTGAAGAGTAGCTTCTATATAAAATGCAAACAAATGTGCCTCAATTTCTGATATAAATCCACAGATAGTATAAAGTATCAATTTTTCTTGGTTCATTAAAGTTACACGTGCAGTGCTTCTTATGCCAACAGCATGCCATTTTCATTTATTCATTTCATTTTTGAATGCCTCTTCTTTTTCTTATATTATTGTAAATAGTAATATCACAAATAATAATAATAATAATAATAATAATAATAATAAAAAACACTCCCACCTCTAAAATCCTTCTATCCTTTGGTAATAATTGAATACACTGCTTCAGGCATCAGTGGTGTTTATAGCAGCGTACCGTATTTTGCAGAGCCTTTTTCTTGTAAACTCTGTAGAATAATAATTTTAAAGGAAACTTATTTTTCCAAACCGCTTGTCCTATGTAGGGTCACAGGAAGGCTGGAGCTTATCCCAGAATTTCAGGCTGCAGGCAGGGAAACAAACTGAATGGATAATGAATGACACGTTTCTTAAGTTTTGTCTGATGCCATTTCATCCGATTCTTTGATGCCTAAGGCGATTTTGTCCAATGCCTTTATATCTGAGGCTGTTTCATCTGCAGTGGGATGGCTTTGCTTTTATGTTCTTGGTCTTTTACAAGAAACTTATTAGAAACATTTATTACACAATCATCTGATCTTATATTGTATATGATTATAATACAGAGACTATCTGGCAGCATTTATAGCCTACACATCATGGTTATTATTTATTTTATTTTTTTAGAGGTTTGATATAAAAAAAAAAAAGACTGATATGTAATAGTTTTAAGTGTAGTACAGTGCTTTGAATAATAGATCCCAAATATGATCTTACCATCTACACAGGCCGGCCTGGCTCTCGTTGTCCCAGCAATCTGTCCTTTCTTACATGCGCAGCGGGCCGTCTGTCTGGCAATAGTTCTGCGTGGCTGACTGCTGTCTCTGTCTAGAGTAACAATCTCACAGGTGCCTGCTGCCAGTTGACCTGCAGGACATAACCAGAGATATAAGAGGGGTTCAGAGGGGAACATTGCGGAAAATCACCATAGCAGTTTTCAGACTTATTCAGGTTGCTTTTTCATACACTGTAAAGAAAAAAAAAAAAAAAAAAAAGAAAGAAAGAAAAAGAACAAGTACTGGCAGCTTATTACCCGGACATTATCCAGTAATCTTACGGACATTTCCATTAACCCTAAAACAATGCAAATAAGTTCAAAATACAGGTAAAACACCTGTAAAGTATAAATACAGAAAATTCCGTCAAATTAATAAAGTACATTGTGCCCTATTTTAAAGATTTATTATTGGTGATTTTTGCCTTTATTGTGATAGGATAGTATAAAGAGGACAGGAAGCGGAGGGACGGGATCGCTAAATGTCGGCGCTGCCCACGGGGCTATAAGTGGCGATAGTTGCGCCCTATTTTTACTGATTTTTCTAGTTACAATGGGGTTCTCAGTTATCTTAAAATTCCAAAAAAAAAAAAATGCAGTCAAATGGGACAATTGTAGACATGCAATAAGAGTAATATAATGTGGCAGCATATAGCTCAAATAATTTGAATCTGATGAGAAATGTTTGATTTCATATTAAAATGTTAAAGGTCCCGTTCTATGCCCCTTTTCACAAGATGTAAAATAAGTCTCTGATGTCCCCAGAGTGTGTATGTGAAGTTTGAGCTCAAAATACCCAACAGATCATTTTTTACAGCATGTTTAAATTGACATTTTTTGGGGCTCAGAAAAACGAGCCGTTTCAGTGTGTCCCCTTTAAATGCAAATGAGGTGCTGCTGGACAACACAGGGGGCGGAGCTTCATGAGCTCGTGCTCAGTCTGTCAGGAAAAATTCATCTCACGGAATGATGATAATATCAGAAACTCTCTGTAACGGCGTTCATTTCGAGTCGGACAATAATGCTTACAGAGTCAGAGTGCTGTATAGAGATGAAACAGGTATGGTTTAGTAGTTTAATTACGGTTATTATAACTTATTTGTCATCTGCTTGTAGGCTATGTATCCATTATTTATTAATAGCCTACAAGTCTGCTGTCTGAATGATGATCAAACATGTAACTTACTGATGAGTTTAATAAAGTTTATTGTACACCACACAAAAGATGAAGCGTCAGTTTTACTTCAGAAAATCACCGTAAGAGCTGAGTAAACACAGTAGGCTAAGTTATAAGAAGTGTGCAAGTAGCCAGTAGAGTTGAGGGAGCATTCCTGTGGGCGGAGGTTAGTCAAGAAACGGTTCTGGTGATGTCACTAATGCAGGATGTAGAGGGGTGTAGTCCAATCGAGCCGTTTTTTGTAGTCAACTTCTGTTAAATAAAATATCTCGCTTGGCATTGAACTTTGAGCTTTATAATTTTACAGATATTATTTATGCTCTAACAGCAACATTACACACTAACTAAAGTTTGAAACATGGAATCGCATGCAACGGGACCTTTAAAATGAGAAATTGTTGAGATTGTTTACTTTTTTAGGACAGTTTTTACTTTTTCTCAGTAAAAACACGAGAAAGACGAGAGTGAAATAAAAAGCAATAATTGATCATTTTTATTGACCTTCCCTTTCTTTGTCAGTGTGTGCTGGAGATGAAAATTTGATTGCAGTGTGAAGCAGCTTCAGCAATTACACATTCAGGTAGGTAGGCAAGACAGATAGATAGATAGATAGATAGATAGATAGATAGATAGATAGATAGATAGATAGATAGATAGATAGATAGATAGATAGATAGATAGATAGATAGATAGATAGATAGATAGATAGACAGACAGACAGACAGACAGACAGACAGACAGACAGACAGATTCAGTTATGTCATGAAAAAAATACATTTATTGCCCATGACTCAAGTAAAATAATATAGGCTAAATCAAAAACACAATGTTAAAGCATTTCTAAGCTTCAGTAAGGGCCCTTTCTGGCCCTCTGTGAAGCCCTCAGATTAACCTGTCTATATGTGAAGCTGGTCTACAGGGAATCTGCTTCCTGCTCCAGACCTGAGAGTTCTGATTGGCAGAGAGTCAGAGCTGTGATTTAAACTGACCCAGAGTCAGCGTGCTGAGGTAAAACAGGGTTAATTAACTTAACGCACAGGTCGCATTCAGGCTAATGGAGGATCTTAAGATACACAGCTGTACTGCCGCACCAAATGTGTGTCTCTGTGTGTATGTGTGTGTGTGGTCAAAGGTTAAACAACATCAAGCTTAACAAGATGTTTGTGTTTTCATGGAATTTATTCAACCTTTAGCTTAAAGATTGCAGAGTGTGTGAGTTGGATTATGTAAAAATCCATTGGTCAGTGTGTTTGCTGTCTAGATGAGACTTCTTAAGCTCTGCAGGTGATAAGAAAAAGAACTTCCTAATATTTCATAATTTGGCTGCTGTATCTGTTCACAAAGCCATATATTCTGATAAGTGGGTTTCACATCTTCTTTAATAATATTTCCCCCCATTTTTTTCTTTCAGATTATTGCTTTAAAATTCAACATAGGGCCCTATTTTTACAATCTAAGCGCATGGTCTAAAGTGCAGGGTGCAAGTGCACTTAGGTTGTGTCCGAATCCACTTTTGCTAGTTTAACGACAGGAAAATTGGTCGGCGCTCCCGGCACTTGGTCTAAAAGGGTTGTCCCTATTCTCTTAATGAGTAATGAGTGTGTTTTGGGCATAACATGCAAAAAAAAATAAAAAAAATAAATAAATCTCAGTGTCTCATCTCCCATTCCCTTTAAAAGACAGTTGCGCTCGCACTATAGCAGATTCGCTATTTACAAAGCCAAAAAGCAGAAAAATGGAATGCTTCTCCAGAGAGAAAACGGATCTGCTTGTGAGCGAGGTTAAAGCGTGCAAGCAGACAATCTACGGGACAAAGTGTACCTGCGGTGTGGACCCACCTATAGGCGCATATTACTAACGCACTCAAAAAAATAAAATAAAAATACCATTGACTAGACCAGGTTTCAGTTGGTCGATGGCGCAGTCTATTTCAGTTGCCGCAAAATGGGTGCAAATGCATTTGCTTTTAAAACAACGTGGCGCAGGACGTGAAAATGAAAACTGCATTGGGGCTGAAACCAGCAAAAAAAACACTTGTGTCGCGCTTGGCATTGCGCCATGATAGGGCCCATGGAAATAAATAAAAAATAGAGCAAATTAGAAGCCTGAAACTTGAACTTTGAACAAACATCAATGTTATTTATTTATTTCATCTGTTAATTGCAGACCCTTCTGGAAGCAAGTGAGCTGTGTGAAACGCAAATTTGTCATTGTGTAAGTTTCCTTCCGCTGATTTTCATTCCCCTCAAACCATAAAAAAAGCATGAAAAAACACTTTGAAACAAAAATATCTAGAATAAACGTGACCTATGTTAAAAAGACAATGTTCTCTCCTTTCTAGATTGTATCTCAGTCTATGATAAAAGCTATTTCTTTATTTCTCTTTGTATCAACTCTCATTTCATTTATATTCCCCTCCTCCAAGCTTCTGGATGATGTCGGATAATGATATGTCATATGTGCGTAGCAGCGGGAAATCCATCTATCTCTTTAACAGTCATTTCTGCAGATATTGCATTTGTCTGCCAGATCTGAAAATCCCCAAAAGGAACTGCAAAAGAAACCTTCCCCTTACATTGCTATAAGCATAGTAAGACACGAATAGATGAGATGAAGCCCTTTTGGAAATCTTTTTTGTCAGCAATTCATGCATTGAATAACATTCTTCTGCTTTTTGTCCTAGTTTAAACTACATTTTGTTATTCTGTGCTCCGCTGGTATTGAATTAAAATATATTACTTGAACATTATCATTCTTTTAGAGCTGCTCTTCCATGTATCTTTAAAGGGCTCAATTGTTTCTCTATCTTTTGTGAAAGAGTTTGGGTAATATGGAAACATACTGTAGCTTTTATTAGCTGCAATTCATTGTTATGATGCTTCTTGAGTTATCTTATGCTAGGATCAACCAAGCAATAACTGTGGAAAGATGCAATTATTAATGTTAAGGACCTTTTACTGGTGCAAATATCAGATTTAAAAGGTATTCATCCTGATTAATGTCAATGCTACAGATCTAAGACACGTATTATGTATTCAGAACCATGACTTCCCCAATTACAGGACAGATAATAATTTCTAAAAACCAGATGCACTAATGATAAGAATAAAATGTGGACTGTTCAAATATTTTGAAGCTCCTGACTCTGCAAGCATTCATTGTTCTGCATTTACTTCTGAAGGAATGAGCCTGCTAATCATTCAAGAGGCACAGAGAAGGTAGAAATGAACTAAAAAACTAACCTAATCAGTAAATCTCAGAGAAAAATATAAAGCATTTCCTTAATCTATGATTCTGGGTTCAGCATGAATATCCCATACAATAGATGGTGCTGATCTACACAAACACACACGCATATGTTGGTTTTTCATGTTTTATGGGGACATACATAATGATTTTTACACTGTGTAAACTGTATATTCTATCCCCTAACACTAACCCTACTCCTAAACCTACCCATCACAGAAAACGTTCTGCATTTTTACATTTTCAAAAAACATCACTTATGATTTAAAATGATTTATAAGCTGTTTTCCTCATGGGCACCAACAAATGTCACCACAAGGACAAAGATTTCGGATATTGCTATTTTTATGGGGACATTTTGTCTGCATTTCCAACATGAATGGCCAAACAGTTAATCTCACCAAATCTTGCTCAAACCACCAAATCACAACAATAAATTATATGAAATTATAACACTGGCAAAAATTTCCACTCAGCATACACTGTCACCCATAACACACTAACCTAACAACAGACAGCAGTCATAATGTTCATATATCATAATGATGAACTTTTATCTATGAAATTTACAGTAAATAATTTTTTACATAAACCAATGTCTTTAAAACAAAATTAATTACACCTTTTAACTTTATTGACGTTAATATTATTTCATTTTACTGTAAATGTTCTGCAATGAATGTTTATAGCCTCTATTTTCTGTAGAAATGCACAACATTTGCAATTATTCTATTTTGACTGTGTTTTAACAGTTTTGAAAGCAGTATATTAGCATTTGAGTTCAGGGATTTTTGTATTTACGGTTTTTCTCAGTCAATATGAAACATTTCTCCAAACTCAGGTCACTGTTCTCAAAACAATTAACAGTTTCAATTTATTATGATGGTCCCTTTAAGACTTTCAGTTGACTATAAGTAATGCTGCACCTACATGTCAATGGCTCTCATTAGAATATTAGTTGAGTATAGACTGTTAGGTAGGGTTCAGATTAGTAGAAAAAGTTGACATTTCAGATGGCAGGTCAGGCTGGTGCGTGGCGGTGTTGCAGGCGTACTAGGCTGACCTGCTTAAAGAGCTGGGCATGAGTGGGGGAAACGTCAGTGAGGAGCTGATTGCTGGACCTGTCTTTGCAAAAACTGGGGAACGGCGCACTGTGCTCCACCATCAAAAAAATAAGCTGGACCTGAGATCTCTGATCTCAGAAAAGAAAAAAAAGGTTTTTTTTATTCGATGAGGATTTATGTTATATAATCACAAACATGCAGCAATGTTTTACTGTTGTACAATACTGCAATCACTGAACTTTATTGATTGTGCCCCTAATTTACATCTGGCCAAATAATTGCATTAGAGAATATATACTTATTGTATAATGAGGGGAAAAAAAATCTATAAAAAGAGCTGCATTTTTTTTAAAAGATTTTTCAATAAAAAATTATGCAGTTTGGTGCGCACAGATTTCTGTTTTGCTGACAAAGTGACCAGTTTTGACCAATCAATAGAGTTAGCAACAAAAGAATTAAAATAAAATAAAATAAAAATCTGTTATACATGCAAGTTACTTAAACAAGGCATTATTCCCACTTTTCAAAGTGTTATGGAAGTGTGGGTTTGGCCTCTGAGGAGGCCCTACTCATAGACTCAGGTCTCTAAACTGAGGTTGTTGAGGCCACGATCACTCTAGAGCTCCCTGCACAGGAAACAAACTGGTTTCCTCCGTGGTGCGTTGGAGCAAGAGGAGTATGGTGGCTTTGTAGCCTTGTATTAGGGCTATCCCTACAAGAGGTGACTCTTGTAAATCAGACACACACGTCTGGTTTACAACCTAGTTTTGGGCTTCACTCCTGGGTCCCAGGTGATTCTGTCTTTGTTGTGCTCACTGATTTCACACAAGACAGGCACTGGTCACTATTGTGGCGTTGGTATAGACGTTCCCACAGCATCATCTCGACGCAACGCGAGTTCCCTTGTGGTCTTTTATCTTTATCTAACATAGCTATAACCACACTATGCAAGATTGCCAGATCGGGTCGCGTTTCTGTAGTTCGAATGAGACATGAGAAAACTACAAATTTGACTTGCTTTATGGCAAGCGTTACAATAGTCATTATTTTGTTTTTTTTTTTCGTTTCTGATGTCGCAATACATCATACTTTCATAAAATCATGCATAATACTCTACATTGTCTGTGGACATCGTTCATTCTAAAGCCGGTGCTGGATAAACAGTGGGCATGCGTGCGACAGTAGGCTAAATGATTTACGACAGCGGTAATGGACAATTCCGCTTCCAACCTGTAGGGGGACCGCAGAGGAAAAGTTCCATAGTGTTGCTCTAGTGGCTCTAGTGATAAGTGACAATACAGGTGTCAGTGTCAATGCATTTACATAGTTCCTTCAGTCCTTAAAATACTGAAACATCTAAAAAGCTTGTGTTAATGGCAGGCATTTTCTGAATCTTAGCTCTATTTATAACTTGAGTGCTTTAGTGTTTAAAAAAAAAAAGATGCTGGATTGCTGGAAGTCACTTATGCGGATGCCTCTATAATTGCTGAGTCATTCAGAAGAAAAAAAAAAACCAAACAAACAAGTTATTCATCAATTTACTAGAAAGGGACCAGGGAGAAATGGAGGAAATGCAAGGATGTGACATTTTAAAATCTCACGGCTGGTAGGTATGTCTTTAAATTCTTACTGGGAAAAATCTAGGTATGAGCAGGGGTGGACTGAGCCAACCCAAATGTCTGTTTTACCTGCAACACATGCTAGACATGCAAATGCGCAATGCAGAGTGGCTCTTTCACACTGTATTTTGTGACAAATAACTAGTTATCCAGTACAATTTCATTGACACAGCAGGGATTCTCTGAAAATATGGTTGTTAGTCCCAGACAATATTAAAAAGCTACCCTAATTTGGGTCCATATCAAAATCAACAACTGGATATCTGCCAGGCCTTCTTTCTTTAGCTAGCAAAGAACCAGGCCTCAATTTTTATATTCCTTACCTTGTGAATATACTGTAGTCTAAAGTGTCATTACTTTTCTTCTAAAAAAAATAAAAATAAAAATTGTAACTACAATTTTACGTTTTCTGGTGCAAGGTAGAAAAAAAAAAGTCAGCAGCTTAATAGCAATAGTATAACAATACTTACACTACGTGAAAATAGTATATTTTTTTACATATGAAAATATTACACATTTCTAATAGATAGCTGTAATAGAAATAGTAATAGATTATATTTACACTAAGTGAAAATAACGAAAGATTCTATTTACACAGTAAAAATAGCAGTGTTTTCTTTGCAATAAGTGTTAATAGTAGTTAGATTATATGTATACATATAAATAGTGTCAGATTAGCAACTCAGTGTTGTTGTACATTAAATGGTATGCAATTGTCACGTACTGCTCAGAGACACGAAGTAGGAGATCCAAATGCAGCTTTATTTCGTGGGGCAATCCAG
>NC_138224.1:21353860-21528860 GCF_964197995.2 Scardinius erythrophthalmus | reverse complement strand
TATAATAGCCTATAATAGCCTTGCCGACATATTTTAAAATTGTATCATATATTGCTGCCATAATAACCATTTGAATTATTTATGTACTTTCTTCTCTTTCCTATTTTTGTTCACTGAGATGGAGCTGTGATGAAATATTGTTCTTGTAAATACTTTAAAGCATTTCAGTAATAAAAGTGTACGTCATGTACGGTGCTCGGCAGTGATCAAAAAGGATTTAAACAGTGGATTTTGAATCTCTTCTTGTAAACTCGGAGATGTGGATTCAGACGGCAATTAAATTAACGTACGACCTGTTTGTCAAAAAACAGTAGGTACTAATTTGCCCTGGGATTTTTACGCGGGTTGGATGAGAAAAAACACTGATATTATGGATTGGACGGCACTTAAATAACCCACTTACTACGAGCCCATGAGAAACAATATTAGCATCCAAACAGGACTTAACTGACAGTAGCCTATGCGTTCACTGGCATTTAAAAGCGCTCTTTAATTAAAATAAATGTATAAAAAAATTATTATATATAATAATATAATTAAAATTCTATTAACAATCAGTTTAATGACAATTTTATTCTTTGCATGAAAACACTTGAATTAGCCTAACTGAACACTGTCTGGGTGTATTAAAACTTCAGAATTATATTCATATAGACCTGCAACAGTGATAAGGTAAAGCTAAGAGTGGTCCAGACCAACCTTCCGAAAGTATGACTTACAGAAGGTATACTTAACTAAGAACGTTTCGGGAAACACGTATTAACGATAAGGTACAGCTTAAGGTGTAACTTAAGAACGACGTAGCGTTAAGAAGGTTTCGGGAAACCCAGCCCTAGAGACTACAACATCTTAATTAACACCTTTGCAACTTCAAAGCAATGCATTAAACACTAGTTAGAACACCCTAGTGTTAGTTTAGATGGATCTCTGCATCATAAATATCAAATCTGAGCCTAGATGCTGCTGGCTCCTGTCAATAGATATCCATTTTGTCTGGTGTCCAAAACCAGTAAAACCCTTCAGGTACCCAAAACTCTATTAACTGTCTTCTATCAGCCTTAGAGTTCGACTGAGGAACCCTGGGAAGAGCAGAGTCAGAGTACTGAATAATCTTATTTGTGTAATTGTCAATGCTCAGACTTCGTCTGACCAGTACAAATCCAAGAAGTGTTATTATACCAAAGCACAAGCAATAGAAAATGTCTGTTTCACAACATCATCATGTGACGTAAAAAACCTCTTGAAATGGAGACATTTTCTTATCTCTTACTCATTTAGACAAATATTGAAACCACACAATTATAAGATTTTCAAGTCAAGTCACCTTTATTTATATGAGGCTTTGAAAATAAATTAAATGAGACATTCATATAGCACTTAACTGTGTACTACTGTACACCCAAAGTGTTTTACAATCATATCAGGGGGTCTTCAACTGCGATGATGCGATGGCAGCCACAGAACAACGGCGCCAGTGTGCTCACCACACACCAGCTATAGGTGGAGAGAGAGAGAGAGAGAGAGAGAGAGAGAGAGAGAGAGAGAGAGAGAGAGAGAGAGAGAGAGAGAGAGAGAGAGAGAGAGAGATTAAGCCAGTTCATTGGATGGGGATTATTAGGAGGCCATGATTGATAAAGGCCAATGGATGGAATTTGGCCAGTACACCATGGCTACACCCCTACTCTTTATGAGAAGTGCCATGGGATTTTTAATGACCACAGAGTCAGGACCTCGGTTTAACGTCTCATCCGAAGGACGATGGTTTTTGACGGTATAGTGTCCCCATCACTATACTGGGGCGTTAGGACACACACAGACCACAGGGTGAGTGCCCCCAGTTGGCCTCACTAACACCTCTACCAGCAGCAACCTAGTGTTCAGTTGAAGTCACTTCAGTGTTGATTCAGTACAGTTGTAAAGATCATCAATTATTAAATTAGTTCATTTAATCTATAAAGCAGTTCTGCAAAAAACAATGTCATCATCCAGATCAGTTCAGTTCTCATACAACATTGAGAATCCTTAGATCATTCGCTAGCTACAACATGAGTTCCCATGAAAAAAATCTGTATACTGTATATAAAATCTTATATGATCACATTCCCTGTTTAATTTACTAGGATAATTCAAGTTATTAAATTGAAAATGATCTAATTTTAAGCATTTGTCTCTTTAATCACAAAAAAAGATTTAATACAATACTTATCACAATTGTTTGAATGTGCTTGATTTTTTACTGAAGCATATTGACATTAAATAAACTGCCATAAATGGATCAAATCGTATAGAATGTTTTATGGTGCTTTTTGCTGTGCTTTCATGCCTTAACAATCACACAACCCGGCCTCAACCCTCAGGGACTTGTGAGGGTTTTGCATGAGATAGTGTGGGATCACAGGGGCTATAATCTGTGAGCAGGTTCTGGGTCCATGAGGCCATTCATTGTGCTTCATCAGCATGCAGTGAGGAGGACATTTCGCCTTCAGAGCGTGAATGCCGCCTTGAGATGGTCTGTCTTTAATCTCAGCTGGCGGGGTCTGATGCAGGATAAAGACACCACACATCCTCTCATCCGCCACTTCCTCCAGGTCCTCTCTAGACTTC
Organism: Scardinius erythrophthalmus; assembly: GCF_964197995.2. Lineage (NCBI taxonomy): Eukaryota > Metazoa > Chordata > Actinopteri > Cypriniformes > Leuciscidae > Scardinius > Scardinius erythrophthalmus. The sequence goes on along the minus strand of NC_138224.1, from coordinate 21,526,256 downwards.
CCTCTATCTCACTACCTCTTCATTCTCATCGAACCAACTCTTGCTGTGTTTAAATCCCTCATGATCCTAATGTGACTGGTATGTTCGACTAAGGAGTGTGTGGGAATTTTGGGGGTGAGAAGCACTGAGCTATAAAGCTGTATAGTACATTTTGTGAAACCCAGCAAGACAAAAGACAATGATCTACAATGGCTGTTTAAGTTTTAAGACTACAAAACATGGCAGTTAATTTTCAGTTCCTGTGGCATAATGAAGTTGCAGTGATGAGCATTGTAGCCGATGACAGACATTTCTGTTGAGTGCATGAATGCAGTGATCTCGTCATTGCATCTCAATTTCTACACTCTCACGAATGCTCTAATCATAACTAACAGTTCAAACATTATGTAAACAGCATTACAACTGTTTATAATGGGAGTTTTAGTCAGAGTCACTGATATAATCGCTCCAGCGATTATTAAGTTACGAGTGACACGCCCATTATTTTTAGGAGTTGCTCCTAAATTCGCCAGTTAGGAGCTACTTTTAGCCTTAAAATTATTTGTGAATACGGCCCCAGGTATTAGAATTAACATGGTTATTTACATGTTGTGTCATTACTGTCGGGTCCATTACTGTTTGCAAAGCCCAAATGCGACTGACTTGGGCGGGGCCAAAGAAGCAATTACTTAGAAGTAGGTGTTCATTTTCTTCTGCAGAGGCGTTCTTTCAAATAGGCCTATATATGACGACATAAATGGGCACATTCCAAAACGAGTCTTTTTCAGACCTTGGTTTCAATAAAAGCTGTTTTTGGACTAACAAGGAAGTTTTGAGTTCTGATCCTTACAGGATGCTTTTAAATCTGACTAAACTTTGCCATGTCATACAATTTCTAATTGTGTACACAAATGGCATCATTGTTCACTTAAAAATGAAAAATCTGTCATCATTTACACACCCTCAAGTTGTTTCAAACCTCTATGAATTTCTTTCTTCTGCTGAACACAAAAGAAGATATATTGAAGAATGTTGGTAACCAGACAGTTGATGGATCCCATTGACTTCCATAGTATATATATATATTTTTCCTGCTATGGAAGTCAATGGGGTTCATCAACTGTTTGGTTACCGACATTATTCAACATATCTTCCTTTGTATTCAGCCATAGAAAGGTTTCATACAGGTTTGAAACAACGTGAGGGTGAGTAAATGGTGAAAGAATTTTCATTTTTAAGTGAACTATTCCTTTAAATCCTTACTTGCACTCCATTATCCTTACTGTTTGTTATAATGGGCTGAGTTTCCCGATAACGTTGTCTCTTAGCACGCTACGAAGACTCTTAAGGTATAACTTAACTGAAGGTATACCATTTCTAGGCGTGTTCCCCGAACTATACCTTAGGAAGCCGCTTAAGATATACCTTCTTACGTGCGACGTTACCTGGCGCTGTCCGTGGCGATGGTGCTGATTTAGTTGATATCGATGGCTCGAGAATCAAATATTCTTGTGCAGGGGCTGTTTATGTGAGAAACCGGTGTTCTTTATAAAATAAGCACTTCATAAATAGTTGAAATTGCATTTATTAGGACTCATGGGATATTATAAGAAATAACCCAAACTATAATAGCCTATAATAGCCTTGCCTACATATTTTAAAATTGTATCATATATTGCTGCCATAATAACCATTTCAATTATTTATGTGCTTTCTTCTCTTTCCCATTTTTGTTCGCTGAGGTGGAGCTGTGATGAAATATTGTTCTTGTAAATACTTTTCAGCATTTCAGTAATAAAAGTGTACGTCATGTACGGTGCTCAGCAGTGATCAAAAAGGATTTAAACAGTGGATTTTGAATCTCTTCTTGTAAACTCGAAGATGTGGATTCAGACGGCAATTAAATTAACGTACAACCTGTTTGTCAAAAAACAGTAGGTACTAATTTGGCCAGGGATTTTTACGCGGGTTGGGTGAGAAAAAACACTGATATTATGGATTCGGACGGCACTAAAATAACCGACTTACTGTACGAGCCCATATTAGAAACAATATTAGCGTCCGAATAGGACTTAACTGACAGTAGCCTATGCTTTCACTGGCTTTAATTTAAAAGCGCTCTTTAATTAAAATAAATGTATAACATTTTATCATAGCCTATATAAAAATATATTCAAAATTGTATTAACAATCAGTGTAATGACAATTTTATTCTTTGCATGAAAACACTTGAATTAGCCTAACTGAACACTGTCTGGGTGTATTAAAACTTCAGAATTATATTCATATAGACCTGCAACAGTGATAAGGTAAAGCTAAGAGTGATGAAGACCAACCTTCCGAAAGTATGACTTACAGAAGGCATACTTAACTAAGAACGTTTCGGGAAACCCATATTAACGATAAGGTACAGCTTAAGGTGTAACTTAAGAACAACGTAGCGTTAAGAAGGTTTCGGGAAACCCAGCCCTGAGCTTCCCATCTCAGACCCTAAGACCTCAGTAGGGGGCAGCGTTATCCCGAATGTTTTGTTCAAATGTACACACCTCACTCTGGAAAAATCAGAATCGTCATAGCTGATGAACAACACAGGGAATCGAAAGCTCATGCAATGTGACAGAAATTAAATATTTGTTTGTCATTTAGTGCAAACTGCACCCCCATGATTTTTTGTTTTGTTTTTGCCATTCACACAAATACACTCAAAGTGAAAAAAAAAAAAAAAAAAAAAAAAAAATCTGCTGGCATCTCCAACATTTATTATAGGGCCACATACCAATTCATTATTAATCCTCATGTTAAGTGACTTGTAGTTCAAAAATTGCAGGTTCAGTCCCCCTTAAGTAACCCGAGGTTAAGAATCTTGCCCAAAGGCACAAAACGGTGATATTCAATGGATCAGTCCTTCTGGGTTTTGTAGTGGTTTTACCAGTCTTTTAATTACTATGCTACAATATAAAATCCTTTACCTAAATATACACGTATGTGAACTGGAGAAACAGTGCTTGAAAAAAAAGGTTGCTCAGCCATGTAGGCTACATTTATCTGACTTATATGGAGGAAAGCTCTCAGTGCAATAAAAACAAATGGGTATCATTTGTAAGCTCTGTGATTGGCACAAATCTAACATAGGAACAAACAGACGAGAACAGAAAAATCCTGGAGGAAAATATGCCGGAATTCACAAGAGCACTGGGAATTGGAAGTCAACTGAATGACAATTTATCTTCAACAGTGACCTGGGATATACCGCAAAACCCTCAATACAGTGGCTTATGAAACCAACAAAGTACATTTCCTGGAGTGGTCGAGTTACAGCCCAGACCTTAATCCAATTGAGCATCTGCAGAATGACTTAAAATGGCCGTTCAAAATATGGTTCCCGTCCAACTTGATGCAGCTTGAGTGATTTTGCCAGAAAGAATGGCTAAAGATTTGCATTTACATTTGGCAGATAAAAATACTAACAGATGTAACTATTATCAAAGCTGATCCTACCATGCATTAACTTTCCATGAAGGGAAACTTATGATTAAAATAATTTCAAATTCAATACAAAAGAAAATATTGTGTGTGTGTGTGTGTGTGTGTGTGTGTGTGTGTGTTCCATGCAGAAAGAAAGTGATAGGTTTGGGATGACAAGGGTGAGTAAATGAATTTTAATTTCAGGGTGAACTATTCCATTAAAGGTACACAGTGTAGTTTTTTAAGTATTTTATAAACTAAAATCAATGTCCTTATTCATAAATATGTCGTCATTGGTGTAAAATTACCTCTGCCAATGATCTGACTTATCCTTGTAAGGGAAGAATTATATATTATAAAAACTATAATAGCAGAGAGGGACAAAAAGCACTAGCCTACCTCAACATGTTTCCACAACGCGTTTTCGTTCAGAGCCAGCGTCACGTGACTGAAACCAGCTGAAACGGACAAGGAGATCCGTGAGAGGCGCTTGTCACTGCCCGGGCAAATTTGAAAGGCTGCACTGCACGGTACTTCAATGTTACGGTCTAAATTACAAGCTTTTTTTCATTGCTTGGCTGTGTAATTCATTATATAGGCAGCATAACAGTAGAACATGTATAGTTAAACTCGATGAAGTGCTATTGGAAGACATGTTGTCATAGCTTCTTGGTACTTAACGGCTACCGTAGTTGCAACACCCATTTGAAAAAGCAAGGTGCTAGAGAGCACTATTCGTTTGAATGCAAAATACAATTTCACCGCTAGATGGGAGAAATTCCTACACAGTGTACCTTTAATAAAAAAGCATGTGTTCTGTTTTATACAATCACCACATTTCCTTAACTGACCCCATATCTTCTTGGCTACAGCAATCAGTTTCTCAAAGCAGCCCTCATCAACGATTCTGACTGAAATAACAATGAACCGCACACTGAGCTGAAGACACAAGTCTTCTCATACTTCAGAAATATCTGCAAACTCTTCCCATCTGTGCTGTCCCAATTTTGTTCCCCCAATCTGTTTATTCAGAGCTCAAACAAACAAAAATGGCCTCCCAGCACTTGTTCAAAACAGTGAGAAGGAAGCTATTTCAAAATTCTCTTTTATGGTGTAATTACTACGTAAGCCAGCCACCAAAGACCTATTTCTCATATTTCAGCAGCTGCTGATTTTGAAAAGCTGATTAGCTTTATGTTCATATATATATATATATATATATATATATATATATATATATATATATATATATATATATATATATATATATATATATATATATATATATATATATACACTTTTTAAAATAAGACATAATTAAGTGGACTCTTAATTGCATTAGAATTAAATAAAATGTATTATAGTAAATATATTTATTACATGCAATTAGTTAAACTTAAGAGTGCTTTTTTGACTTTAGTAAATATAATTTCAACTTTTGTTTTGGAAATATGGTTAAATATCCATTAATGTTATTTATGTTTAAACTTGTATGTCATGTCTTTAAATACATTTACACATTTGTAATGATGAAGCTTCAGTTTAATAAAATTTAAATATATAAACTTTAAAGGCAGCAGCTATTTGCATTAAGTGGAAACAGCAGTATTTTCTATACTGTAAATAGTATGGACAAAATAAGTGTGAACACCTATTATTATAGCTGTAATATAATTTGTGTAGGCTACAGTGAAAAACAAACATTGTAATTATATTTTTGATGTTTATAGTCTCTTGTTTGTATATAAGCGCAGTATAAGTCAGTAGTGTTTAGTACAAGCAGTGTGGGAAATAACCGACTTGTCAGACGTCCAAGAAGGGCAAATCATCGGAGCCCATTTAAAAAGAGCATCTGTAACATTAACCACCTAATTGTTCCGTGTTTTAAGAACAACAGTTTTCATGATTATGACTGTGTACAGAAGCAAGACTCAGCATAAGCAAAGAAGAACAGAGGGCAAAAACCAAAAGTGAATAATAGGGACCATCGGACACTAAGAAGGACACTCTCTCTGGCTCAAAAAATAAAGATATTCTAAGGCACTTGAATAGTGTTAAAAAAAATGAAAAAGCCTTTATTTCATCATGGCTTTATCATTTAAAAACTGGTGACAAGTACACACCTAACACTCTCTCTGGCGTATGTCCTTAGACCTTCAATCTGTTGAGGCGAGCCAGTCCAGCGTCCTCAAGGTCAATTAAACCACGTTTGCCATTCGGGGGCCGATATATGGGGCAGCTAGTTAAAAAGTGTTCCGCAGTTTGTAGTGGGTCTCCTCACTTGAGGAAAATTGAGGACAATCCGCAATGCCCCACTTCATCATTGCTGCCCCAAAGCGTCCCACACCTGTCCTCAAGCGGTTGAGGATTGTCCACTGCTTTCTGGACAGGTGCTGGCCAGGAACGTCCGTGGGGTCTTCAACGTAGTTGTGTAGCCGAGATGGTTCCGCTGACTTCCACTGATCCCTCCATTCCGCCTTGACCCAGGCAGCTTTGCAGATGTCGGATGGTCTAGTGTGAAGCAGTTCTTGGCCATGTGTGGCAAAAGGTCGCCGGGACTTGAGGCGCATGCGCTGTGGTGTCTCCGTGGCGATTTTGTGGAGGAGGTGGGATTCACTTGCCTGTGCCTCTCGAGCGAGAGCCAGCATTCCCATTCTCGCCTGACCTCTGCAGGGGCAATTCCTCAGAGGACGGGCAGTTGGTTGGTTGGAGTGGCTCGTAGGCATCCGGAGATAGTCCGTAGGGCGGTGTTAAGGGCAGTGTCCAGCTTAATGACACAGGGCTACGGCACCAGGCCGGAGCACAGTATTCAGCCCTTGATCACGCCAGGGTCTTGGTGGAGATGAGAAGCGTCTTTGTGGAGGCTCCCCATGAGGCGCCGTATCAGCGAGGCACAGGAGATCCTTTTCCTATTTAGCACCAAAACTTTGGAACAGTCTTCCTACCATTGTCCGGGAAGCAGACAAACACATCTCTTTGACCTAGCATTCACATAATACATTATAGACTTCTATAATTCAATGTTAGGCTGCATAGATTAGGTCAGCTGGAACCGAGAACACTTCCCATAAATCCTGATGTACTCGTTACATCATAAGAAGAATGGCATCTACGCTAATTTTAGTGTCTTTGTTTATCCCGAGGTTTTCCCACAGCCTGCCGGATCCAGGCCGTATCCAGATCTGATGAAGGACCTTCGCCTGGACCCGATGACAATGCAGTGCTGAAGTGGCAACTAGTCTCTCCCTATGGAGGATCCCTTTACCACTCTACAGATAAAGCGTTGTCGGGAAACTCTATTCGCGTACCTACCCCGAATTGCTAAAATAAAATTAAATTCTGTATCAAAAATGATAAGGAAACGCCAGTACTTTGTTTAGGCTTGGTTTGTAGGGAATTCCAAACCTGCGCACATATATTCAAACGCACATAACTATAGAACCAATTCTTAATGCGCATGTGACCGCCATCAGCTTTTCTCACAGGTTCGCGTTTAAAGTCTGTGTAGAGAGAATGGTGTCGTCTTAGCGCCCCCAAATTTAATAACAAATGATAGTTGCGACGGAAGCGAATCAATCAAAACGAACTTTAGCTGGAATATAACTTTATTAAAGAACCGCTATAAAGCCAAAACAATCTCTGTTACCTTAAATTATATGTTTATCTCTGTAAAGCTGCTTTGAAACAATCTACATTGTTAAAAGCGCTATATAAATGAAGATGACTTGACTTGACTTGAGGTTGTCTTTGCCTTGACCGTGTCCAGGTGTTGTCTAAATGACAGTGTTCTGTCAAGCTTCACGCCAAGGTATGTGGGGAAGGGCTGGTGCTGTAGCCGAGTGTTACAGCCAGCTGTGAGGCCAAGGAAAACAGTGCCGGCCTTCTCTCCAGTCTGGAATCTGTATCTTGCAAGCAGCACTGCAGCAAAGTGACAACAAGCCTCAATATTCCCCTTTAGACCATATTTCCACAAAAACTGATCACAGAGAACTTCACAAAGCCAACATCAATGAAAGCTGCATTTGCTATTTGTTTTTTAAATCTCAGACACCACTGCTAAAATGTGAAAAAGATGATGTTGTGATCATAAAACCTGGACAGATGGAGCATCAAGATGAACTTCATCAACTGCCCAGGTTGCCAACATGAATATTATTGTTTTGGAGAGAAGAGTAAGAAGCAGATTCAACGTCTTTGAAGCAACTGGCAGATGTTCTGATAGATGGCATTCAACTGGACACTATTCAAATGTTGTATTAATATATTTTAATAAGGTTGGAAGCTGTATTAAAGGCAAATTAATAAAGTAATATTTTCTATTTCCCAGGTTTTCACATTATTTTGTCCAACCCCAGTAGATGCTATTTATACTTAGTGGAAATAGTACCAGAAACCATTTGCACCGGTCGGTCGCATGAAAATGCAAACACTACTCGACTTACTCTCCACATCACTGCTCTTGTTGTCTGATGGGTTTCTTTTATAATTTTGGTGGGTGGTGTACATAAATGCTGTAAATAGCCTCTGCCAACAAGGCGGGCCATTTGCCCTTGATGTAAATAGACACTCAAAACATAAAAAAAATAAAAAATAAAAAAAAGTTTTCAAGCAAATGGATGTTTGTCGGCACATCAAGGAAAGGTCAAGCCAATACATGGGAACTTTAATAACCATGACTCCAGTGGCGGAGCCAGAGGGGGGTCCGGGGTGATTGGCCACCCCGGGTGCCACCCCGAAATTTTATTTGCTACTGGCAGTTGCTGATGCTGATTTAAAAAATAAATAAAAATACGTTCGCCGGCAGCGTGGTGCGCGCACAGTTTTCAAACGGACGAGCAGAGGACGAGAGATGGTTGCAAGATAGGCTACCGAACTTCACCGAATAAGAAAACATCATATTTGAAGCAAGTTTTTAAGGTTTAGCATCAGGGTGGTTTGCTCCGAATAGCCAACATTAGACCTAATACACGCATATACAGTAGGCTACTTGCCGTGTGTACGTTAACAGTATACAAATGTTCTAGCTAATGTGAGGATAGGAGATCAAAACGCAGTCGATCACTATAGGACTATGAAGCTTTATGGGTGTAGGGTGTTGATGGACTTGATCTAGGCTACTGTGTTTTGATCATCATTATGAATCTGATCTAGATGTAGTCTTTGATAAAAAGGCGATTTTCTCAGCTTTTTGCTCATGTTGCTTTTTATGAAACTTGCCAACATTCAAGTGTTGATAAAAAAAGACGCACAAAGCTAGAATAAAACATTATTGAAATTGTTTAACACCATGAAATTGTGAAAATGACCAAAAACACCTTCTTTTTTTTTTTTTTTTTCACTGGCGAGAATAGTTAAGATAAAAATGTTGGTAATTGGATGATGATTAGAATATGAATATGATTGGAATCATATTTTAAATTTGTGATATTTTTGAACAGGGTCAATTAAACATGAAAAGAAAGGGAGAGATAGAGTTATTTTTAAATAAGCACAAACATAGTCTAGTCATTTTATGAAAAAAGGTTTGCAAATTGCAACAGAAGCAAACTCAAAAAATTTTGTATCCTCATTATGTCCCGAGTAAGGAAAAAAAGTCCAGAAGAATCCCATTAGGGGAAAGTTTCGAAAACTGTTTCTGGGGATTCACTTTTTATTTTACCTGCCTTTTGTCTTCTGCATTCTCCTTATCCTTGTCTCCTGTTCTTCAGACTCATCCCCCAGAAACAGTCCCACAGACCCAGCCCCAAACCCCATATCTTAATAATTAATAAAGGCTGGTTTCTAAAGTACTTCTTCCTGCCTCTATGTATTAATGCTCATGGGTAGCCTAAATGGGTTCCATTCAGACCTTAACATTAAGTATTTTACTGTTATGTGTCAACAAGATTCAACAAGACATGTTCACCTGGCTAGACCCAATGTTTAGATCTGTTGTGGTATTTATGCTATATTTGGGTCTTTTTCGAAACGTTCCCCTAATGGGATTCTTCGGGACTTTTTTTTTTTCCTTAATCAGGACATATTGAGGATACAAAATCAGTTGAGTTTGCTTCTGTTGCAATTTGTTCAAGGTTGACCCCCATTTTGTCTTAAAATGACTGGACTAACTGGCAGATCAGACCCCAGCCCTTGCATCACCACTGGCTAGTCAGAGTCAGTGTGGTCAGACTTCAGAACCAGCAACAGGTCAGAGCATCTACCAGACACAGGCAGTCAATCACATACCCAATTCAGGAATTTAAGTTGAGATGATTTTGCCAGATTAAAAGGATAGTTCACCCAAAAATGAACACAAAAAATAATAATTATAAATTAAATAATTATAATTAGAAAGAATTATTATAAATTATTATAAAGAAATAATTATGTTGTATTAAATCTTCCTAGGATAAGATTTTATATTGACGGGCAATAAAATTGTTTACATTTTTCAAGGACATGTCTGCTTGATGCCTGCTATATCTAATAAAAAAAAAAAAGTTGTAAATAAACGCAGCAGTTCATAACATACACATGCGGTATCTTATCTCCTTGGTGCTTCAGCTTTGTTTTCTGCAAATATTTTGGATGTTCAACACTTATAGACACAAACAGAGTGACCCAATTCCTTCCACAAGCTTTTCCACTGTGTGTGTGTGTGTGTGTGTGTGTGTGTGTGTGTGTGTGTGTGTGTGTGTGTGTGTGTGTGTGTGTGTGTGTGTGTGTGTGTGTGTGTGTGTGTGTGTACTGTGTACCCCCGAAAGTAGCAGTGGCCACCCCCTGGCCACCCCATGTTTAAAACTCTAGTTCCGCCACTGCATGACTCCACTGTGGGTCATGGAGTATATGATATTCCAGAAGCACATGCAGGGTTTGCTATCAAATCTGCTTGAACTGCACTCTGTTCTGTTCTATGACACTGGTTCTATGGTTTTATGGTGGATCATTAGTTTGAAGTGACTGTTCTGCTAGATTCTACACAGGACATGTGTCCACCAAGGGAATAGCAAAGTCAGGGATCTGATGAATATCTACAACCAAGCCTGGGTCAGCATTGTTTTGTTGAGTAGCCCACTGCCACCTTATGAGGTTGTTTAGTGGTGAGTGTTTAGGTAACTTGGAGTATTGACATTTATCTATAACACAATGTTGACAGTTATGATATAGAAAACAGTGGCAACAGGAAAACCGCCTCAAATATTCCAATGCATTCTCATCCTAGGGCGTCATATACTGACGCTTTTGACATTTCGTCTACATCGAACGCACATGGCACCATTTAGAGTCAATATGACACGCACAGAGCTTTGTTCGGTTATGGGTAGGTTTAGGTCTGGGGTAGGGTTAGACCGCTAGGAGGCTCCTTCTGGCCCATATCTGTCTGCGTCTCATATTGACGCTAAAGGGTGCCATGTGCGTTCGATGTAGACGAAATGTCAAAAGCGTCAGTATATGACGCCTTGGGATGAGAACGGGCTGAATATTCAGTCAAAACTGTATGGATAAGTATACTAAATAGAAGCTATTGTACATTAAGTAGTTCTGCCTGAAAGCACCCATGAAATACAACCACATTATTGAAAGACAGCACATTCTATACTGATTGCATTTCTGAGAAAAGTAAGACAGCAATGGGGTGGAGTCATGTAATTCATTAGCCACCATATATCTGTATTACTTTGGCTTGTGATTGTATTTCATAATTATGGTTATGCACAGGTTCAGACAGCCATTTGCTCATGAATATTTAGCTCTCATCATGAATATTCATTGAGTTGATGAAGTGGCTCTGTTGATGTAGATTTATGGTTGTGCATGGGACATAATTAAAAGGTATAATACAAGCTGCAAGAATCACGAAAACAAGCTACACACAATGTTCCAGACCCAGGTGGACTGGGTTGTCTGCTTTGAAACAAGTTCCTCAAAAGCATGCTATGGATTTTGGTGATTAACTGTGTCAGTTAATTTATTTATGTCTGAAATGAGTAATTCAACTAGGCATGTACACTTATATAATGTCCCTATGAAAGAAAACAGCAGCATCTTGACATCTGACTCGGACTAATGCTGATACAGTATACCATGGTATTTAACTGAAACAATTCTTATTTGAAAAATTCTTTCTCTCAAATGTGGGCACTGGCGATGTCTTTCCCCTGTCTACAATTAACATTGACATGATTGCTAGAATGTGCACTCAAACATCTCTTTTATATATAGCCAATGCTAGGTTTATTTACTGTTTGGTTTCATTTGGCATGATGCAGATTGATGTAAATTGCAGCTGGCATTTTTTGTGACAGAAATGCAATCTATAACAAACCTAATTTATAGAAAGAAGGTGCGTTTGTGTAAAAAAGGTTAAGTTGATTACTTCATTGAAGATGCAGGGCAGTTTCAGCACTGGAAATTTCTGCACTGCGGCTGTTAAAATGAATAAAAAAGAAATGCGCACAGAAGTGGCACAGCTGTTTAGTGAATCCCCCATGGCATTAAATTTTGGTGTGTAACTTGTCCCACACTGTTTGTGATACATAGACGAATGATGCGTCAACTCACGCAGCACATTGAGGAGAAGTATGCTATTACTTGGGGGAGACTCTTTTGACTTGGGCCAGAAAGGAACCACTTAGCAGAACTCCATCTCATCCACATAGAAATGCACTCAAAGCACCTCAGTTCACTGGCAACCACTCACAACACCCTAGCATTGTGCCCAGCACCACTCACAATTTCTCAAGAAAATATAAAAAACGAGTTTGCTAAAATAACCAAAGCATAAAACAGTTTTAATAATCAAACATTATGATGCAAAGCTCTTTACTCTTGTATAAAGATCATTGATCATTGATTCACAACCTGCAAATAATGAAGTTGGCTTTTACAAGAAGGCAATTATGTTAATATAATTAAATCGAAAAATAACAACATAAGATCAATAGAAAAAAGCACACTTAAAGCACATTGCTTGTGATTTCAATGAAACTCTTTTGTACTCCAAGGTTAGAACAGGCCTGTCATACTCCTCAAAAACGCATACCGCATGACATTGTTTTTCTCCTTCAGATGAGTACAACACCAGCGCTTTAACTTTCTCTACTTCACTTAGGCTTTGTGGAGTTTGATGGCTTGCGAGTTGTTACCCCCCCCCTTCTATTCTCTCACCAAAATGCAGAAAATAGACTTTGAAACACTACATCAACACTTTATCACCTGTTATCTTCGATATGAGTCAAGAGTGACTGAAACTAACATTTAGAGACTGATTGCTGTGTAGTTGTCTGTGCTGATACAGCAGGTGAGAAAAACAATGTATATAGAAATAGATTGTGTGAATTAGGTTAGTTTTCAAAGTTGCAAATGATTTGCTCTTATCATCCGATCGTGGTTGTATCTCTCTATTAGTGTTACTGCTGCATTTGATACAATTGACCACAACATTCTTTTGAATAGACTCGAAAATTATGTTAGCATTAGTGGAATTACAATGGCATGGTTCTAATCATACATATCTGACCATTATCAGTTTGTAGCAGTAAACGAAGAGATGTCATATCAATCACAAGTTCAGTATGGAGTACCTCCCAGCTCAGTACTAAGACCGTTGCTTTTTACCCTGTACTTGCTACCCTTGGGAGATATCATTAGGAAGCAGCTTTCACTGTTATAAAAAAAACTGTCACTAAATATTTTTTTTTTATAAAAGGACCAAAAACCTCCACGTAAAACCACGTAATAATCTAGAATACTGTCTAACACTTGATGGATGTTCTGTCAAGTCCTCTGTCAGGTCAAATTAAAGATTGAAATCAAAGAGTACAACCATCCTCGTTTGTTCCTAACTGACGATGGTTGTGCTCTTGGATTTCAATCTTTAATTTGAGAGACACTTTTCTAATATCTGTAAAGCCGCATTCTTCGCATCTTAAAAATATATCTAATTTACGACATATGCTCTCAATGACAAATGCAGAACAGTTAGTTCATGCATTTATGACCTCAATCCTAGACTATTGTAATACTCTACTGCACAGGTTTTCAAAAAAAAAGAAAAAAAAAGAAATGTGGGTCGCCAGGACGATTTAAGGAAAATTAAGTTACATTAACGCTGTATTATGTATGCCACACAAGTAATTTGGCGATTTCACTTTGTAAAGAAAGACTACGTGCCCGTGCACATATGCCTTCAAACGTGCTTGCCAATAGACTAAACACGTGATACGCTGCATGCCGTCACCATTTTCACAGATTCATGTTTTTGAAGTTTACACGGAGATGATAACGGTATCATTTTCAAAACTCGTTTTCAAAACCTATTTCAAAGTTTGACCTCTCAGGCCACCAAAACACAGATGTCGTTTAAATTAATGGCCAGAACATATTCAAAGGTTTCTGTTTTCAGCTGAAAAATGGTGTCATGTAATACGTAGTTATTATTATTTATATTTTTACGTATTACCCCATAGTTAATAACTAATGATTTTTACAATGGAAATTAATCAATCAAAAACTTACTTAAGATGGACAATGACTTTCTTCTAGAGCTGCTGTACTGCCAAAACAATCTCTGCTGCATTAATTTCCTATTATCACTGTAAAGCTGCCTTGAAACATAAAGCGCTATGTAAATGAAGGTCACCTGACTTGACTTCATTCACCTATGGGCTCTTTTGGGCCAGGGGACATAAGGGAAATGTACTCTAGGATCCTTTAAAACAACTTTTATCCACTAACAATGGCCGGCAGTGGTTATAAAAAAAAGGAGAACTGTCATCAAAAGTCTTTTCTCAAATCGCAAATTATGCATTTTGTCTGATAACATTCTGTGGAAATTACATTCTTGCTAATGCATTTTCACACTCTGAAGGCAGCATACATATATCCTCCAATGATATTCCACAATTCTGTGTATGCTGTTTGGCAGTTATTACTGGAAAGAAGAACATTTATGTATGTATGTATGTATTTATCTATCAATAAGCATTGTGTGTGCTGTTGTTTTTGTTAGTTATTAACTAAAGCTTGAATTTGTTCTAGGTGATCAGACATGATGTTATGGTGTCTTGTAAGTCCTTAGGACGTACCTGTATGCAACAACACTGTCTGTCGCCGGGCAGTGATGCGGCAAGGCAGCTGTCTTAGCATTGAGAGCATCTCAAACATGCTCTTAACTGACACTGCTGTCCCTTTGGTAAACAAGTACACCGTTAGCACTTTATAAGGCTCAGCTTTCTTTGTGATAATGAGTTAACATAGTTAATTTGTATTGTATCATGAGCTAACAAATGAACAACATTTTTTTCAGGCATTTATTAGTCTAGGATTTTTCATTGTCAATTCATATTGTTCATGTTTATAATAAATGAATGTTTTGAATGTGTACAATTAGGTTGCAATATGGTTATTATTTACAGCATTTTAAATCTATGTTAATGTTTATTAATAAATATTAAACATATTTATGTATAATACATTAATAACTGTTAATAAATTACAGATTAATAAATGCTGTAAAAGTATTGTTCATTGGGGACATCCAATATTCAACAATATTATTGAACTGACTGTACTGATGCTGTTGTATGATAACTGAACTGATAAAAAAATGTTGACCTCATTTAATATTTGATGATCTTTACAACTGAACTGTATCAACACTGAACTGACTTCAGTTGAACAACAGCCGAAATGCATCATTTTTTCCAGTTTATCACTGTAAAGCTGCTTTGAAACAATCTGTATTTTATAAAGCGCTATATAAATAAAGGTGACTTGACTTGACATCGGTACTGTTACTAATCATTACTTAAAATTTTTCATGTTTTTTTTCTAAAGTGTGGCACTGGGACAAAAACATCTGCAATGTCAAAGAAACACCCATCTACAACAACAACAACAACAATAATAAAATTGAGTGTCCATATTAAATGTGCATTCGTTTTTTTTTTTTTTTTTTTTTTACACGACAGGAAGTTTAAATAACTCGATCAGCTATCAATATGGTGCCATATATAACGCAGACGTTACAATGAGACAAATGACGGAAACATGTCTGTATTTATAAAGTAATCAATGAAGCTCAGCCTATCAGTCCTTCTCATCTATCTCTCTCTTCCTGCCTATATGGAATTTTTAGCATTATAACACTTTCTCTCCATGTTTCCCTGACTCACCACATTCTTATCAATTTGTCTTAATATAAGCAAATTACAAACGCAGTACTCCAAAAAATCCAAGAGAACACATCTATGACTAAGCCTTAGCAAACACCACCAATAATTATTAGTCCTATAATAATTTTCTCATTATTTTGGCCCATCATATGATTATTGGCTGAGAGCCTTTTCCAGCCATGCAATATTTTACTAATATCACACGGAAACCATTTCACAATTTGTGTCAATTGGTTTGTTTCTGCTGAATCTATATACTGGATGTATATTTCTCACAGTAAACGTCAATGGTGGAGAAGCAAACCCACTATAATTTTACAAATACTACTCTTGTTATGTCACGGAATGTGGTTTTAAGTATTTTTTTTAGACAAGAATGTAGTTGTTTAGACCTCAAATATGCAATTTATATACAGTATAAACATATTTGAACATTTGTTTAAACGTTTTTGGAGATGTGAGCTCCAGGCCGTCAGAGGCATTTCCAACCCGATCTCACGGCAATTCATGCGTATTTTATGAGGTGGCTAATTGGTACGAATTCATACGACCTCACTCATACGATTTTTGTAAAATCGTGCATATTTTACGAGTTGCCAAATTCATATGAATTCATACCCTGCCCCTGCCCCTAAACCTACCCATCACTGCGGTTTAGACTAATCGTACTTGTACCCGTACTCACTTGTATGAATTCGTACAAATTGGTTGTGAGATAGTGTTGGCATTTCAGTGCTCATGTGCCTGCCAAGAATATCTTTATCACAGCCTGTCCTTCTGAAATGTGCCACTGACAAACCAGCAATGATTGGGCAATCTTTGGTCTTATTAATCTAGCAAATCAATTTGGCTACAGGCAAAGTCAAGTTTCATAACATATTTTTTTATTTAACTTAAACCCTGTACAAACAGAGTGTTTCCTTTCTACTCTTGACTGAATTGCTACTTTTATAATGGCAATTATTGTTAATTTAAATATTGTTTTTTTTATATGAAAAATATGCCGTATTTGGTATCGAGAAAGGGCCTAGCCATATCACACTTCTACTCGTGTGATATTGCTCATATATACAGTAGGGACATCTCACCAAATACGCTTTGACAGTTTTTGCAGTACTAAAATTCACACTGGTCTGCTACACCAAGATCATGTCTGCTCCATAATTAACAGTCTCTCCATTGTGCCGTGCTCCCAGAAGCTTGTCTGTTTGACTAGCATTGGCCCTTAGTAAACAGGAAGACAGTTAATTATTTCGAAACTCATATCCACAAATAACTGGCTACTGGTCCCCCGCTGTTAGTAATGACACTGTTCGGTCAGTAATTAAAGACTGTTTTCACATGAAACTACCCAACATACCCTCTGAGAGCGACGGAGAAACCCATGAGAAAACCTCAACTTCTCTTTTTTCCTTTTCCTTTGTCTAGTCTTAAATCTCTCTCTGTGTCACTGTATCCGTCTCTCTCTCTCTCTCTCTCTCTCTCTCTCTCTCTCTCTCTCTCTCTCTCTCTCTCTCTCTCTCTCTCTCTCTCTCTCTCTCTCTCTCTCGCTCTCTCTCTCTCTCTCTGTTGCCCTTTTCACACAGGGTAGAGCACGACCCATACTTTCCTTCAATTACCTTTTCATGGGTTACTGTCTCCATGGCAACTTCCCAAAAAGAAACAGCAGCAATATCCATCTTTTTTAAAAACAAAATTATTCAAATGATGTTTTTTTTTTTATTATAAATATTTATAGCACAATTTTGCCTCAATAAAGTGCCATCAATAAACGAAAGAAAACAATGAAAATTCAAGGGTAATGTGAAAGAATAATATTCAATTGTGTATTTATGATACATACAATGCTAGATATTACAAAAGGTAGTTTAAAATGACATTTTGAGATGGTGGAAATGATATTTTGTTGATTCAGAAAAAAAAAAGACAGGATTCTCCAATGATGCATATCTATATCCACTGAAGGAAGGGAGTTTATTTTCTACAAAATGCAACAGCTGAAGACATATCCAAATGTTCTTGTTACGCTTCTAGCACCAGAGCTCCACTGCACACATACTTATAGTGTTGTTCATTTTTGCATCAGTTTGTCTGTTCAGCCAGCAGTTATTGTACTGATGAGAGAGTGAAGCTTCTCAATGTATTCACGCCATGTGTATCCAATAGTGCCAATTATTTCATTAGGATCTGGACAGCTCGTCACCAGCCGCAGCCCTCAGTTTCACACACT
The DNA here is from genome assembly GCF_964197995.2 of Scardinius erythrophthalmus. Taxonomy (NCBI): domain Eukaryota; kingdom Metazoa; phylum Chordata; class Actinopteri; order Cypriniformes; family Leuciscidae; genus Scardinius; species Scardinius erythrophthalmus. The sequence goes on along the minus strand of NC_138224.1, from coordinate 21,508,427 downwards.
GCAGCACACAGTGATGGCTTTTTGTTTCATCAATTAGTCACCGCAGTTAATGTGCCCACTACAAGCTTGTGCTTTTTCAGTCTTACAAAGAACATGTCCGGTTCTTATTTCACCCCTAAATCAAATAAAAGTTTATTTGTTTAGATTTTTTAACATCATAACATTATTTTCACAAAAATGAAGCACATTTTCCACCAAATTTGTGATTTAATTTCATAACTACATTAAACTTCAAATACATATTCTGATTGGTTGTGATTATGTCACGTTGCACACTATGGGCCATATTTTAACGATCTAAGTGCATGGTATAAAGTGCACAGCGCAAGTGCACTCATGGCGTGTCCGAATCCACTTTTGCTAGTTTAACGACAGGAAAAATGGTCGGCGCTCCCGGTGCATAGTTTAAAAGGGTTGTCCCTATTCTCTTAATGAGTAATGGGTTGTTATGGGCATAACATGCAATAAACCAATCAGAGTCTCATCTCCCATTTAATTTAAAAGCCAGTTGCATTGCGCCATGGCAGATTCGCTATTTACATGGAGGAATTTGCAAGCGGAAAGACTGAACACTTCTCTAGCGAGGAAACGGATCTGCTCGTGCACGAGGTTAAAGCACACAAGCAGACCATCTACAGGACAAGCCGGAATATTCCATATCTTTATCGCATATCGCAACCAGAAAACGTTCCAGGGGACCATTAGTTCTTGGGGAACCACCCTGGTGGATAGTTCCTAGAACTAAGTTCCTAGCAGAGGTGGAAAGTAACGAATTACATTTACTCGCGTTACTGTAATTGAGTAGTTTTTTTGTGTATTGCTACTTTTTTAAGTAGTTTTTAAAATCTGTAATTTTACTTTTACTTAAGTATGTTTTGTTTAAAGTATTGTAATTCGCTACATTTTAAATCATATCCGTTACTGAGTAAAAAAAAAAATAAAAAAAAAATAACATTATTAAAATAATGAAATAGCCTTCTATGGGTAAAACATCGCGCTCCGGAAACTACAGCATTGATTGAAGGGCGGAAGAACAGACACGCAAAAACCACAACAACACACACACACACACACACACACACGTGAGGCGAACCCCTGGTAAGTATGGGGATACTTTGGATATAGAAAAACGAACGCGTGGTTGTCCTCGAGGCTCGAGCATATTCATTTTGCAAAAATTTCTGTGATGCAGAGGGAATCCCGGAGTTAGTTTCATTATCATGAAAATGGAATTTACAGTACGCAGATGTGGATGTCACGTAAAACACATGAAAGTAAACCTGTACAATACATCAAATTGCGACATGGTCTGTAGGCTATAAAGCACAAGAGACTGCTATATAAATGTATAATCTGCGTGTCTGTGTGAATCAGTGCGAATGAGACGAGCCGTTTCGTCTACTACATACTCAAGTACGCGACGCGCTAATGGTGTTTTCAGCATCTCACAAACAATACGAGGACATGAAAACATGAACATCTCCAGAGCTGCTCTGAGAGAACGCCTAGTGAGCATTTTCATCATTTTATTTGAGAAAAACCTTGTCAAATACACTCTGAAACAGGACTTCACTACAACCCATCAAAATAAAAGTTTGGTTTAACTAACGTTAGAAGAAATTACATAAATAGGCTATATAACTATTGTGGGCCTACAATAGAATGTACTTCTCATAATAATATTGACAACAACAATAATAATGCAATTTATTTAAACATTACTTAAGGATTTGATTTTATTTATTTTTTTGTCTATGGTTTAATTGAGAAAATCTGTTTTGCAGCACTTTGCCAAAAAATAAAAGGATAAAAAAATATGTTAAACCTTTATTTGGTTACCACCGATTTGGATAATATATTTGTTTTAAATCATAAAAAGAATTATTAATGATAAAAAATAAGTTTTTAAATGAGTAGTTCATATTAAAATGAAAATTACCCCATGATTTATCAGCCCTGCAACCATCCTAGGTGTAGGCTATATGACTTTATTCTTTCAGACGAATACAATTGGAGTTATATAAACACTCTGATGATTCTGAGCTTTATAATGGCAGTGGATTGCAACCATCAGTTTAAAGCTCAAAAAAGTACGCCATACGCAGTCTACTTACACCTAAAACGCAACTTATGCAACTCATGACATCAGAAGTAGTGTAGTGCGTCCTGGCGTAGCGTAAATATCAGCAGTATGTCGCATTACTCGCATAAGTTGCGCTTTAGATTTAAGTCGAATCCATATGTTCGTTTGGCCGGAAGCTAGTTATTTTACTTTATAAAGTTTAAAATTTGAATATCTTTCTTCACAGACTCAACGTTTTGTTTCAGAAGGCCTTTATTAACCCCCCGTTGGCTGTGTGGATCACTTTTATGATGGATGGATGGATGGATACATGCACTTTTACGAGCTTCAAACTGATGGTTGCAATCCACAGCCATTATCAAGCTAGGAAGCGTCAGGGTGTTTATTAATATCAGAGGCTTCCTTCACCTCTGTACAGATAAAACATTATCAAAATGATTCCAGTTCGCATGGATACACGGAAGCGACATTTTTGTTTTGTATTATGCAGGCCAGACAAGTAATTTGGTGAGGTCAATTTGTAAAGAAAGACTACTCGCATGCACACATTCAAATGCACATAGCCTACCTATAGATTAAACACGTAATACGCATGTGCACGCCGTCAGCGTTTTCACAGATTCACGTTTTTGAAGTTTACACAGAGATGATAGCGTTTTTCAAAAATTTTCAAAGCTTGCACCTTGGAACCTATTTCAAGGTTTACATTCTTGAGCTTGTCGTGCAAATGAACGGCCAGAACACATTAAAGTTTTCTGTTTTCTGTTAAAGCGTCGGGTTAGCGGCCCCTAAGTTAACAACTAATGATCTTTGCAACGGAAGTGAATCAATCAAAAATTAATGAATTTAAAAAGAAGTAGTAGTTACTCCTTTAATCTAATTCATAATCAATTATTGAAATTAGTTGATTAGACATGTTTTATTGAAATTTTAATAAACAAAACAAACAAATGTTTCCAAAAAAACTGTTTTCATCCATTTAACTGTCATTTTAACTGATGATAATAATAACCATAATTTAATAATACAGGTTTTATATTTAATAATTGTTTAATACCGTAAACCATTATATCGGTTATCATACTGTGAAAATCTCATACCATTACAACCCTACTCGGGGGACTCCCCAACCCACCCCCGCTGTTAAAAAAGTAACTCAGTAACTTTTACTCTGAGTAAATTTTAAATGAGCTACTTTTTACTTTTACTTGAGTAGATTTTTCGACCGGTACTTTTACTTGTACTTAAGTAAAAAAAAATGGTAGTAATAGTACTTTTACTTGAGTAGAATATTTTATTACTCTTTCCACCTCTGGTTCCTAGAACTATCCGATATGAAACCCCCTATTATTATCCATATATGTCTGGATAATGAGATTCTCATTATCCCCAATAATGATTCCAATAATGAGATTCTCACTAATGTATTTTGTCACTGTCCGGACACATAATTTATATCTATAATTTAAACAAATGCAGCCATTGTGTTTATATATACTTCATTGTTTAAAAAAATGCATCATTGGTTTTGACAGTATCAGTAATGAGATTTTTGAATTATGAAGATGAAAGTTTGGGGTGAATTTTCATTGGCATGAAAATGTCAGAATGCCTTTTTTTTATCTATACAATGTAAAAAAATGTTGACAAAATATTGTCAGTAACTCATTGCATTTACTAATGTAATCTTTAAATATGGGGTGATAGAGTATCTCACATTGCTTGACAGACCCGTGTCATAGTTCGTACAAATGTGCATATGTTTGAGCGAAATAAATGTGTGTGTCAGCCTAGTACAGATAAATTTCCGGAATTTTCCTCTGGGCATCACTGCAGTATCTATCCATCTATGAATGTAAGATGTGGATACCAACGCTGAGACATAGGAATGCTGAGATACAGGTGCGTGTGTGTGTGTGTGTGTGTGTTGTGTAATGTATGTCTAAATCACAGTTTTCTGACAGGACCTCCATGTATCTCTCCTCCCCAGCGCCCATTCTAATGCAAACATGAGCGATTCGGCTGCGTAACTCTAGCATTTTCTCACATCTCATTGGTCGTAATAAAATCCTTAGGCTTATGAAGCCACCAAAGGTATAATTTATTGTCTGTTCAGCAGGCACATTTTTTTGCAAACCCGGCAAATTCATTTGCTGAATAAATAACATTATTACATCTTTCCTCTTTTCTCTTTCAGCCTGTGATATAACTTATTTCTGTGATTCATATTCCAGTTGTGATAGTGTGCAAAAAATCATTTCATTATCATTAAAAATCTATGCACTGTGAATAAGTGGACTAAGGGACTGAATAAAATTAAATATAATGTTATTTTAGGAACTTTCTAATGTGGGCCCATGCAAAATAAATGAACACTTAATATTTTACAAAAAAATCTCTGAAACAGCAGGTGGGCCATAAAAAGCCAAACTCCTGTCCAGCTACATTTATCACCTCTTTCTAAATGCATATGGTACTGTATTTTCAGAATCACACATTATCATATTAAAATATGATAACTATATGAACTATATTTGTATGTATTATGTATATATAACATCCATGTCACATCCAATAAATGCATACTGCATAGAAGTATTCCGAAATGCAACATGCTTGACTTCACCTTCCATTTCAAGAGTGAAAAAAAAAACTTTCAACCACAGTTAATTCACCACAAACTACCATAAAAACTGGATAAAATACAAGTTACAAGAACGTAACAAGTATAAAATACAAGTATTTTTATATTAAAAAGTATATGCCCTTTACTGTGATGTATGCATTATACTAATATTCCATTCTAAAGCTGCACATCTAAAATTAGCAAACATTGTAATAGCACTGCTACATTGTTTGACAGCTCTCCATGTCTCTATTTAAATAAAGTGGCCCCTGACCTTTGAGAAACATTCTCAGATCTGTCGTAAATCCTAGTTCATTTATATCAAGCATTTATGGATTTGTCCGACAATTGACAGTCATAAACAGTAACATAAAATTATATGTAACTGATTACAAAGGGAGTTATGAAGTGCTCCTATAAACAAAAACTGTTTGAGAGAAAGATTAATTGGCCTTGTGCCATTGGAAAGTCTGTCCCCCTCTTCCTCCAGATCTAGCTATTCCAGTGAGGAGGTATACTGGTGTCAAATCACTGAATGCTTGCCAGCGGCAAGCTAGTTTTATGGAGGCTTCACCCACTTATTTTCTGAATGAGATTTAGGTAAAGGGCAGTTTTATGTTTATCATCTGTTGATGAGCTTGATTTATATTGAAGGATGAATTTGCAATAAAAAAAGGCATTTACCTGTAAGATAGCTTTCTTTGTGGTATCTTACCTGTGACTTGGCACTACTAAAGTAGTTTCCAAAATGTCTTAGCTTATATAATTATTATGCATTACAGACCTCTTAATTAAAGCCCAAATGTGTAATTTTAGCCTAGTTTAATGTGCGGAGACAACTGTAAGACATGCTTTGGTTGACTTCCTAAACACTTCCAACTTCCTAAAGCCTATCAAAACATATATATATATATATATATATATATATATATATATATATATATATATATATATATATATATAATATATATATATATATATTTATATTATTATATGTATTATTTAATTAGTACCCTTTTGTAAAAAAAAAAAGAAAAAAAAAAACTTTTCAGTTAATTATGCTTAAATTCAAATTTAAATTTAAATTCTAATTTCTGTTTGCTACCTCAATTTAAATCCAATCTAAATTGAGAAACTGAACTGGAACTTAAAGAAAAAAAGAAATGTTCCTCACTGTCTACCAGTAACTAAGAGCCTTTATAGTCGAGTGATGACCAAGATAGTTCTCTAGTGAGCAAATGACAAGGAACATGATTATCTCTTGCACAGTAAAACACCAACATAATCTCATTTAAGTTTGCTCATATTTGCTAGAATGATACTGATTACGTCTCATTCGAGTGTTTGATCATGCAATGAAGGTTTACTGCCGTCCTCTATGACTAAGATTTGTAGGACAACAGCATCCAAGACCATCATTATTTGCAAAGAAATTTAAGTGCAAATGAATACATTCTCCAGAGAAAGCATTATTGCTTTTCCTTCTTTTTATTAATGGCTCACACAAAACTATTTTGCCATGGTGTTGTTAGTTGCATGCAATTTATTCAAGGATGCAAGGCTAAAGGAATGTGACACCCTGCATTATAAGGTATTCATTAAACAGCAATGCCTTTAATTCCATTTTCAATTGAAAATAAGAATACCAATCATGATGCGATGGAAGACAAAGTGAATGTTGTTTTGCTACGAGTCGGGTGATAGTAATAACTCCATGATTGCTTTTCGACACAAACTGCCCACAACGAAAATGACTAAGACAGTCAAAGTTACAATGAATAATGCCTCTATTATTATACTGAGAGGGGGGAAAAAAAACTGAGAAAATAATAATAATAAACAAAAGCTTCATGGCACTTACATATATATGGCAAATTTTGATGAAACTTCATGAAGACAACTGAATGCATCTGTGCTTTTTCCTGAATAGTGCACACATTGGCTTCCCATGCTTATTTGTTTTAAGCATTAGAAGCCCAAATCCTGTATCTCCATTTTGAAAACTAAACTATATAAACTGTTATCTAACATAAAATGGACATAGCATGAATAGAAAGGTGATATTTTCAATGTACACCAATTAGTACATATATCAAACTGAAACTTATCCATCCATCAATCAATGACTCAGTAGGAAGTGCCTCATCAGATACTGCTTGCACAAACAACTTTATGTGTAACAAATATGTTAACTCGACAGTTGGGGCATGAACTCATAGATTTTGGAGTCTCAAGGGAAATAATGGCTTCAACAAGCAAACCGGATAGCCTAACATGTAGAATGAACTGAAGCAACCTCTTTGTAATGTATTTTTAAAGAGATATTATCTTGCCAAAACAGGAAGAGTGGATCCTACTTTACAAGCCCAACTTTAAAAGCTAATAGACACTTGTCAGAACTCGCATTATCCACATGGAAAATATTATTTGCATTATTTAATGTCTCCAAAAAAAGCCTACAAATCCAACATAAAAAGGCCTCCTGACTCAAACTAGGAACTTTTCATCCAGGACTCAAACCTTGGACCTTTTTTCTGTGAGGCAAGTCTTCAATCCACTGAGCCGCCCCATGTCACCCAGCTTGCTGTTATCCATCTATCCATTTTTCAAAAAGTTTGTTCTAGGGTCGCTAGCAACTTGCGTAATATTTTGTCATAATGCAAATTAATGTTGTTTGTAAAATATACAGTAGGTTGTGTCGAAGTAGGTGTATTCAGTAATGTGTATCCACTAGTACAGGGCCGTTGCCCTGCAGAGTTCAATTTCCTCGATTGGCTGGTTTCAATAATATTGTTGAATATTGAGTGTCCCCAACTTAGCAAGCCAAAACCCAAAGGCGACAAAGGCGACAGCAAGCATTGTATTGAAGAAGTCGTTCAGCTTCTTATCTTGAGTCAGCTTTTCATATTCCACTAATAGTTAAGGTTTACATTTAGCTATGGGAAACTGGCCAGCTTTATGCCAATGCTGCAATAGGAATCAGTAGCAGTAGTGGATTGAATGAGTACATTCTGCCACAAATTCTCCATGAGCGAGCTGAGGTCATAAATCAAAAAGCTATGCGTATGTTAGATAGATGAAAGGAGAATACTAATAATTCATGTAAATGAATGGACTGATTTGCAAGATCATGTTCAATTACTAGTGTTGATTAGGGATTTTGTGCGTGTGTTGGCTGGGATACAATCAGAAATCTACTCTGTCAATAAATGCTATTACAGTTCCAACTGAGGTCACTCTTACTTTGCGGGATCTTAGTCTTGTGTAGCCAGACCTTTTAGCACCAGAAGGTCAGGGCTCTATAGCCATTTGGTCAAGGACCGTCCACTTAGTCAGGGAGGGAGGTCTGACTGTAATTGTAAAGTGACCAGTCACAGTTTTGTTCAACATCATTTTGATGGGTACATGTCGCTATACAATAACAGCCATGCTATTACAGACTATTGATTATTTTAATATTTACCTGCATATGCCACAGATATTCCCTTCTCATTAAAGTACTTCACCTGATTTTCCACTATAGATGTATGAGGACATGGGATTCACTTGGGAAATTAAACGGTTGGCCAAACTCAGAAAATAATACTTTTCACATATCCTGCCGGTAAACATGTGAATGCATCTCTTTAAAATTCAGTGCCTCAAACAAAGCGTTTGATATCTTGAGGTTTCTATGCCACTTCACAAACTTTTAAATCCAGTGTTCAGTTGCTCCTCTGAAGAGTTCATTGCTGCAGTATTGAAACTTTTAAACATTTCCTGTTTAACTTTTAAACATTTCCATTTTTTAAACAAACAGGCTTTGTTTCGTGGATGACCATTAAAGATCGCCATACACTACAGTAGGCAAACCTGGAAAGCCAGTAGAAGTCAGGCAATCAGATTTTAACACGATCAGATTTTGCAAGATTTTCCCAACTCGTCACATATGGACGCTTGGTCAGGACCCCTTGACGTCGCTTTTTAACACACAGGGTACCCCTTTAGCATCAATTTTCGGCATGCAGGGTACTCGATTGATTTCAATGAGAACCCTTTAGCATCAATACATGGACAAAAATAATGCAAAAAAAAAAGTTTGTTTCCAGAAGAAAATAGCGTCACAGTCCAGCTTAAGTAAGTTCAGTGATGTTTCATTATTGTAAAAAAAAAAAAAAAAAAAAGTTATTATATTTAGTTAATTATATATATATAGCTGCTCTGTAGAAACCAGTGATGTCATCGTCCAGCTCAGTTCAGTTCTTAATAGTGTCAATGCAGGCAGATCAATATTATTGTTGAATATTGAATTAAATGTTAAATTTAATGTACCCAACTAAGCAAGCCAAGCCAGTGGCAACAAAGGTGGAAAAAGGTGACAGTGATTTTGGTCAAGTGATGGAGGTTCTGGCACAGAGAATTATGGGAAATGTAGTTTTATCACATGCTTATTACCTCATACACTGACTAAATGAATAGTATTTTTAATGTTTACATATTTGTAGTTTTTATCAACAGTACTGTACAGACTTAACTGTAATTAATTGGTTGTGTTTAAGTGCACTAACTTCTTAAAGAGATAGTTCACCCAAAAATAAAAATTAGCCCATGATTTTCTCATACTAAAGTCATCCTAGGTGTATATGACTTTCTTCTTTCAGACGAATACAATCGGATTTAAAAAATAAATAAATAAATGTCCCGGCTCTTTCAAGCTTTATAATGGCAGTGAATTGCTGTTTCTGTTTTGAAGTCCATAAAAGTGCATCTATCTATCATAAAAGTGCATCTATCCATCATAAAAGTGCATCTATCCATAATAAAAGTGCTCCACATGTCAGAGTGGAACCATATGTTCGTTTGGCAGGAAGCTAGTTATTTTACTTTATAAAGTTATAAATATGGATATTTTTCTTACACAAACGCATCGCTTTGCTTCACCTTAGAACGCCTTTATTAACCCCTCAGAGCCGTGTGGAGCACTTTTATGATGGATAGATGCACTTCAAAAAAGAAACAGCCATTCACTGCCATTATAAAGCTTGGAAGAGCCAGGATATTTTAATATAACTCAGATTGTATTCGTCTGAAAGAAGAATGTCAGTATGACTTGAGGGTGAGTAAATCATGGGTTACTTTTCATTTTTGGGTGAACTATCCCCTTAACTATAATTCTGACATTGAAGACAGCGCTTGTTGGCAAGCCTACTAATGCAGATTTGTATTGAATTAAGGTATATTGCAAGTGCTTAAAAGGAACATTTGTGAGAGGCTACATTTTCTTTAATTATAGCCAGGCGTTGGCCATTGAATCTACCAGGTTGTCCCCTTAATACATGTGTTAAATCTCTCCTGTTTGACACATTTCTATGGCACCACTTCTTAGCTATGTTCTGGCAGTCCTTGAGAAAGAGATCCTGCCTCTCAGCTTGTTTGGGGTTTGACAAAAGAGAGAATTTTCACCCCACAATGACGATGACTCTATTCATAAGTTCTCACTGCAGGGTATTTTCCAGCACGTTAAGTGTTGAGTACTGAAGTGCCACTTCAGACTGACGTGCCACTCCAGGGCAAAATTGCCAAATCTTTCCACACTATCAGTTTAAGCACCTTTGAAAAAGGCCGCTAGATGAATAAACCTGCCATCTGCCAGCCAGACAACCAGCACTTGCTAATTACACTAGTATTCACCAGTATGTTCACTACAATTATGTAATCAGTGCATCGTCACAGAAAACAAACAGCACTGGGGATTTCAGATCACCAAATCCTCCTGAATTGTTGCTTTTGGGGATCTTGCTGCCAGGCTTGATTTGATAAGCAAAATGTTATCCAGGATTTTAGTTCTGGATTTGAAATATTTAACTGTTCAGTTTTTGAATTTACAATATACCTTGAAGTGAAGATCTCGAGTGAGTATTTTAAAAGTTGGGGCTCAAAAGGTTTGGACGGCATTGCTATCTTTGTAGCTGAAATTTGTAGTTAAATACATTTTAAACATGCAACCATTTAGCAAAAATGTTGGTTGCACTTTGTTTTACATTACGTGCACTTGCATGTACTTACAATACCTAAGAAAGTACTGGGTAATAAAGCTTAGGTTAGGTTTAGGTTCAGGTTTAGTAGTTATTACCCAGTTATTGTATTTACTATAATGAGTACATAGTGTGTATATATGGAATGACTGTAAAATAAAGTGTTGTGCTACCAAAGTTTGTTTCATATGAAACATCTGACTGCTCAATGTTGTGACTGACCAATCAGAATCAAGTATTGTAGAGAGCACCAGCACAATTACAGTAATGACATTGCATAAAATGTATATATACTATTGACTATAAAAGTATAGTTAATTAACTGGATGAGTCTGAGTGAATTACCAATCTGAGAACAATTGTATATTTTATGTCCATAATTGTCATATTTCTCATAAGACATACCACAAATTCCTGTCCACCACTGTGATACACAATGCAACATCGATACTGATGCTGTTGATGCTCATTTCAAGGATTTTCTCACCAAAAAAAAGAACAGTGCCTTTGAGGATCACTTCAACTTTATTTCAAAGGACTGTCCAATAAATGACTCCCTGAGCTCATTTGCATTATTTCTGTGGTCAGTGGAGTTTATTCAGTGCCTCTTAGTATAAATTACCTCGCCTTATAGTCCGAGCAACAACCTTGCAGCCGAAGCAAATGCACTCTTACCTCTGTGTCTCCTTTACTCTTTACTTCAACAGAGTCATTTGCCATTGGTTCTGGAATGCGACAGAACTATTCCTTTAAGAATACGTAAGTTCTTATTTCACAAAACAGCAGCAATACCATAAAATAGCAGAGTTTGTTTTCTTCATATATGCCATCATGTCATACATGTGTGTTTTCATGCACAATAGTACACCGTTCACTGCAAGGTCATAACACACTGTTCTTGAATTGAGTTGAGGTCATAAGCGGTTTCAGCAAAATTCGATCGGCATGTACCCTTCAAAGTATACAAGCATAGCATTAAGGCAGCTTATTTGGTGTGTGCATGTGTGTATATAAACCAAAAAAAAAAAAAAAAACTTTAAAAATAAAAATCTCATGTATTGTTTTCAAAAATGCATGTATTTTTGTCAGATTTTTTTTTTTTTTTTTTGCAAAGTCTCTTTTGTTATTATTATTATAAGGACGGTTAACTTTTGCTTCACCAAAATACATCTTTCCTCTCAGACTGATCTTTATATTTACATCAGGAAAACAAGGACAGGTTGAAAACACGCTCCAATCCCCACAGCTAAGCACAGAAACCAGCTGAACTTCTGTCTCATCTATAAACAAACCGCTCTTGTCTTCCCTTAAGGCACATGCAGAAGCCAGGATAGATGTCTCTTGAAAAGGACATCCTATATCTACTGTGTCAGGGTGGAAAAGGTGAAGCAGCAGTATCTAGCTGACTTGTCTGTGTGGCTCCCATTTCTCACCTTTCAGCATTCATGTTGACACGTTACCCCTTCAACTGCATGCAGTATAAAGCAGTTTTATTTTAAACTGCTCTGCTTTGTATTGGGCCATCAAAAATGTCAATGATGCAAGGGTAATAAATGACATGTTGTTAAACCTAGATCTAGTACACAGAGAAAATTCTTCAGTTTAACACTTTACTTTAAGCCTCTTTATATAAAAGAACTATCAAATCATTGATGCTTTCAAAATGTCTTATATTTCATCTTATAATCAGTTCTTGTGAGTAATTGTAACCATTATAATACTTTAATACTTTATATATAATTTCTAATATATTTTGGCCTACTTTACAATATTATTTACATATTCATATATTATGAGGCATATCAAAAGGGAGAAATTGCATATATTATATTATATTATATTATATTATATTATATTATATTATATTATATTATATTATATTATATTATATTATATTATATTAAGAAGGTATTTCAGTCTGTCTGAATGTTAAAAAATACTTTTGTTGGTGCAACCTAATGTAAACAGGCCAATTAAATCATGTTACATATTTTTTGATGTGAACTGAAATGTTACCACATGAAGTATAATTTTACATTATCTGAGAAAATGTTTTAATTCATTAAAACATATAGTTAACACCCAATTTCATGTGCTATTGTGTGTTTAAATACTCACAAATACATACAGTACTGCATTGTTACTTATTTGTGACACAATATAAAGCATTACTTTGTGGCATTATGATATACTTTATAATGAACTTCACATACAAGCCAAAAGTTTAATTTAGATCCGCAGAAGATATATCTGGGATAACATATTCACTTTTTGACCTCAGCTTTACCCTTAAGACTGTAGTGCCATCTATTGAAAAACATTACTATAAATCGCTTAACTCATAAAACAGCACCATCTGATGCGATCCTTATCACATTCTACCACTTTTGAAGATGAGATCATAAAAAATAAATAAATAAAATAAAAATAAACATCAATCACATAAGAGAAAAGTCAGTTTTGCATTAATATCATCTAACAAATATTAGCCTATGGGTCCAAAACAGAATGCAATATATATATATATATATATATATATATATATATATATATATATATATATATATATATATATATATATATATATATATATTTCTTCAGTAAACGCATCCACTATATCCATATGGATATGACTGCGCACGGTCACAACAACACATTCATACATTAATCCTGCAATATTCCTCTTACAAATCGCCAGCCAAACAGACTAAAGTGACCCTACAGGTGCGGGTTTACGATTAATAAAACATGCGACATATTAATAATGAACACACATTTACCGTCTCGTATGAAGCGAGAGTGGATGAGAATTATGAGAAAACAGCAGATCGCCGCTCCCGCTAGAGCCCACGCAACTCTCAGCATCAGCATCCTGACAGCCTTCAGCATCCACACCACATCTCCATTCTATTGCCATACAACAACCGACACCTTTGCCGCGCTTTTCTCTCACAGAGTCAGAAAAAAAGGAATCCGTTCTTTTTTTTTTCAATAGATGCCAACTTTAGAAAAATAATATATTTGATATTTTCGAGCTTTCACCACCCATTGGAAACATTTAGAATTTCCCAGTTCATCTGTAGCTGTTGCGTGAATCTAAGTCGAGTAATGCGCGTCCGTCCTCTCCAACATCTCTGTTTTACGCACTTGGAGAACTGCGCTAATCGCTAGAACTGTCACTTCTCTTCTCTTGTCGACTGGTCCTTGTCTGTGTATCATGAGATGCAAGTCAGCTTTTTAATTCCGGCATTCATTCGAACGATCGTTTAAAAATGTCCCAAAGACGACGCATGTGTAGTGTTTGGTGATATGCCGAGTGTGTATCTCCCTCTTCCGTCTGTGCAGTTACAGGGGTTTGATTCTTCTCTTAACGAGCGCACTTTCTCTCCGCTGTGACGCATACATCGCCTCCTCACTCTCTCACACACACACACACACACACACACACACACACACACACACACACACACACACACACACACACACACACACACACACACACACACACACACACACACACACTCGCGTTTGAGAAGCGCTCGCCGGTGGATGCGTCACAGCGCATGTTCCTGTAGTCTTGACGTCAGAGTTTAAGTCTTAAGTTCATTCTTTCTGATTGTGTCCTTTGTGTGTTAAGCTTTCAGAAATGTTGTGCATCGCACTGTTTAAAGACACCATGAAATCAAACTTGAAGTTTCATGGCTTATAGAGTCTTTGGAGGGCATCGGTATAGTGGGTCAATCTCGGAAAAATGTCCCGTTCGTGTACTGTGTCCCCCCATGACTTACTAATAATATTTAGCAGGATACACCTCGCATTGTTGCTACTGTAAAAAAATAAATAAAAAAATTCAATTCAAATTCAAATTCAAAAAAACTTTATCTATCAACCAGTGATATAAATTTGTTTTAGATTAAAAGGCTCACATATACACAATACAATCACACACATCACAAAAAGCAATTAATACAAAGAAAATACAGTACAAATATGAAAATAAAGAAAGGCTTAAATACAATATACTAATAAAACTGTTTGGTCTTTTGGGATGGTCTTTTGGTCTAGACATGCAAAAGTATCAACACTTCCCAAATAACAAATAATCACTATTAAGGCGTAGCCTACATAAAAAAAAAAAAAAACACTCATAAATTATCAAGAGTCTTTGGACCACTCACAAGTCAATTGTTTGCAGACTAAACAGATCTTTCTCCTTGCTTTCATAATTTCTCAAACACAAAGAAACACTTAATATTAATGCCTTTAATTTGTCTCCATCTGTGCATGTATGAATTTTTTCAACAATAAGACAAAATGTAGCAGTACATTGTTATATTACTGCAATTACAAACTGCAATAATAATTTCACATAAGCATAGTCCCGAAAAGTAAAAATATAAATCATCAAGTTTGGTTCTGACGGCATGATGCAACAATGCATTTAAATTATGAACATCTATATCCTGGCTTGGGAAACAGTTCACAAAAATTTAAGAATTGTAGCGTAAATTAAATGATCTGAAATGTGGAGTGTGTATATGAAGGCACTAACTGTGATGAGATGATTGACAGGCCAGTTCAGGAACGTATCATTGCGACAGCCTGGTCTGTGTTTCCCAAAAGCATCGTAAGCCCAAGTTAATCGTAGAGACCATTGGTGGCAATTGTTCTATAATCAACTTAGCCCTGGTCCATTACGCAAGACACAATTAGGACATGGTAGGACATGGTAGTTTACACCAAAACTTGCCTATACTCTTCTCTTCACACTCAAAAATATGAAGGCCTACTTTTTCTTCACAAAAAATAGCATACTTTTAGGGAACAAAGTGGAACTCAGCATGAACTCAACTTTATGGTCGCGATTTACTACATAAATGGGAAACCTAAACTACAAGTACAGAGTAAGAAGTAAGAAAAAAAAGAAGAAAAAAAAAACATTAGGAAGTTGGTAGAATTGCATTCTGCGTATTTTTTTTCACAACACTGATGGATCAAAATCTCAGTGTTGTCAATACTGCTGTCTGCACAGCTAATTTGAAGCCAATTATCAGCATTCGCCAGTGTTTACAATGGGGGCGTCCGTTTTTAATTTCTCCGCAGCGCCTGTAACACACTCTCCCATTGTGATCCATCAATCAGCTGGATGGCAATTAAAGGAGATCTGTCCACGAATGGCTGCACGAGGCAAGCAGAGCAGGTGCATCACCTTAAGGATGATGATGACATACACATTGCCAATGAACAGTCCTTGGTCGCGTTACTCAAAGAGCACCTGTCACTTATATTGACACGCTCCTGCTGTTTCAGCACAAGCGTGCCTTTGGGAACTACTTGATAGTGGTCAAAGGGTCTGAGATGTCCACAAAGATGAGAGCTGAATTTAAGCTCACAATGCTGGCACTTTTAAAAATTTCTTTCTGGCATGGTGCACTGTGTGTTTCTCTGTAGAACTGCCCTCAGAAAAATGTGTTTTATTGATTTTTCACCCATTTAATTTTTTAGTGAGTAAACTTGCAACATACATTTTAAAGCGTCTATAGGGCCCTATTTTAACGATTTAAGCGCATGGTCTAAAGTGCACGGCACAATTGCACTTAGGTCGTGTCCGAATCCATTTTTGCTAGTTTAACGACGGGAAAAATGGTCGGCACACCCGGCGCATGGTTTAAAAGGGTTGTCCGTATTCTCTTAATGAGTAATGGGTGTGTTTTGGGCGTAACGTGCAATGAACCAATCAGTCTCATCTCCCATTCCCTTTAAAAGCCAGTTGCGCTTGCGCCATGGCGGATTCGCTATTTACATGGCGGAATTTGCAAGTGGGAAGACTGACCGCTTCTCCAGAGAGGAAACAGATCTGCTCAAGCGTGAGGTTAAAGCACACAAGCAGACCATCTACGGGACAAGCCGTATTCCACCATATCTTTATGTACACAATAATAATCTTTTACATTGTAATCCTTTTATTTTTAATATTTGGCATGTTTGTGGGCTGCTGTGCGTGTGTTTGTAATAAGCAGAGTGAACGCGCGTTGTGAACCCGCCTATAGGCACATATTACTAATGGAACCTTTTAAATAAAAAAATAAAAAAACTTTAGACCAGGTTTCAGTTGGTCTATTTCAGTTGCCTCAAAATAGCAACGCGCCAACAATGCGCCTGAACACACCTCTTTTCAGACCAGCACGCCCATGGGCGCACAGATGGGCGCAAATGTATTTGCTGTTTAAACAAAATGGCGCAGGATGTGAAAATGATAATTGCATCAGGCTGAAACTAGCAAAAAAACACTTGCGTCGCACCTGACGCTGCATTGCACTGCATAATTTATTTCGACAGTATGTTATCAGCAATTGCAAAACATGTTTGTTGCCTAGAAGCACCATAGTGACAGTTGACTTGGGTATGAATTGTATTATTGTAATTATTATTTGAATTATTCATTAAATGTGTATGTAACCCCTCCGGTTCTACTTGCACTGCTCCAAGCAGGATTTGAACCAGCGTTCCCAGCATGGGAGGCGGGCACGCTGACAAGGACTCTAAAGACTGCAGCCTCCAACATCAGTTGCTAGTGTGTCTCTTGAGTACACCATGTTTCTAAATCAATTTCTTTCTTGATCCTGGAACTATATTCCAATCAACCAATCAGATTTGAGGAACAAGTTTACAGTTTATGCCAAGTTTATGCTTACAACCAGGGTGATCAGTGTTATTCACCTATCATTTCCCTCTTATTTTAGGGATAACTTACGGGTAGGGTTAGGTGTAGTGGTATGGATAGAATTAGGACTACATTTTTGGACAGAGATGATGTTCCAGGATCAACAAAATATGTTAATTCAGGAGTCTTACAAGTCTTACTTGGCAAAATCTCTAGCTGGCCTCCATTGCATGTACATATTTAGTATTTACTAGAGGTGTAACGATACCCTCATGTCACGATTCGATACATATCACAATACTGACTCACGATATGATATTATTGCGATACTCCAAGACATATGGTAAAAGGTTAACAAGGTGGCTTGGGGCTGATAACCCAATGCACAGGACAACGATGACACCAGAATAAAAATATGTAATTTAATGTAATTAATGTAATTATTAATGTAATTATTCCATACACATACTGTCACTATCCACGATACATATTGTTGTATTTTTGTATTGTGATATATTGTGACACGATATATATTGTTACACCCCTATTATTTACTTAATATTTATGTAAAATAAAAGTAAATAAAAAATGTAGGTAGGGGTGAGTTTTATTAGTTCTATCAGTGCTTATCGTTGAACTTGTAATGCTTGTCACTTAAGTATATTAACTAACGACATAAATCAAAATGGCTTGTTTCAAACAACGTACGTATCATTCTCGAAATGTGACAACAACTGCAAAAAAATTGTTTACTTTGGTATCTTCCAGTACCAATTTTTCATTAACACTTTACAATAAGGTTTCTTAGTTAACATTTATTACTTAACATTAACTAATAATGAACTGCACTTACACAGCATTTGTTAATATTTGTTAATGTTAATTTCAACATTTACTAATACTTTATTAAAATCTTGCATCATTAGTTAATGCACTGTGAACTATGAACAAACAATGAACAGCTTTATTATTATCAACTAACGTTAACAAAGATGAACAAAAACAGAAACGTATTGCTCATGGTTAGTTCATGTTAGTTAATACATTAACTGTTGTTTAATAAATTAACCTTATATTGCAAAGTGTTACCATTTTTTTCTTGGTGTCTTCTCTATCTCCTGTATCAGGTTTGTTTGGCAAATGTTCCCCCATGCTATCTTTACTTTAAAGCACACATTTTTCATTGTGTCTTGACAATATTGAAATTATCACACCATTGATGACATAAGAGTAATGCTGAAGTCTTGAAATAGGTTTATGATATCATCTAAGCTGAAAAATGACAGAGTCTAGAAGATGATTATCAGCCAATTCTGATCAACGACCAACCGATCAGAGCTCCCTAACAACTTCAGCACTATTTTTCAACAATCAGGTGTGCTTGTGACATACTCCAAGGGGAAGGTAATCACTGTGTGTGTGTGTGTGTGTGTGTGTGTGTGTGTGTGTGTGTGTGTGTGTGTGTGTGTGTGTGTGTGTGAACACACCACCAAGAAAACAGAATAGTCTATAAAGCCACTCAATTCCCAAACTAAGCTCAACTATGGAAACAAAGGAACAGCACTGATTTGAATGAAAACAGCTTGCTGCTTTACACACATTTTGCACGTTATTTTATAGGGTAAGCCAGAAACATAAACATGTTCAGTCAAGAAATTTTATTCTCGCTCAATAGAACTGCTTTCTGCAGATTTATTTCCTCACATTTATTCAGCTCAGCTATGTTTTCAACTTAGTTTTTAGCTTTTTAAGCAGCTTTAAGCAGCTCCGGTTCTAATGGGTTATGTAGATGTCAGACCAGTGCTTTTTACTCAAACAAATGAAGCATATAGCTGCTTTTATACATCCTTAAGACACAAATACACTATTCTAAATATGAAAACAATACGATACATTTTCATATAATGTTCAAGCTCAAATGTTAATAGCTTGATTCAACACCTAACAAACTTTAATACTGTTCATACAATTGGCTGTTGCTTAGTTAGGAGGAAAAAAAGGGGAAAAAGCAGCAATGATAATATATATATATATATATATATATATATATATATATATATATATATATATATATATATATATATATATATATATATATATATATATATAATCTCAAATCTCACTGAAAAACTTGCAGTTGCTAAACCGTTTAGCAGGTTAAGAGTTGTGCGAGGCGCATGACTCCCAATAGAACAAACCTCTGGTCACATCCATCATTTCCATTTCACAGACGAGACAAAGATCTCACCTGTTCTCATCCCATTTGTCACCAGTTTTCATGCTGTCATACATGAGTGAATCAGTGTTTGTGTTCCACGCTTCTGCACACTGCCTGATGAATATTCATTAGCCTCTTAAACGCTCAGTCTGTCGACAGCTCATTAACTGCTCAAATAACTTCTGTGTAAAGACCGAATTGCCTGGCTTAAAAATAGACAAAGAAGACTGACGTTGTTCAATCAACCTCAGATGAAAGACAAACTCTTCATCAAACACGAAGGTGATATACTGTACAACACAATCCAAAACACTAGAAAACTTAATTATATTGAATTATTTTAATAAGAAACATGAGAAGTGCCATCATAATCAACTTTTGACTACATCATCATTATCAAAACATACCGAAATTACATTTGTGTTCTTAAAATTAACTGAAATTCAGTTCTGCTACAATGTTATAAAGATATGTAAAGATTTTTGTATGTCTATTTGCTTTCAGCAATAAAAAGTTAGTTAGAGAATTAAGGGCTGTTTATCTTTTCTTCTAAATTAGAGAGAAAAGCAAAGCATGACAGAAGGCCATGAATTAAAAACTGCGATAGTTATGAGAAAATAAATAATGAGATATATTGTGGAGAAAGAAAAGTTCTGGAAAACATGTTAGCGCCATTATAATACACCAACACAGACAAAATGAAAACTAATAAATTCATTATAAGACAAAATTATAAAAAAATAAACCTGTAACTAAACAAGAGTTGTCATTTTCTGTCACATATTTTAACAATTCCTGCTCATCTGTAAATCAGATGTAGATTGTCCAAGTATCTAAATTTATTATTCAAGGTTATTATTCAGTTGTTGCGACAGAAATTAGTTTTTCTTTCTTTGTGTGGCCTTGTTGTTGCATCATTCTTCAACTTTGAAGCTGTTAACTCAGTGCATCTAATAATACAAGTGCAAATACTCATAGATTTGCATTTCTACTGTCTGGGAATTTTATTCCATAACTTCATATACTGCTTGTCCTTATTTAACCCAAACCAAAGCAACATTCATTAAAGCTGCAAGCAGCGATGAAAGGGCCCTCGCACCCCTGCCACCGCCACCCGGCGCCTTTAGGAAATGCCTTAAGATTACACTCACCAAATCTGAAGAGGATCAGATCAAAACTGTAGGAGGAGTTTGTTAAAGTACAACATCAGGAAATGGCAAAAACTGCCCAAAATCTGAGAGGAAGTTCAAAATAGCTCACTTCCTGTTGTGTTTAGGGCTACGCTCCAAGAGACTTTTTTGTAGGTATTGGGTCTTTACATGTATGTACCAAATTTCATACCTGTACGTGAAACGTCGAGCCGGGGCAAAATGTAGGGGCAATAAGTAAGCCATTTTGCCCCACCCAATTTTGAAAACCACATCACACGTAAATTTTCACCACTTCTGAAGCGTGTGCAAAGTTTCATGATTTTTCGAGCACGTTTTGTATTTGCCACACTTCCTGCTACCAGCAGGTGGCGCTATTGCTATAACCATAATGAGCATGGTCATGTGTTCAGGACAGGACTCTTATCAAACATGTGAAGTTTGGGGCAGATTGAAAATTGTATGCCTAAGTTACTGCAGGCTGTCTGTGGTTGCCTAGCAACATCGGAACTGCAAAGCAACATTAATATTGAACTTATCTGATCATGCATATATCACCAAAAGGCCGAAATTGGGTGAACGTTTGTCAGGCCGCCGAGGGCACACCCTTCGACGAAAACTCAAGATCTTCGCAATTTAACGTCGCAAAGGCCTTCAGATTACACTCACCAAATTTGAAGAGGATCAGATCAAAACTGTAGGAGGAGTTCGTTAAAGTACAACATCAGGAAATTACGAAAAATGCCCAAAATCTAGGAGGAAGTTCAAAATAGCTCACTTCCTGTTGTGTTTAGGGCTATGCTCCAAGAGACTTTTTTGTAGGTATTGGGTCATTACATGTATGTACCAAATTTCATACCTGTAAGTGAAACCAGGAGCCGGGGCAAAATGTGGGGGCAATAATTTACCGAATTTGCCCCACCCAATTTTGAAAACCATATCACACGTAAATTTTCACCACTTCTGAAGCGTGTGCAAAGTTTCATGAGTTTTCGAGCATGTTTAGGCCCTCTAAAAAGCGATTCACTTTGGAGAAGAATAATAATAATAATAATAATAATAAACGGAGCAAAAACAATAGGGTCCTCTCACCATCGGTGCTCGGGCCCTAATAAACAGAGCAATTCCAAGAGGGTCCTCACACCATCGGTGCTCGGGCCCTAATTAAAGCTGCAAGCAGCGATGAAAGGGCCCTCGCACCCGTGCCATCAACACTCGGTGGCTTTAGGAAGACAGAGCATGGTTGGGAAATGTACATTTAAGGAGGTATATATAGTAAGAGTATGTCAAAGTCAGTTACAAAATGTTTTGTATAATGGTGATAATAGCATGCTTCATGACTCAGCTAAGTGTTGCTAGCATGTTTAGTGTGTTTCTAGCATGCTTAGTACACAATAATTATGTGGTTAGTACTGCATTACTGTGTTAACCATGTCAGTTTCTGTTGCCAGTTACGGTGGCGTTATGACTATAACTGAATATGAGCTTGGATGTGTGTTCAGGACAGAACTCTTATCAAACGTGTGAAGTTTGGTGCAAATTGGACATTGCCTTCTTGAGTAACAACAAAGTCATGTTTCATTGAATTAGCATGCTTTAGCACTTAGCTAAGCATTGTTAGCATGTTTTAACATGTTTCTAGCATGTTTAGAACTCAATGGCATTTTTAACATGTTGCTAGAACGGCATCAACGTGTTAAACATGTCACTTCCTGTTGCCAGTTGGTGGCGCTATTACTATAATTGAACATTCTCATGTAGATGTGTTCAGGCCATGACTCTTATCAAAAGTGTGAAGTTTGGGGCAGATTGGACATTCCATGCCTGAGTTACAGCAAATTCCTATTTAATTGCAATAATAGCATGCTTTAGCACTTGGCTAAGAGTTTGCTAGCATGTTTTAGCATGTTTCTAGTATGTTGTTAGCATGTTTAACACTTGCTGGCACTTTTTTATATGTTATTAGGAGTCCATAACAGTGTTAAACATGTCACTTCCTGTTGCCAGCAGGTGGCGCTATGACTGTAACTGAATATAAGCATGGTCATGTGTTCAGGACAGAACGCTTATCAAAAGTGTGAAGTTTGGGGCAGATTGGACATTCCATGCCTGAGTTACAGCAAATTCATATTTAATTGCAGTAATATCATTCTTTAGCACTTAGCTAAGTGTTTGCTAGTATGTTTTAGCATGTCTATAGTATGTTGGTAGGATGTTTAGCACCTACTGGCATTTTTTTATATGTTATTAGGAGTCAAGAACAGTGTTAAACGTCACTTCCTGTTGCCAGCAGGTGGCGCTATGACTATAACTAAATATGAGCATGGACATGTGTTCAAGAGATAACTCTTATCAAACGTGTGACGTTTGGGGTAGATTGTACATTGCCTTCTTGAGTAACAACAAAGTCCTGTTTCATTGAATTAGCATGCTTTAGCACTTAGCTAAGTATTGCTAGTATGTTTTAACATGTTTCTAGCATGTTTAGAAGTCAATGGCATTTTTAACATGTTGCTAGAATGGCATCAACGTGTTAAACATGACACTTCCTGTTACCAGTAGGTGGCGCTATTACTATAACTGAATATTCTCATGTAGATATGTTCAGGACAGAACGCTTATCAAAAGTGTGAAGTTTGGGGCAGATTGGACATTCCATGCCTGAGTTACAGCAAATTCCTATTTAATTGCAATAATAGCATGCTTTAGCACTTAGCTAAGAGTTTGCTAGCATGTTTTAGCATGCTTCTAGTATGTTGTTAGCATGTTTAGCACTTGCTGGCACTTTTTTATATGTTATTAGGAGTCCATAACAGTGTTAAACATGTCACTTCCTGTTGCCAGCAGGTGGCGCTATGACTATAACTGAATATGAGCATGGTCATGTGTTCAGGACAGAACGTTTATTAAAAGTGTGAAGTTTGGCGCAGATTGGACATTGCCTTCTTGAGTAACAACAACATCCTGTTTCATTGAATTAGCATGCTTTAGCACTTAGCTAAGTATTGCTAGTATGTTTTAACATGTTTCTAGCATGTTTAGAAGTCAATGGCATTTTTAACATGTTGCTAGAATGGCATCAACGTGTTAAACATGACACTTCCTGTTACCAGTAGGTGGCGCTATTACTATAACTGAATATTCTCATGTAGATATGTTCAGGACAGAACGCTTATCAAAAGTGTGAAGTTTGGGGCAGATTGGACATTCCATGCCTGAGTTACAGCAAATTCCTATTTAATTGCAATAATAGCGTGCTTTAGCACTTAGGTAAGAGTTTGCTAGCATGTTTTAGCATGCTTCTAGTATGTTGTTAGCATGTTTAGCACTTGCTGGCACTTTTTTATATGTTATTAGGAGTCCATAACAGTGTTAAACATGTCACTTCCTGTTGCCAGCAGGTGGCGCTATGACTATAACTGAATATGAGCATGGTCATGTGTTCAGGACAGAACTCTTATCAAACGTATGAAGTTTGGGGCAGATTGGACATTCCATGCCTGAGTTACAGCAACTTCCTGTTTCATGGCGAAACATCAAAATTTGTCAGGCCGCCGAGGACCCGCCCTTCGACGAAAACTCAAGATCTTCGCAATTTAACGTCGCAAAGGCCTTAAGATTACACTCACCAAATTTGAAGATGATCAGATTAAAACTGTAGGAGGAGTTCGTTAAAGTATGAGGCCTGAAAATGTCAAAAACTGCACAAAAATCTGGGAGGAAGTTCAAAATGGCTGACTTCCTGTTGGGTTTAGGGCTATGCTCCAAGAGACTTTTTTGTAGGTATTAGGTCATTACATGTATGTACCGAATTTCGTGCACGTACGTGGAACGTTGCGGGAGGCGCACTCCGTTGAACTTTTATAGGTGGCGCTATCGAGCCGTTTTGCCCCGTCCAATTCTGAAACCTATATCAGATGTAAATTTTCGCCAGTTCTGACGCGTGTGCAAAGTTTCGTGAGTTTTCGCGCATGTTTAGGCCCTCAAAAATGCAATTCAATGCGGAGAAGAAGAATAATAATAATAAATATAGCTGCGAGCAGCGATTACGGGCCCAAGCCGGTGGCACCGCAACCCCGGTGCCTTTAGTTACCTAAAGGCACCGGGGTGGCGGTACCGCCGGCTTGGGCCCTCCATTGCTGTATATATATATACACATATACATACATACACACACATACATATATATGTATATGTATATATATATATATATATATATATATATATATTATTGTTCAAAAGTTTGGGGTCAGTAAGATTTTTAATGTTTTTAGGAGAAGTCTCTTCTGCTCACCAAGGCTGCATTTATTGATTAAAAATACAAACAAAAACAGTAATATTGTGAAATATTATTCCAATTTAAAACAGCTGTTTTCAATTTTTAAATATTTTACATAGTAATTCATTTCTGTGATCAAAGTTGAGTTTTCAGCATCATTACTCCAGTCTTCAGTGTCACATGATCCTTCAGAAATCATACTAATATGATGATTGATGCTCAATAAATATTCATTATTATTTTCAATGTTGAAAACAGTTGTGTACAGATTTTTTTTTTCAAAATGCTTTGATGAATGTTAGTTCAAAAGAACAGCATATATTTCAAATATATATATTTTTAACATTATAAATGTCTTTACTGTAACTGTTGATCAGTTTAACTCATCCTTCATAAATAAAAGTACTGATTTATTTTATTTATTTACCCCAAAAATAAAATTTTAATTATTACTAACCCAAAACTTTTGAGCGGTAGTGTTTAACGTTACAAAAGCTTTAGATTTCAGATAAATGCTGTTCTTTTGAACTTTCTATTCATCAAAGACTGTACACAACTGTTTTCGACATTTAAAATAATAATGAATGTTTCTTGAGTATCAATCATCATATTAGAATAATTTCTGAAGGATCATGTGACAGTGACGACTGGAGTAATGATGCTGAAAACTCAGCTTTGATCACAGGAATAAATAACAGTTTAAAATATATTAAAATAGAAAGCAGCTGTTTTAAATTGGAATAATATTTTACAATATTACTGTTTTTGTTTGTATTTTTAATCAAATATATGCAGCCTTGGTGAGCAGAAGAAACTTCTCTGTTATGTGCGCGCCACAGACTGCACGCACGTCCGCTTAGAGTTCCGCCTTTTGCCTTCCGTCAATATTACGTTATTAGAAAAATATTTTTTTAGAGAATCGATTTTTTGACATTTGTGAATCGATTCAGAATCGTCCACGTCCGCATCGCGATGCATCTAAGAATAATTTTTTTCTCCCACCCCTAGATTTCATACAAATAAACAGTTACAATTAAGTCACTTACATTTTAGATGCAATGTTGACTGTTTTTGTTCTGTTTCAGCAGCGAAAATAGTTAAACAAAGATCACGGCAGAACCATCACTTATCACGTGTTTTCTCATAACTGAACGATTCAGCATTTTTAACGAATCGGTTGACTCAAAGATTGAATGATCAATCCATAAACATCTGTCTTAATCAAGCGGGAAGGAAGTCGACCGGAAGTTGAAGTCGACCGGGTGCCGCCATCTTGTAGCAGAACTTCACTTGCGTTAGCAATCCCATTGACTTCCATTCATTTTGGCGTCACTTTGACAGCGAATAACTTTACATCTGAGGCGTTTGAAGACTCCATTTGTCCATTTTTTATTTCTAAAGAAACACGACAATGTATAAAATGCTCCATTACCTTGTAGCTTATGTTATGTCCCCGTAGAAGCAGTTTTTGTAAAAGTAGGCTAACGATTGCGTCATAACCACGCGACTCTCTGTCGCACACTAGAGAGATTACCGTATGGACGGGAGGAGAAGCTCGCGGGCAATCGGGGAGACGTGGAGGCAAAATGACAATATAATTAATCAGAATACTTAGCAAAAGTTTCTCCTGCTCCAAGCTCATGGACAGCTCCTAATCACACTCTCCGTCTCTGCAAGATTCGGAAGGGAATGATTCAGATTTCTCTTGGCACAGCTACTAGAAGACAGACGGGTTGCTCACGTGGTCCGTGTAACGCTTTGCTCGGTTTGAGTCTGCGCGTCAGGAAAGGAAGTGCTAAGAAATCGCTGAAAACGGGCTTCACTTGTCTCAATTGAGTTCCAATGGGGTCGCTGTGTCCATTTCTTTTACTGTCTATGGTCTTAATCATGATCGACTCATTCGAACGAATCGTTTGAACGAATGAATCAATGACTCGCTTATTAAGATGGATGCCTGGCGACACCTAATGGCGGTTTAGTGTTGTTTATTCTTTCCCACATGTGTGTGATTTGTGTGTGCAACATTATCATTATTTTTCTTTCACTATTATATTAGCGATTTAAAAGCACCCACTCGTGTCACACGTCGATTAACCGGTGGGAAAATATCCTCAGACACATACAATAAATGTATATTTAAATACAATATTGGCCTACCTGGTAAAAAGTTTTATATACTATTTTGATGTCCTTTTGGACACAAGGGGGCAGTATAGCCCTATGTTTGCTTTTTTGTTGAACCAAATAGCACTAAATAGCCTGTTTTAACTTTTTCATTCTTCTTGAATTGCAAAAACAGAATAAAATGGGTTTAGTTCGATATTTGTATACTTTTATATAGAAATAAATGGTATATAATTACATTTTTAGAAGATTTTTAGTGTTTCCTTTTTGGACATTACTTTAATCCCTCGCCATAGCAAAACCGTTTAAGATATTTATTATCCATTCACAATTTAGCATATTTAATGTAGTTTCATCATGTTGAAAAAGTTTGGTACGAATAAAATAAATAGTTTAAGAGGAGTGGCTAAAAATTCAGAGGCTGATTTAGCAAAAAAAATCACATTCAGACCAAAATAGCTGACTTCCTGATGGCCAGAGCTATTGAATGTAAATTAGAAAGTTGTCCGGCTTGATGAGAACAATATACAAACTATTTTTTCTTTACTGTAGTTAAAACTAACCCCCCCACTTTTGTCAAAAGCATGTTGAAAGTGACACACTTCCTGCTGCCAGTTGGTGGCGCTATAACTTTGACTCACAATAGCTACATCGATCTGATCGGCCTCTTACCACGAACACACTGCTGAAGTTTCATCAAGATCAGTTAATGTATGCAGAAGTTATTCCACTTCGTGTTTCTCTTTTCTCGCCATAAATTCGATTCCTCGCCACAGCCAAACCGTTCGAGATATCAAAAATCCGTTCGCAATTTAGCATCCTCAATGTCTTGACTTCATGCTGACTGAGTTTGGAGGTGATTGAATGAATTCTCTAGGAGGAGTACATCACATTCCACAGCAAGCGTTTTCCAAACAACCCATAATAGCCGACTTCCTGTTGGGTTGGCGTGAAACTTGACAGAGGGAAAGTTGTTCGGCCCAATGAGATCTATATGTGTACCGAGTTTCATATTAATTCATGCAAGCGTGTTTGATATATGGACCAAGTTTTCAGACCCTGTTCAAGAGGGCGCTGTTGAGCCCCCCTGCCACGCCCGTTTCTGAAACTTTTCACATGTCTACTGGCTAATAAGTGTTATGTGTCTGTCGAGTTTCATCCAATTTCAAGCATGTTAAGAGTCTCAAACGCATCCGAAAAGAATATTAAAATTTGATGCGTTGCCACGGCAACAGTATCTAAGATATCAATAATCCTTTCACAGGTCTACATCTGCCGTGTGTTTACATTATACACATAAAGTTTGAAGCAAATCGGGTAAAAATAAGAGAGTGATTTCAAAGCATTTTGAAAGTGACAAACTTCCTGCTGCCAGTTGGTGGCGCTATAACTTTGACTCACAATAGTCACATCCATGTGATCGGCCTCTTACAACAAACACACTGCGAAAGTTTCATCAAGATCAGTTAATGTATGCAGAAGTTATAACACACTTCCTGTTTCCATTATTCGCCATAAATTCGTTTCCTCGCCACGGCCAAACCGTTCGAGATATCAAAAATCCGTTCGCAATTTAGCATCCTCAATGTCTTGACTTCATGCTGACCGAGTTTGGAGGCGAATGGATGAATTTCCTAGAAGGAGTACATCAAAATCCACAGCATGCGTTTCCAAACAACCCATAATAGCCGACTTCCTGTTGGGCTGGCGTAAAAAGTAAAAGTACGAAAGTTGTTCCGCCCGATGAGATCTATATGTGTACTGAGTTTCATATTATTACATGCAAGCGTGTCTGATTCATGGACCAAGTTTTCGGACTTCGTTCAAGGGGGCGCTGTTGAGCCCCCCTGCCACGCCCGGGTACCAGCTTCAGCCCGGCCCTGATGGCCGCGGGTTCTGACCCGTGTGCAAAGTTTCAAGAGTTTTCGAGCATGTTAAGGGCCCCAAAAGTGCCCGAAAGGTTGACAAAAAAATAATAATAATAAATAATCCTACCGAAAACAATAGGGCCTTCGCCCTTTCAGGGCTTGGGCCCTAATAATAATAATAATAATAAACAGAGCAATTCCAAGAGGGTCCTCACACCATCGGTGCTCGGGCCCTAATTAGCAATGCAGTGAGCTCTGTTTGTCTAATTAAAGAAAAAAAGTTTCTGCTTGATCTGTTCTCTCACAAGCCGAGTCTACCGAGTCCCGGTATATTTTTTTGTTTTTAATATTTTAACCCACGGTAGATTGATTCAAATTACAATTAATTTCTAATGACAGACCTGTGAATTTGTCATACGTTAACACATTTTTCATTTCAAAGTTTAGTTGCCCATGATAATTTTTTTTAGTTTTAGACACACATGCACACACACAGACACACACTCACAGACACACACTCAATTTTGTTACCTTTGTGGGGACTCTCCAT
Organism: Scardinius erythrophthalmus; assembly: GCF_964197995.2. Lineage (NCBI taxonomy): Eukaryota > Metazoa > Chordata > Actinopteri > Cypriniformes > Leuciscidae > Scardinius > Scardinius erythrophthalmus. Next base: position 21,478,853 of record NC_138224.1, on the reverse strand, counting down.
AGGCGTAATGATTTGTATACTGTACAAACTATATATATATATATATATATATATATATATATATATATATATACACACATCAATGATATGTCCAATAAATTCTTGGAATCTTTTGGATTTTAGTATTGCCATCCTTGTAGAGACATTTTATACCCAGATAGAGAGTATCTGAACCAAACCACCCACAACCCCCCCCCCAACCCCCTCAATATATATATATATATATATATAAATGTCCTTAATTATACAACAGTTAGTTCCATTCTTGGTTCAAAAGACATAATATTTAATATAGCAGGACCTAAAAATTTCACTGGGTCTCATTCACTAAGCATGCATATACACAAATGTGTGCGTGAAATATGCGTACAAATGATTTTAAGAACAAATCATGATTCACCAAACATTTCGTAATAAAATGTATTTTAATTGTATGAAAAAAATAAAATATATATATATATAGGAACAACTTACGCAAAAAGCACTTGCTCTGTATGGCCTTATAATCGTGTTAAGAAGTTATATTTTATCCTAACATGACTATAATTATATTGAAGTATGTTGCATTAATTGTATTAGGCTATATAATCCATATATAATACAATTATTAAATTATGCTTGTAAATTATCCTGCAAGTGTTTAAAGGCATATTGTTTGAATAGTTGGTGCATCTATGTCCCATATGTCTCAGGTTGTGTTATCATGCATTCAAAGGCCAATCCAGGACTCTCAAAACTGAATTCCAGTGCATGTCAACAACCCTGGACAAAAACACTGAGGCAGGCAAATAAGAGGAAATCTATACTCTATACTGTTAACACTGCACAGAATAAAAGGACAGAGCAAAGAGGGTGCATTCATTGAGGACAAAGAGCTACAATATCACCATGCAGACTAAATCAGAATATCTGAATATAGAAAAACAAGAAAATGCATTGATGTGCATGGTAACATGCCCTTATCTCCTCTATAGATGGGACAGATTGTTTACCTCAAGAAAGGTATAAATATAGCAACACATACAGCAAGAGGACAAAGATAAGACCAAATAAATGTTTAATTAATGGTAGTGTGAGATAAATCCAAAGAGGATAATACCCAACCAATACCAGGAGAGAGATATGTTAGCATTCCCATTCATCTCATTGTCAGTTGCCTGACTGGTGCAGGATCTGCTAGTATGTGATTTAAAATCTAAAAATGTTTTGCTCATGGGACCTCAGTTCAACCTAAAGTTTTTTTTTTTTTTTTTTTTTTTGAGCTGCAGAAAGTTAAAGGTATAGCGGAGGATCTTTCCGAATTTTAGATAAGACCTCTCCACTTTTTGAAAAGTTTGATTGATTCACCAGAATGATTGACAGTTAGGAGGACCAATAGTATAGGTGATCCACCCGGAAGTAAAAAATCCTCCGCTATACCTTTAAGTCATACCCATTTCAAGTCACGCTTTTGAAAGCCTGCCAAACACAAATCACACACAGGGAAAATAATGAAATTAAATATGTATAAGTTACTTCAACATCACAAATCAACATAATATTAGTCAATTCAAATTTATACTGTATGGCACTTTTTTCATAATCATTCTTTACAGTAATATAATACATTGCTGTTTGGATTTAAATAGGCAAATGCTTAAGAGTCTATGATTTGGTCATTACACCATTGATTATTATGTTTCTAGCATGTTATATGTTTGGCAACAGTTTTTCTAACCCTAATTGATGGAGTGTAGCTTTTCATTTCATAAACAACCATGCATGAAGACACATCATATTCCAGGATGACAAAAATGTATGGAAATAAATATTGTGATGTTATTTCCATTAAAACGTGCATTCATTTTTGGTCAAGATCTTTTATTGATAATGCACGTGTGTTGTAAAATCTACTCTGTAAAGTCTACTCCAGCTCATCCCAAAGGCTTTCAAAGACTTTCAGAGGTGCCAATTCGTATAACATGCCTAGAAACATAATAATCACTGCAATAATGATCCAAAGGGATTAAAAAGCTGCTCACACTGATGAGAGCGAATATGTAAATATGTGCTGCACGCTTAACAAAATAAACACAAAACAAAAATGACAGCGTTGAGAAACTAGCGAAAGCATCTGATCATAGTGAAGTGGATATGTTTGCACCAGCTCTGCAGTTCAGCGCTCCAGTCAAGTCACTTCATGTTTATTCATATAGCACATTATACTATAGGTTACTTTGAAGCAGCAGCATTACAGTATTAAACATGAAAAACCAGTGATAGTGTCACTTTCGATTAGAATTACAACTATATGTTTTACAATAAAGCAGCTCTCCAGTATGGTCATGTTTTTACTAAGGGATGTCTGACCTCAATGGACTGAACAGAAGGAATGAAATTATGTTTTATGTTTTAAGTTCCGGAGGAGCACTTTCAGATAATTAACCTAATTAATACATTAGGAGCACATTAAGTTAATCTACTCAAGTAACAAGATAAGAGGTATATGTATATACAGCAGACTTACCTCCATGATAATTTTCCAGCATCCTTCCACCACCACATCTCCTCACTACTAACAATTCCTTTCCCAACCTGGAATGGGGGGAGGACTCTGGGTTCGGGAGTACTCTGGGTTGAACTACCTGAAACTATATGGGCTTTTGCAACACTATCTCACGACCAATTCGTACGAATTCGTACGAATGATAAAAAGATGGCTAATTCGTACGAATTTGTACGACCTCACTCGTACGAATTTGTACGATTTGTCTAAACCCATGTGATGGGTAGGTTTAGGGGCGGGGTCAGGGGTAGGTCATTCGTATGAATTCATACGAATTGGGGAATTCGTAAAATATGTACGATTTTGCAAAAATTGTACTAATTCGTACGAGTGAGGTCGTATGAATTCGTACGAATTAGCCACCTCGTAGAATTTGTACGTTTTCCCGTGAGATCGGGTTGGCTTTTGCACTGGGTAGTTATAGGAACTTAGTTCTAGGAACTAGCCATCATGGAGTTTGCCCTATGGTTCCCTTAGAAACATTTTCCTGGTTGAGTTCACACCGCCAGTAGGAACTCTGAAGTGACGTAAGCCACGCTTGTTGCTGTGACATTTAATTTGATGGAGCGACAGACCTTTATTTTGGCGGTGCTATGAACGACAGTCAGAGCCTGAACTCACAGTGTTTGCATTCTCCGTGTTCATTAGTTTACGATCTGTCTAACAGTCCTGTGTAATACGTTATTAGATAGAACTGTTACATAGAAAGTAGACAGTATATGAAAAGGTATTAGCGTATGCCGCGTGGTTAACGTCTAGTTTTGCTAGCTGAGCAGAAATACATACAGTAATCATGTTTGGCTTGGCCCCCTCAAAGTCGTGTTGGATTTTCTCCTTAGCCTAAAGGTTGAGAGGCTCATCTATCACTGTTTTCCATGTTCGCAGAGTTAGTTTCTGGAGTAAATATATAGGCTATAATCTGTGTGTTTACTCAGCTTTTTTAAAAATGGCGGGTGCTGGTGTTTCGTGTGCGTTCGGCTAATCAGTGAACACTAACGTCACTGGTAGTTCCTATAGTGCTGGTTTAGACCCTACTCTTAAGTAGGAGCTAAATTAGTTCCTCCAAAAGGTGTTCCTAGAACTAAAATCGTTCCTAGTTCCTGCGGTGCGAACATGTCAAAATACAGGTACTTCCGCCATTAGTTCTAGGAACTATGAAAAGGTTTGTGTTAACACGTTTGAACAGGTAGAGTTTGGCAATAAAGCAATTACCTTTTAGCCAACACTAACCCTAATTCCCAAACTGCCACAATATGTACAACAACCAGTGTAACCAAAACATACTGTAGCAAAATTTGCGTCATCTGTTTCAAATAAGACTGAATGTGCTTTTAACATCAATCACTAGATATTTCTTGCCTTGTGGAATCTAGAGCTTTAGGTTAAGGTACAGATTCCAAATTTGACTGAAAATACCTAGAAATATGTGCTAAAGTGTCAAATGAAACTTTCAAGCAACAAGACTGAAAAGTTCAAATTAGGTAAAACTGCCCTTGAACCTTTGCAGAATGTTGGTGGGATGATAATGGAGTCAAACAGAATAATAAAAGAATGCTGGCTGCTTTATTGGAAAGAAGTGCACGGCATGCTGTTTATATGCGGTGGATAACATGCTGTTGATTTTGTAATTTTCGGTATGACATTAGTCAGGCCACAGGCTGTCAGCGACTCCATCCCCTGAGCCAACTGATTGACAGGCACGCTGAATTCATACCCGCATTGCTCAGTTTCAATTACTCAATAAACATGTGGCCCTCAGTTTAAGTTGTCAGGCCCTCGCTGGAGTGCCTCTGATAAGACATCCTCTCGCAGACGTGAGCCCCAATGGGCCCCGGTGAGCAAAATTCATTCACACACACAAATACATTCCAATAGGGAATTTTGCATCAATGCTGCCCACAGCTGAGCTTGTTTGCGGATCCTAATTCGCGAACAAGGAAAATAATGAGACCAAACTGTTATTACTCATGGCCAAATGCGTCAGGACATTTGCTGTATTTTTCTTTGAAGTGTGCAGGAGGAAAAATATCAGATCTTGTTTGTCCTTTAAGCCGAGTTCAGACTGCACGATTTTCAAAGTAGTCGGGTCACTGTTCTTTTCATACTGCGTGACTATCTGGGGTAACATTCAGTTGCTGGTGTGTTCACACTGCACGATGCATCGGCGACAGGAGGTTTCACATTGCATGACTTTTAGGAGGAAGAATCGCCGACAACTTCTGTCTGGTCCGCAAACTACGTTTCGCAACCAAACACACGCGAGAAGTGATAAGGAAATAGCGCAAAATCCCGCGTGCGTAGACCGCAGTTCTCGCGCGTGACTGAAATTGTTATTCAAAATTATAGCCTGCAAGAGGCTTGCGATCCAAATTGTCTGTGCACTGATTTGCAGCGAAAAGGAGAAAAAGAAAAACATATTATGCATGAGGAAATGGCTGGGAAGACAAGGGGAGCAAGGACTGTGTGTTCTGCAAAGAGAGTTGGGGGTAAATAAATAATTTTGCTATGTGCTGCTGTTGCTGCTGGTCAAGCAAATGTTTGTGCTTTGTTTCTGTTTGATATAATTGTAAATATATCTATTAAAATACTGATATTGTGGCCTATAACTCCTCCCCGAACACCCCGCTACTCTGTATCTTGCTCTCTCATTGGCTATCGGTCATCGCCGATGTAGTTTTCAGTCAGAACAGTTTTCACACAGCAGGATTTTGAATCGCCGACAGGTCCAGATATTTAGCATGCCAAATATCTCACGGGTGTCGGCGACTCGTCGGCGATTCTCTCAGATCGTGTCTTTGCTCATTCACACTGCGTGATTGTCACTCGCGTGAACGAGCACCGATTTGCCTGTGATTTCGGGCATTTGTCGTCGATTTCTCAAAACCTGTCGGTGAGCCAAAATCGGGGCTAAAATCGTGCAGTCTGAACTCGGCATTAGAGAATCTAAATGCATCCAAGTGCCTCTGGCAAGTAGATTATCACTGGATTTACAACACAAGTTTACAGTATGAATCTTACACATTTTAAGAATAGGAAATGATCCAAAATTGTCCTTTAACTGCAATAGTTTTCTTGCAGAAGCAGTGAAAGTCTAAACACATATATCAGATTTACTCCTCGATGCCTGTAATGCTTTTTCTAATAATCATTTCTTAGTGGGTCAAGGACATTTTGGGTGTTCCTGTTTGGAAAGAACTGCACAGTCAAAGTTGTGTACTATATCTGCAGTCTACACCTTCCTAATGCTGTGAAGTGCATTTTATGTCTGGGCAATGGGACTCTCAGCATGGAATAAAATAATGATCTCTTTGGCCACATTTTCCCAGGGCAACATAGTAGATGAGTCATGAGCTTAGTAAAACTAACTGAGAATCAGTTCAGGACAATGCACGAGTTTTCATAGAATTTTTTTTTTTCTTTTTTTTTTCTGGTAAGAACTGTTTGAGTTCTGGTAAGAACTCTGATTGATTGACTAGCTTTATTTACACTAAATTTGCAGTAATGTTACTCATTTTGGAGAAGTTTTATTTTCAAGGCGTATTTGATAAGAGTTCTGCATATTGCCATGCTTTACTGGAAGTCTATGAGAGTTTTTTTTGGCATTGGGGAAAAAAAGGACTGTTCACTTTCAATCAATACATTTTTATTCCATGTTGAAGACCAACTTCTCTATAATACGACTGGCAAATTTCTCACTTGGATTGGAAAAAAACGGCTAATTGAAATAATGATACATGACTGAGCACGTTTATAATTTCAAAACACTGCTGTACACAAAGTGCTTGGAGATGGATTCAATTAATTGTGCCTGTTTAAAAGCATTTAGTTAACATGAATAATCTTGTTTGTTGGCTATTGCCATTTATAAATATTGTAAAAATGCATTTGGCTAATTATTTGTGTAATTTCACAGTTTACAGCTGCGTTTACATGGACACCTTTTGTTTATTTCGGAATTAAATCATCACGATCGATGAATCCTAAGTGTTTAATTGAATGCCAAATGAAGTGATAGGTAGATGTGCACATTTATTTGTTGTCACAAGCTTCAAATCGAAATTGATCTTTTGACATGCGTACGCTGCATGCAGAGTTTGTCACTGTTTGAACAGAACATCACTGTTTTGCACATACAAACCATCCTCCTACTGTTATTCTTTTCTTTGTTTAAAAAATCGGACTTGTCCGGTCCTAATTAGGAGATGATTCACAAGTTAACACTTACAAATAGTCAGATAAAGAAAAGTATGCATATTTGTTGTGCTGTCTGAGGGGAGGGCTCCGAGCTCGGAATTTGGCCCAAACCCAGAGTACTCCTCCCGTATCTCTGGTTAGGAAAGTGACCATGTGAGTGTGAGGAGACGGGGTGGTGGAGGGATGCAGAAAACAGTGGAGGAACATAGGTGATATATATATATATATATATATATATATATATATATATATATACAGTATATATATAGAGCCCTTCTCTCGTACTGATTGGATAGGCTATTTGAACATGTTCCTCCTGAACTTTGTAAATAAAACATCATATGAAGCTTTGTGCCATGCTGCTTATATTTATCAAGCAGTAAAACACCCCTTCCCTGTGGATGAAAGTCCGATGCAAGGACTGGTTGGACGTTGTCAGCTCTCATCTTCAGAAAAAAGATCTTCATTTGTGTTCTGAAGATGAACGAAAGTCTCACGGTTTGGAACGACATGAAGGTGTGAAATTAATGACATAATATACATTTTCATGGGTCCAGTGTACCCATTGATGGTTTGTTGTTACTTTCCAAAGAAAATTCACATGTAAAATAATTTCTTTCTCTTTCTTTTAAACACAGTAAACAAGTTAAACATTGGTTAGGGTGAAAGCCAACACGGCCCATCTAAAATCTCTGAAGCATTCTCGCTGCCAGATCTACATGAGGTCTTTAAGGCTACAGCACAATCGGAGGATTAAAACAGGTAGAGGAGATTGAAAGGGAATCGATGAGAGGTAACTCCTGCAATATCGTTTCTACAGCGACATTGGAGAGCTAAGTTGATGAAACAGATCAAGGGGATCGGCAAATGACTTTGATGAAACATCCGTGACAGTTCGAAGGATGGGCTTGAAGGATTCGATAAGTCTTGCCCCTCTCCTCCTGGTTGGACTCAAAAGAGCATGTAATCAATCATCCCCATCTAATTTTGGAGCCAAACACAGGGGGGTTAGCCGAGACCCATCCTTTAAAGCATGGGACAAAGTTGATGGGACACATCAAGGCTGCGTCCTGGCCAGACAGACCAGATGTGTTTACTCAGCTTTTTTTCCCCCGCCCCCTTTTCCGGCTGTGATCATGCTGCATGCTGGGAAATCCTGCTTGGGCCATTATCAACACAAGGCCAGGTGCATCCTGGGAGATTCAAGCCAAGCCTTTATCACAGCCAGGGAGGTGGCAACCAAAGCTGGAGGATCAGAGATGCCCCAGTGAAGGGACCTAGGCAGAGGCATCTATAGGGACGCTGCAGTCTGCCACATCAAAGGTCTGTGGAGCCAAAAGGTGCTGGGCTGGAAATATCAAATCTTGTCAAGAGAAAAACTCTAATGTCCCAAGTCCATTCCAGCATGGCTTGTGGCCGAAGTGCAGACATTTGCTGAACGAGTAACATGACTATAATGATATTATTGTTGTCAGTGGTAAAAGGTATTCATTAGTGTCATTTCTAGCAAGAAACCTAGCAGTAATAGAACCAATAAACAAAACAAATTCAAAAACAGGTCTAGGTCATTTTTAGTCCTAATGATATCCATCAAAGGAAAATAAGAAAGAAATCATTGAAATGACAGAAACAACATCATTTTACATAAAGCAAATGGAGCAAATGGAGCATTATGATTTTGTTCTTGTTGTTTTTGTCATTGTGACTGTCTTTTACAAGTACATGTATTACAGTCGAAAAATCAATTGTACTGAAAAAAAAATAGAACAATGAAAAACAAGTAGTGTTTTCAGACTTAGGGGCAACATTTTATGTTCTGTAAACGGGAAAGTATTTACGGTAACACTTTACAATAAGGTTGATTAGTTAATGTATTAACTAACATGAACTAACAATGAACAATACAATTGTTACAGTATTTAATAATCTTTTTTAATGTTAGTTAACACAAATACAGCTGTTCATTATTTGTTCATGTTAGTTCACAGTGCATTAACTAATGTTAACAAATACAACCTTTGATTTTAATGTATTAATAAATGTTGAAACTAATATTAACTAAGATTATACTACAGGGCCGTTGAATGCTTGAATCTGATTGGTTGACGAACGTTCTAAGGTGTGCATTATTTTCAGGGAAACGCACAGCTAAAGTAGTTCCAGGCAGGTCTTGACCGCATTACAGTTCCATATCACTTTGCGTAGTTAACGGTAATAACGGAAAATAGGATACGATTCATAACAAGAAAAAGCATTTAGCCCCATGCGCTTGATCTGCAATTTTCAATGTCTAGCTTCACAATCAATAGAAACATGGAGTTTAATTTAAATAAAGTATATAGTCCTATCTATAATCAATAGAAAATTCAACTGAATATAGGCTAAATAATGGATAGTCCTGCAGTATGGATTTTTATTGCAGATAATAACAAATAAATAATTATTGATAGGCCCACTTGTTAAAAGGGCTTTGTGTTTCATTTATTTGGCTATAGTCTACTGTCATCTGTCAATGAAAAAAAAAAAGAATGAACGAATTAAAACGAATTAAATTAATAAATAAATAATAATATTGACGCACATGCTTTTCTGTCTCATTATTGCAACATCTCTCTCTAATAACTGCATTAATAACTGCATAAAGCCGGGGACACACTTTAAGGCCGGTTATGAATGTAATTTGATACTTATGACTGATCATGCCCAAACGCGTGTACAGCGCGTTCAGTCTGTGTTAAAAGTCGGTGTTTAAAATCTGCTGCAGTCGATGAAAACAGTCAAAGAATGTGTCAGCTAGTCTTGTGTCCCCAGCATTAGTCTGCTATCAGTGGCTCAAACCTCCGTTACTAACTCTAAAATGACGTTTTGGAATTAGCAACGGAGGCATTGGATTAGATGCGTAAGAAATTAGTCCTACATACAAGAGCGTTTTAATGACAAAAACTTTACAAACGTCTTGAAATACATAATCTGAACAATGTTTCGAGGTGTGGTAACTGTAGTATAAGCGGAATAATTGACTTCAGGCCGTTGAATTATTAGAAAAATAATGCACACCGAGGTGTAACGGCCACTCCGCTTCGCGTCGTGACCGCATTACCACCTCGGGTGTGCATTATTTTTCTAATAATTCAACGGCCTGTCGTCAATTATTCCTTACTTAATAAATGCTGTAGAAGTATTGTTCATTCTTAGTTCATGTTACTAAGGTAGTTAACTAATGTTAACTAATGAACATTATTGTAAAGTGTTACCGTATTAACAATATATTATGTTACATTTGTACGTGATTACATCGTACTTTCTCAAATAAGTACTGAGTAATATTAATTAACTTCATGCACTTACTATAGAGATACAGTAAGGGTTAGGGTTTGGCTTAGGATTAGATACTTGTAATTATGCATAATATACTGTTACTACTATAGCTAGTATATGTATTACAGTTTTTTACAATCACTTTGCTACTATTTTCAGAACCTTGATGTCATTTTTCAAAACTCTAGACACAAAACTTAAAACGGTTATCACTTGTAACACAGGCTGTCTAATGTTCAAAACATTGCATTGTACATTCACATCTTTAAAGAAATCTTGCACTTGCACAATCAGTGGTTCAAAAAACAAATTTACTGTGAAATACCATTGAAACATAACTATAGATCAAACACACACAAGCAACCGATAGTTTCACTGTGTCATTGTTCGTACAATCATTAAATATTGTAGAACAAAATAGGTGATACAGGTTTCATTATGGCACTACATGTACAGTAAATACATCTCTGTAAAAGCACTGCAGTAGTAGAGAGAATACTACAGACACAGTGGAATCATTGAACAAAGTTTGTAATATATTGATGAAAAACACTACAGTACAATCACAACATAGGTTTATTTGAATCAAAGCAAAAATAATAAGCTATGAAATAGAAAAGAAAAGACAGTACTGTAAAACATCAAATGCAGTGTTCCTCAACTTGCTTGTACTGTAAGAAACCGAACAGGAGTGATGATCTGTACAGTGCAGTGCTGTCAATACTGTACATAGTCTGAAAAGGTGGTACAGTATTTGGGACCATAGACACAGTGTCTGATGAAGCATTATGATAAAATATTAGGCTACATCCATGGATAGTGTAGTCTAATTGGTTCATGCTCCACGCTAATTGGTGACAATGAATCTCGTTATCTTGAAACTTTCATGATTTAGTAAACATGGAAGATTGTTTGTCTGTTTCCATACAACTATGCATTCAGAGTAATGCAACAGTAACTTATCATTTTGAGCAGTTGTATCAATTGATAGTTAGATCATTGTAAGGAAATGAATAGACACTCATTTGAAATGTAATGTGTGAATTGTCTTTTGAAATAGCAGTACTGTGATGTTAAGTTGTGTCATATTGAACAGGTGATTTTTGTTGAATGAACAAATGATCTAAGTTTTATGTGTATTGTATCCAAGCAATTGAGAAAAAGTTTAGAGTTTTGAAAAATGTGCATTTTGATCATTGGTTGTGAGTTTTGTGTCTAGAGTTGTGAAAAATGACATCAAGGTTCTGAAAATAGTAACAAAGTGATTGTAAAAAACTGTAACGTGTAACTATGTCACCTTAAAATAAAGTGTTACCAATATCCCTATAGTGATACTAGTGTCTGTGTTATTTTTATTGTAATACTGTTAAAATCAGAGCATTACAGTAACTATAGTTTAACCAGAATTACTGAGAATAATGACAATCACAAAAATGTGTATAATAGTAATGGGAATCAAGGATAAATGTGCTTAATTCTTCATGCACAATATATAATTATATAACTTTGATATCCATATTAATATAATACATTTAATGATATATACAATTATAATTATTCATATTATGTAATTATAAAATCTTTTTTTTTTTTTTGGTGTGAAATGTGACCTGGAAATGTTTTTGACTGATTTTGAGACTCACTTGCTGAGGAAAATGTAACAAATCCACTCAAAGAAAATGCAGAATAGCAACAGTTTCTGTAACAATCAACAGTGTAACGTGCAAAATGAAGTCAGAGGAACTACACAAAAAAGGACTGATTGTCTGAAGGATCAAATGTGCACATTCTCTCCTCTGACTCAACCAAACCTGTCTCGTTTTCATCAATATGCAAAGCACACAAGTCTGTTCTCAAGGCAAGCCATAAAATAGAGGCACAAGTGACACCGCCAAAGTAGGAAACCATCTCAGTGGAGACAGAAGTCTGCCGCTGGGTCTGTAAATGAAAGGGAAGATAATAATTGGGCCTTGGCGGCCATTTTCCATTCTACTGCACTCAGTATTCCAGTCTTTCGACAGCAGGTGATTTCTGTGATGGCAATTATCGTGACCGTTTAAGCTACTGAACTAAGCATATTAGACCTGGGCTTGTTTGCTACGTTGAAATGGGGAAGGTTTGTGGTGGCTGATAAATCATTATGAAAAGACTGAAACTGTGAGGAGTGTGAGTATGTGGTGCCAAATAGAGACGCCTGCCTAACTGTCACTGCCACTTTCTCAATAGAATCCCTTTGTTAATAGCATTGACCAAAGGCTCCTGTAGTAGAATTAGTCCATGCTGTGGATTCTCACACTGTTACAATTAAAGAAGTGGCTGTAATGTCTTGGCTTTAGTGATTCCACTTTTATATTTTAACTTAAAGCTACACTGTGTAATTTTTAAAGTTGATTCTTACCAAAAAACACTTTGTTCTTTCAAAATTATATGTGCTCATTAATGTGTAATTACTTCTACCAACTAATCAAGTATAGCCTAGAATCTGCCATTTAGAATACATACGAGCAAGTCGCTCGAATGGCGGCAGCCATGTTGCGCCTCCATCTTGAAAATACATTAGCCAAAGAGGGACATACCTGGAAATTTAAGCTTCGCCTTTCGCGTTTTTACACTCAGTGGCACCGTGACAAATGCGAGGGGAGATTACTCGCGACTGCCGGCAGATTTGAAATAATACGGCCACCGTAGGAGTTAAAACGCCCTCGGAATGGGAGGGGCTAGAAAGTAATATTCAGTTGGTAGTTATATACAATTTCACCGCTAGATGGGAGAAAACCCTAAACAATGTAGCTTTGATTGACACAAACCCCAAAAAACATTACTATTCATAAAGTAGTGATACATCATTATGTACCAATACAAAATAATCATAGCAGTACTGTTAAACTGTTAGAGAGTGCAACAGTCAGGTTCCGGAACTAAAAATTGTTGATTTTTAACAATAACTTAACCTTTAAAGACAGGGCTACTGTGAGCTATGAGGTTGTTAACTAACACTATTTGCTTCTGTTCAAAATATGCCTATACTAATAATATATAATAATAATATATATATATATATATATATATATATATATATATATATATATCAGTGATGTGCGGGTCAATGTATAAACAACCCGCACCCGACCGACGTTTTCAACTAACCCGCCCGCAACTTGGACCGCAAAAAAAGAGAAGAAAATATTGTACACTATGGGAGAAATGAATGAAAAACTTTTCACTGTTCATTGTTGCACTATTAACATATGAATAGTTCTGACTTAATTCTGATTGGATGAGCAGAATTCCACCTATATTTGGACAGTTGTGACTGTTACGGAACAGGGACCCAGAGACAGAAGAGCAGGTGAAAGAGTTTATTTAGCAGCAGTGGGCAGACAAACAGGTAAATGGCAAACACAAGGTAGAGGAGAGCACAGGACACAGACGCTGGAGAGGATCGCTGGAGAGAAATGCTGGGGATGAACACTGGAGGAATCGCTGGAGAGGACACAGGAGATCACACAGGTAAAGACACAGGAGGTATGGGTCCAAACATTCCACACACTCAGGATAAACGAGACTGGATGAAGAGGGAACACGAGGTGAGTGGTTTTATGGTGAAGTTAATGAGGGAGATCGCTGACAGGTGCAGGTGATTGTGAAGGAGGTGCAGGTGTGGGCCAAGGAGGATGCTGTGAAATGTAGTTAAGGAGGTGGTGACTAGGCTGGTGACCGTGACAGTGACCACACATCAGTTGAATTCTATATTCATGCGGCAACCATAAACGGCTAAATCAATGTGCATAATAATCTTTTTCTTTTTCTTTTTTTTTTAAGCTTTGGGCCTCTAAAAATCCTCTATACACTTGCACTCGCATGTGTTTCTATGATGATGTCATTTTTAAGTAGCATCCCAACAGCAATCAATGCATCTATATCTACTGATTTTTTTTTTTTTTTGTATTTTAAAGGTTATATGATAAAGGTTTTTTCTTTGCCATTTATATTTCAGTCTGAAATACAAATGGCAAAGAAAAAACCTTTATCATCTGACTTATTTCCACATGTATAGCCTACAGTATACCATCTTACCAACCAACCCTGATCCACCATGACCCATTTCTACGAATAATGACTTTCCTAGCTTTCCCAAACACTCCTACATCTTCCATTGGACTTATTTCTTGGTAATTGTCTCTGCACATTAGTCTGGAATACCATAAATTTGCTTAGATTCAGGACTTTCTTTCGCAAGGCCACAAAATGGCACTTCATTATACATTTTATAGAATAAAAACCTGACATATCTGCATTGAAAGACTTATATTGATTTAAAATATAAATCCCATGCTAGCAAAGTGCATTTACACAGCCTGAAGTTTGCCGTCTTTGTTCTGCTCAAATTGGGTTTGAGGCTGCCAGTGAAGATCAGGCAGGCAGGTAATCCCAGAATGCAAATTGCCTGGAAAACCTATCTATTGCATCCTTGAATGGAAGTTTTTGAAAGGGTCAGGTCTCCCGTGCTCTCAAGTTTACTGTGAGTTTAATGGGATTAGAAAAGCATGCAAACTCACCATCTTTATGCTTTTGAGATTACATAAGAAGTAAGGGGGGTTGGGGTGCAGTTTCTGTATTTGTTCGAGCACTGCCAGATTTCTGCTACATGCCAAAGGAGCAGTTTTGTTACATTATTCAGAGGCTGCAAGACTCCTCTTTGGCATGCCTCAAAATTTAACTCAATTATGCCAGGCTAAGAGAGAGTGGGACACAATAGACTAGCTGCAATGCGTGCTTCTATGACTGCAGGCTGAAATGAAGTGAGTAGCAAAGATACTTGCAGTACAAATCCAGATTGAATGTACACAGGCCTTCACCTCTTCTGTCAAACCCAGGCTTGAGTTTATTCAAAAGTGAATAAAGAAATAAATACCATAAAATATAATATATAGAGGCACAAATCGACAAATGCAATTTTCAGTATCTGAAGCTTAAACTGTTATCACAATCCCTAGCTCATTAAGATTTAAAAAGGTTCAATTTCCCCATGTGGAATTACCATGGTTACTAAACAGATAGAATAGGATTCTTAGATAGGATGTTTTTGTAAAACAGGCCGGATACGTTTTTTGAGAAAATCAAAGAAAGCACTGATTTCAGATTAAAAACTCCATTGTAAGTGATTTATTCTACTTTACCAAAAACAAAAAAACAACAAAAAAAAAAAAAAAAAATGAAAAGAAAAATAATCAGTGTCATATTCACTCTCAGAAAAAAAGGTACGAAAGCTGTCACTGGGGCTGTACCTTTTCAAAAGGTACTAATTTGTTCCTTTTAGGTACTAATATGTACCATTAAGGTACCAATATGCACCCTTTAGATACAAAAATGTACCTTTTAAAAAGGTACAGCCCCAGTGACAGCTTTCGTACCTTTTTTTCTGAGAGTGTTTCAGGTTCTGTCTTGATTCACTGGGTTTTTGTTAATGTGTCATTTTTACATGACAACGATGTACAGATTTGTTTTATTATTTTTTTGCGATTTTTGTGTTGAGACGACAACACGGATTACTAAAAACACTGTATTATTCATGCCAGACCAGTAGTTGGCGATGTAAAGAAACACTACTATACACTGAACACGTAATATGGCATGCGTATGACGACACCATTTTCAAAAGTTTGCGTTTTCATGCCCCCAAAACGCCACGGTCGTGTAAATGAATGACCAAAAGTTTTCGTTTTTAGATAAAAATGAAACTGGCCCCTTTGTTTTATGTATACCCTTTCAGTTTACTGACAGAGACTTGTAATTATACAAAACAGTCTGAGACAGATCTAGTATGGTAATCAGTGAGTAGTGTAAATTATGGTCTGTCCCTCACACAAAGCTATTGTAAGGCTTAACTCTTTACCCTCCATTGACAAAAATTTCCGGCTTTCCGTGTTTTCACTGATATACGGTATGGGGTGCTATTATGCATCTTCTTAAAGAGTACTGAATCTCCTGATCAAAAAACATGTGAAGAAGAAGCAGAAATAAGCAATATCATATGTAAGCAGAAGCATATGTAAAATAACGCGATTATCAACATTAAAGGGAAAGTTCACCAAAAAATTTAAATTAGCCCATGATTTACTCACCCTAAAGTCATCCTAGGTGTATATGACATTCTTCTTTCAGACAAATACAATCAGAGTTATATTAAAAAATGTCCTGGCTCTTCCAAGTTTTATAATGGCAGTGAATTGCTGTTTCTGTTTTGAAGTTCATAAAGTGCATCTCTCCATCATAAAAGTGCATCTGTCCATCATAAAAGTGTTCCACACAGCTCTGGGGGTTAATAAAGGCCTTCTGAAGTGAAGTGATGCGTTCGTGTAAGAAAAATATCCATATTTAAAACTTTATCAGCTAAAATAAATAGCTTCCGACAGACGGCCTACACAAGTCGACTTACGCCAAAAGAGTAACACTTGACGATGTATGATGTAGAATGAAGGAGTAGCGTAAGGTTTGACGCCTCTCACGGTTCAAACAAACAGGGCTGGGCAACAAACTCAAGCTCCTCCGACATTTCTCTTTAAAAATTCTCGTTTTAGACTGGTGTTTTGTTTTGCTCTTTCCTCTGCGCTTCCACGTTCGTCATTACGTTGTGCGTCAAGGTCAAGTGTTACTCTTTTGCCGTAAACGATTGTCTGTTGGAAGCTAGTTATTTTACTTTACAAAGTTTTAAATATGGACATTTTTCTTACACAAACGCATCACTTCACTTCAGAAGGGCTTTATTAACCCCCAGAGCCGCATGGAGCACTTTTATGATGGATAGATGCACTTTTATGATGGATTGATGCACTTTTATGGACTTCAAAACAGAAACAGCCATTCACTGCCATTATAAAGCTTGGAAGAACCAGGACATTTTTTATATTACTCCGAATATATTTGTCTGAAAGAAGAATTTCATATACACTTAAGATTACTTGAGGATGAATAAATCATGGGCTAATTTTCGTTTTTGGGTGAACTATCCCTTTAAACAGCATTTAAATAAAACCTGCCTAATGTTTCTGAATGAAATGTCGACTTAGGAAGAGCTATAGGACTGTGAAGATTTGGGGGTGTTGATGGACTCGATCTGCTCCATCTGTGTTTTGGTCATCGTTCTGAATCCGATCTGGATGTAGTCTTTCACAAAACCATTTTTATCAGCTTTTAACTAAAAAAAATAGCTTTTTCAGTCAGGGCCACTATCATCAAATGTATATTTATTGTACAGTTAGTGTTGGCGGTATTGTTGTGTTCTGGGCATTCTCCATGCAGCCATTCCTGGACAGAGTAAGGAGAGCAAAAACCCCTGGGGTAACAAAACAGATCCAGTAATCATGCATACATAATTGCACAAATTTTACATCAGTTGTAACAAGCCAAAATACACGAGGAAGGATTATTACAATGAGATTACTGTATGCTGAAGACATTCATGAAACAGATATCAGATTAGATTACAGATTATATCCCAGACTGTCAGCTGATGCAAATTTAATGTGGCCAGCCTGAACTAAAGCGATACTTGATTTTTATGAAACATACCCACATTTAAGAGTTGATAAAAAAGAATAAACCATTTGTTGTTGTTTGTAGAGGGTCTCTACACATCTACCTTGTTCTTTCTTTTGATATATTGCATGTTCAGATATTCATACAACAAATATTCGGGAGGGGCATGCAAATTTTAAGAAAATGATCAAAAATGCTGGCAGTGACTGGCAACTAAAAAAAAAAAAAAAAAAAAAACATTGGAAAGAGTTAAGAAGACTAGGCTACTTTTATGAATTACTTTTAGTAGTAAAAGTATGGATTACTTTTATGTTACTTTAGACTTATGTGATTAATTTACATTTTTTCTTTTTTTCTTGTTGCCATTCCATTTCCTTGTATAGGAAAGTGAAGCCTGGATATTCTGCCTGTGCCTAATGTCTTCTGATGTGCTGAGGTGAGAAAGTCATACACGTTTGGAATAACATGAGTAAATGACAACAAAATTTCCATTTGTTGGATGAACAATTTATTCAGACCTAAGAAAATAAAATAGCTTTTTAACTGTCAAGCCACTTACTAAATATGTTCCATTTTTGAGTTAAACGCAAAGGACGTATTTTCCCAAGGTGACGCAATTACAATTCCCATTTGTCCGTTTAGACAGATTGACAGATCTGCAAAACTTAGACTTAAACTGACTGAAATATAATTGCCTTGCTTTGGCGTGTGTGTGAGCAGTAGAGCAGAAAATAGAAGCTAAATTTTGGCCCATGCACCACACCCCCTGTCCTCCACCCCCTTTAACAAAACAGAAGGGTATGTAGAACAGGCAAAGTGGAAAAAGCTTCATCTCAGCTCTTTGCTTTTAAAAATAACAGCCATTTTGGTTAAAAGGGCTGAGCAGAGAGCCAGTGATGTATAACCAAGACCTTGCATTTAATTAAGCTGGCCTCTTCCACTTTTCTGCAAGCATGCATAATCATTTCATACACCGTGATATCATCTGCCTAATGCGCTATTTTACCATACAGTTAAACCTGGGCGATAAATCTCACGCAGCTTTCTTTTAATAGATGCAGGCTGAATAATGCGTGCATTAGATTACCGGCCCGGCGTTGTGTGTGAGAGGAAATGCTTTACAATGATTAGGGCCACCTCTCCCAATGGACACCATCTTCATGCCCCCGCTGAGCTCCTGGCCAGATTGTTTATTTCATTTCTCCTGCATCAGATAATGCATTCGATTCACAACACGCATGAATATTGGCATGTAAAATGCACCCCTGCACTGCAAAAGTGAGTGTTTGCCTTGCCTTCAAGTTTAAGACTGAATAAGGTTTTTTATTGCATGACGCTGCATGACGAATGATATTGTCTTGTAGGTCAAGAGTGGACAACACACTTATTTCTGCTTCCTTCAAGCATAGCAGCATTTGTTCTCCTGCTATGGCCTTGTTTGCAAATGTGTGGTTGGCATGCCTCATCTTATTATAGTCATTACATACTAAAATCATTCCGTGACAGTTATCAACCCTTGAAATTCTATTTCCCATTTTCTTTGCACAGTCATTATTTTTCTAGATTCTGCCGACTTAACTTATTACACTGGGCCACGATCACATCGCTCTACCGTTCTGCTCACATGATTTCAAGAACAGCGCCAATGGATTTGTAAATTACCACTTTGACATCTGTCTTCTGTGTGGGAGGGATTAGCAAGTAATAACAGACATATTTTGATCGCTGCCCGACTTGTGACAATTATGACAGACATCAAAACAGCCCCATTAATATGAATGAATGCCAGGTCAAACTAAACAGTGTAGTTGGGTAGTTAATTTTTTAACATGTCCATGGACTTTAATTAACAACAAGAAGTAAAAATGTATATGAATATAGTTATCTTAGATACCTTTTTGCCTTTACTAATTCATTTTAAATGACCCTATATATTTGTAAGTACAAATACCGCACTCTATGTCTCTCATACAAGAGCTCATAAAAGCTGCGTGCTTGATAAATATACAATCATTACCAAAACGCTTTAAAAGTTTTGAATTGTTTTAAAAAAAGTCAACTTCTGACAAGTATGGTCAAAAATTAATGGTCAAAAATGAGCATTTTTGGAGATATTTTTGTATTTGTTTTGGATCCCTTTCTGTATTATTTGTTAGATTACCAAGTGGATATAATTTTATAATTTTTAATCTCCATATTATAACATTTTTTTTTTTTTATAATATAATATAACACTATCTCACGACCAATTCGTATTGTTCAAATTCAACGCATTCTCATCCTAGGGCGTCATATACTGACGGTTTTGACATTTCGTCTACATCGAACGCACATGGCACCATTTAGCGTCAATATGACACACACAGAGCTTTGTTCGGTTATGGGTAGGTTTAGGTCTGGGGTAGGGTTAGGGTTAGACCGCTAGGAGGCTCCTTCTGGCCCATATCTGTCTGCGTCTCATATTGACGCTAAAGGGTGCCTTAAAAGGTGGCTAATTTGTACGAATTCCTAAACCCCACTGGGTTTAGGGGCGGGGTCAGGGGTAAGTCATTTGTACGAATTCATACGAATTGGGCAACTCGTAAAATATGTACGATTGAAATATTCAAAGGTTGAAGATAATTTAAATAAGCAGTAACGAGTAAAGCATGGCCCCCAGTCCTGTGCTAGAGCGCTATGAAATCCAACCAGTGTCTGACTACTGACATTGACAAATTAAGTAATTAAATTTATGCAATCTTTGTGCTCGGTTAGCCTTTGAATGCTGCCAGTGAATGCACAAACTCTGGAGCGGGCTAGTTGAGATATTAGATTGCTTCTGAACTGACAAATCATGGTCGCACCACATGCAAATTTAAATTAAGATAACAGTAGATATCAATGTGCACTTGGTTGTCAAGCAATTGGAATCACTTCTATGAAGGAAAATATGCACATTGTTTAAAGTGGCAAGAAGATTAGTTCTGTATAGCATAACCAAGAGTTATATAAGAAGTGTATGAGATAAAATCAATATGAGGTGGTTTATTGCAAAGTAAATTCAGCTGTCTTGCAGGCATGAATTATAGTTCAAATTGTGTGAATTGTTGAGAAGAGGTAAACAGCTGGACTGACGGTTTCACTTGGTGAATGGATTTTAAAACATTTACCACTTTTTTTGGGGGGGGGGGCTTTTGAAAGTTGTAGCACAATGGCAAGGCAGAGTCTTTGAAACATAATGTATTATAGAGCACATTAATTTTCCTGCCAGTGTCGGATAACATGTTTTAACAAGATCACAGTTGTTGTAATGTAATGAATATCGCAACCCCCAAGTGCCCCTCGTATAATTCACATGCATGTCAGTGATACAATAGGATCTTTTACACGTCAGCGCTCGGAGGAGGTTGGAAAGAGTCAGTCTTAGCCTCGGGAAGCTAGAAATGAGGCTTAACAAAGTCATGTTTCGTGAGCATGAATGTATGGTGGAATTACACAGCTTCAGTTGAACAAATATCTCTAGGGTTAATTTCCACTGCTGCCAGGGGTTGCCAGCCCTCGTATAATATGGAGTCATCCCATATTTAAGAAAACAGAATTGTGTTCTCTTTAAATCTAGCCTTACACACCGAGAAAGCTTCAGTAGGTGCATTTGAAATAGATTTGCAAAGTGTACAAAAATAAAATTACAAAATCACACATTATAATGGAAAGCAGTTTGCATAAGATGGATCTGAAATCTACACTATCTATTGCAGCAAAAAATGGATACTACTTTTGACAGCGGGATCAAGTAAGATGAAGACAAGGGCAGCAAACTTGCATGGTTGGAACTACAGCTCTCAAGCATGTAAAAAAAAAAAAAAAAAAAAAAAAAAATTTTTCAAATGAAATGTGGACTTAAACAGATCATGCTCTTGGGCACAATAAGCAAGCTAAAATTCATTACATTCAATGTCTTTCATCCTATTTAAATATATGCATATCTATATATTTTAGAGTGTCAACAATCAGTTTTTGAGGAGTGTGCATGTGCATAAATGCGTAAGGGAACCCAGGAGTGTGACGTAGACTAGAGCAATTTTCAGTTTATCTACAAATGCCGTTTGAAAGCTAAAAACCTTAAAAAGGTACGACCTCTCTAGTGTGTTGGTATGGAAGTTTGTTTCCGCCACAGAATAAAAAATAAAAAAGGTAACTGCCAGTTTTTATCTCACAATTCAGACTTTTTCTAACAATTGCGAGTTTACATCTCAGATGTAAATCAGAATTGCGTGATATAAAGTCACAATTGCAGGTCATAAAGTCACAATTGCATGATATAAAGTCAGAATGGTAAGATATAAACTCGCAATTGCGAGAAAAAAAGTTACAATTGCGAGTTTATATCTCGCAATTCTGACTTTATACCTCACAATTCTGAGAAATAAAGTCAGAATTGCAAGATGTAAACTCGCAATTGTGAGATAAAAAGTTGCAGTTATCTTTACAAAAATGTTATTGTGTTGCGGAAACAAGCTTCCGTAGTTTTTCAAACACTACATTACAGCGAAAATAAGAATCAGGTTTTTGGCCGAACTGCTGCATGAGCATATGACACGCAAACTACTTCTCTCGGTTAAGCAGCAAACCAGTGTCGCGACAGTAAATTTGTGATGGATGACGATTGTAATCAAGCTAAAGACGACTAGCACGCAAGAGTTTGTTATTATTAGTGCGCAAACAAACCTCTCTCGCCGCAAATATTAGGGATGGAAATATTAAATGTTTTTTTTTTTTTTTTTTTTTTTGTCTAAATATCATCGGCACCTGAATCGGCACTTCATTTTCATTTTGTTGCATAATCACCAATGTTTTCTCAGGAGATCGGGTTGGAAAGGAAAAGTTGCTTTGTGTACCAGGGTAACTAGTGTATTCCTGCTTTTCTATACGTACCACCAACTGTTAAAGAATTAATTTTTATTTTCATTCAAGCTTAAGTCTCGCATAGCCAGATCTTTGACTGATCGTATAAGGTCTGGACCGTTTACCGCTGGACGTTGGACTGGACCACCCACTTAGTCAAGAAGAGAAACTATGCTCCTGGAAAACCAACAGAAACCAGCCAGTCAGAGTGTTTCCAGTTTAATGTGCCCATAAGCATCAGATGTTCAATGAACAGAGTGTGGGCAGTCCGTGGGCCTGACGTCTGAGACTGAGACTATATTCAGCACGTCTGCTGTTTTTTTATGCAATGGTCTGAACAGACAAAAACGCATGCAATTCATGTTGGAACATTCATGCCAGCATTTAATCAGTCCACTTTCAGTCAGTTTCGATGCACATATTTACAGGATTTGTTGCTATTTTAATTAAAATGACAACAATAGAAATAACTAGAGTTGAACTGCAGTCTGTTCGTCTTAAAATGTGTATGTCCAGTCCCAATTCTGCAGTGTTATTTAGTTTAATTGAATTACTGTGTATGACAGATTATTGTTATTTTTTATCTGTTTTTTTTATTTTTTATTTTTTGTTATTTTACCACAGATACGGATAGCAATAAAGTCATGTGCCAGTGAGTGAGCACAAGTTGGCAACTCTGGCTGCTGCTCTAACAATGAGCTCTTCAAATAGCATTTGTACGCTCTCTCTCCTCTCTTCATTCTGTCGTCAATACATCTCTTGGTCTGATCAGGTCTATCTCGTATCTATGTTGGTGATTGTAGTCTGATGTGGTCTGGCTGATGGCATCACAGTCTAGTGTGAGCATATTGCATCAGCATCACACACACTTCCATCACTCTCCTCTAGACCTTGCGTCTGATCTGTATCAAGATATACAGATGAGTTACAAACCCTAGTAAGCTTTATCAAAGTGACCAAATGTGATCTAGGCAAATCCAGAATGCATCGACAACTACTTGTGCCATATAATTCAAGTCAAGGTTTCACTTTATTTTGATGGACCGTTCAACACATTCTGTTGACTTTAAATAACGTTGCACCTACATGTCTACTAACTCTAATTAGAGTATTAGTAGAGTATCAGTAGACTGGTAGGGTTAGGGTTAGAATAAGTTGACATGTAGTTGCAAAGTTACTCATAGTCAGTAGAGTGTCTGTTGGAGGAGCATCAAAATAAAGAGTTAGCATTAAAGGGATAGTTCACCCAAAAAAACCTTCTTTCAGACGAATACAATCAAGAGTAATATTAAAAATTGTCCAAGTTCTTCCAAGTTTTATAATGGCAGTGAATGGCTGTTTCTGATTTGAAGTCCATAAAAGTGCATCTATCCATCATAAAAGTGCATCTATCCACCATCCGGACAAACGAACATACAGAAGTTGCACTTAAACTTAAGTTAAATCCGTATGTTCGTTTGGCCGGAAGCTAGTTATTTTACATTATAATATTTAAATATGCATCGCTTCGCTTCAGAAGGCCTTTATTAACCCCCCGGAGCCGTGTAGAGCACTTTTATGATGGATAGATGCACTTTTATGGACTGCCAGTATAAAGCTTGGAAGAGTCAGGACATATTTTAATATAACTCCGATTGTATTCGTCAGAAAGAAGAATACCATATTGTGACACTTCTATATTAAGGCTAAGAGAAATACACATACTTTATTTTACAAATGTGAAGGAGGATAAAATACTGTAAAAAAATAAGTATATGTATGATTCAATTGGTTTCAGGCCCTAGTTGAAGTTATCTGTCTTTTGCATGTGGGACTTTTATGTTTGGAGCAGAAACATCCTGTTGTTGCCAAAATTTACTTTTATTTTGACAGGAGAGCACCTTCTACTTCTTTAGTAGAAAAGGCCAAGCCAGGTTTTGGCAAGACAGCATGCATGTTAGGTGATCCTGGTTGAACCAAACAGATTTTTTTTTTATTTTTATTTTTTTATCCTTCTCCTTTCAAGTCGTTTATGGATTAATTACTCATTGAGACTCAAGAGAAGACTTGGGTTTTTTGGTATTTTTGCTATTTCATCACGTTTGGAGGATTATTACCATTTTCCCTGGACATTTTGATTAACGTTTTGGGCTCAAGGACTAAGGATTCACACATAAGGACAATACTTATCACGTATGGACTATTTGATCAAGGACTCTCGGATAAGTGTTAATTTTTTTGATTTGACTATTGAGTTATCAATATACTTTGTTGGTTAACCTGCTTATGCCTATCTTTGTCTGATTTCAAGTATTGATACAGTTTTTTTTCCCTTATTCATTCATGCCTTGTGAGTGCCCTGAACTTTTAAGTGACTAAAGGTTTACTTAAGTTGCAAGCCAAGTTTGTTACAATATACACCTAGGATGACTTGAGGGTGAGTAAATCATGGGCTAATTTACATTTTTGGGTGAACTATCCCTTTAAGCAGACAGTCTACTAATACTCTAATGAGAGTTAGTTGACATGTACCTGTAGTTGCAACATTACTTATAGTCAAAAGAATGTGTTAAAGGGACCATCAAAATAAAGTGATACCGAAGTCAAATCTAATTGAAAACAGCCAAATAATTGCTTGTGCTATGTGTTCATGTGCTTATTGAAGTTTCATGTTATTAGCTCAGAAACATGTTACAGTCAAACTCTATTTGGAAACAACTGTGAGTACCAGACTCCTTCTCCTTCTCAGTCCTTTTCTGAGTCTACACTTTTTTCCACATCGACTGCTAGACTGGTTATTAGTCTGCTGTGATGTCTCCAGTGAAAGTTTCGGGAAAAGGGTTCATTAAGGGTGCATGGTGGCTACAATGGAGGCAATCTTGGGTACACTACTGAAGCCTGAAATGACAAATTGGACACCACATGATCTTAAGGACTTCACAGACGTGCACAAGTGAAGGCCACAAGACCACAAATTCATATCGAGTGTGCCTTTTGGGACAGGGCCTTAATGGAGTCATTTTTACCAACACAAGATAAAACAGCCAATTAGTTACATACTGTGATTACAGTAAAAAAGTCCTAGGACTGCAATATCATGATGAGCCAGTTAAAGTCAAGCAATAAACAATGTATTGATAAATATACAAATAAATGTATTAGCAATATATTTATAAATTAACAATAAATTATATTGCTGTAAAATGTTAGTTCACAGATTGAATTTTATTGTAAAGTGTTACATGTTATTATTGGGTAATGCTTTATTTTACATTGCCCTTACATCTTTCATGTTCTTAATAGTAATAACAGTAACTTATGAATAATTACAAGCAGCTAACCCTAAACCAATACCCTAACCATATAGTAAGTACATGTTACTAATTAACATAGTACAAATTGTGTAATTACACTGTAACAGCGACACTTTCAAATAAAGTGGGTTACACTTTTTTTTAAGGTTTCATTGTAACAGTGTAATTATATATTTAAGTACTGAGTAATATTAAGCAAGTACATACATGTACTTACTATAGGGTTAGGGTAGGATTAGAATTTGGTTAAGGGTTAGTTGCATTTAATTATGCATAATTTACTGTTATTACTATGGTAAGTACATGTAACATATGTAACAAGGACACTGTTAAATAAACTGTTACCATAAAGTGAAACCTAATACTGTTAGTGTTATACGTATTAATATTATGGACACATAAGTTTAGGGATTCGATTCTCACTATTACCTCACTAAACTCCCAATTACCGCTTATTATTACACGGCTCTGGAATACTTGATTCTGATTGGTCAATCGTGCCATCCA
This sequence comes from Scardinius erythrophthalmus, assembly GCF_964197995.2. Taxonomy (NCBI): domain Eukaryota; kingdom Metazoa; phylum Chordata; class Actinopteri; order Cypriniformes; family Leuciscidae; genus Scardinius; species Scardinius erythrophthalmus. The sequence goes on along the minus strand of NC_138224.1, from coordinate 21,452,573 downwards.
GCGGTAAATTATTCCCAGATAACAACCTCTGAAAACAGATAATGCAAGCTCATCCGGGTCACTGAAGTCAGCAGCGCTATACATTGCTAGGAACGTTTTTTATTTTATTTTTTTGGATGTTTTGCGTTTGGTGAGCTAATAAAATATTAAAACTCAGGCGAATCATTATTTTGTGTACAGTTATTTAAATATGCCATCCAGTTTCGTGGACTTGCTCTCTCTTGTTTCATACAAATGCAGCTGCTGCCATTTTGTTGCTATATTGTTGGATTATTAGATACAAACAGGTACGATTTTAAAACAGTTTAATCTGAAATCAATATATCTTATCCCCATAATTATTTATGTGGTGGAAAACTGTGTAATAAGTGATGTGAATGACTGTATACCGTATTTCTTAAATGTCTGTTTAGTTTGAACTTGCCGTGCTAGAAACTGCTCTCTCCGCGGAAGCTTAGAGTTTAAAAACCTAATAAAATATTTCAACTCAGATCAATATTTTGTGTCTAATTATTTACTTATGTGGCAAGTAGCCGTGTAATAAGCGGGATAATGTACATCCAGCCGGGGGTTCTCTCAAAATAACCCTCATCAAGTCCTCATCATCCTGTCGGGGGTTATGGATGTACATTATTTCTTACTTAATAGTTAGTAAGATAGTTGGGTTACACTTTATTTTAAGGTGTCATTGTTACAGTGTAATTACATATTTAAGTACTGAGTGCAACTACATGTACTTACTATAGGGTTAGGGTAGGATTAGGATTTGGTTGAGGGATAGTTGCATGTAATTATGCATAATTTACTGTTATTACTATGGTAAGTACATGTAACATGTAACATGGACACTGTAAAATAAAGTGTAACCTATAGTTGTTAAATTTAGGTATCGGGCAGCATTAAGGGATTTTGAATATGGTCATGAAGAATTAGGCTTTATCCAATCGAATTATCCTAGTAATATGCATGCCAATAAGCAACTAGTTAATAGTGAGAATTGGACCCTAAACAAAAGTGTTACTCATATGATTGCTAGACCATCATAATCATTACAATATTTCATTACCATGTTTTTTTTTTTTTTTTTTTTTTTTTTTTGTATTGGTTTAGGTGGGACATTGTGTAGTCGGGCATCTTTAGCTTAGTTAGTGTGTGTGTGTGTGTGTGTGTGTGTGTGTGTGTGTGTGTGTGTGTGTGTGTGTGCTTGCAGAAACAAAATAGACAGAGTGGCAGGATTACTTGAGTCAGTGCTTGCTAGATGAGCTGTTGAACAGATGCAGTCAGTTCTCAGACAGTATACTGTACATCAGGATGTTGTTATGAAGTTAATGTGACAAAGGATTTTAAAAAAGGTAACATGAAAGCAACAAACACAAGCTGTAACTCTGACGAAGATAGGCTTTGAATGTATAATCAAGTTGTTTGCAGTATGTAAACAGATGCTGCCAATTAGTAATCAGTGAATACATCAAGTAATGATCAATGAACACAATTCTCCATTAAGACGTGCTGCACACTAATGTACAGTTTTAGAAATCCACACACAACTGCTGCTTGCAATCAATCAGATCAGATTTTAAAATTAGAATAAGAGAAAAATATTAGTTTGAGCTCATTAAGGGATTATTTTATAAAGCTGCTATACAAGCACTATACAAATACAATGTACTTGATCTGATCAGTACTATATTAATACTGTTAAACATTAGTGTCTTTTATCATTGTCTAGTATCATCATCATATCTTTCTGCCAAATAGTCCTTCATTAGCATAACCATAGGCCATTTATGCACAATCCTTTGCACAATAATCAAATATCATTAGACAAAAATGCAATATTATTGCCATTTGTCATTTTTGTTATATCTCCAACTGCTGTGAAGTGCATGTGCTTGTTTCTGATTTTCAAAGATTTTATTTGACTGAATATCAGAACTGTTGAAACACTTGCTCTCCCATTTATATGCAGTTGCATTCCGTGATCCATCAAGGCAGGAAAAGCTTTTGAATCATGTTTCTGAAATGTCTTGTCAGGCTCAACCATGCATTACAGTCTGGCATCCTGTTAAGTGTTTGGCAAAAGACACATCTGCATGATTGAATACAGCTGACTTCCACACAACTACCTCTTCTCTAACATGCATTTGCTGAGCGACCCCGATCTTTTCTTCAGACGAGTAACTACCTCTACGACTTCACGATAAATGCAGCTGTCTTTTTATAAAGTAACATTTGTTTGTGGGAATCTTTTCTGACTGAGTAAAGGCCCATTCACACCGAGAATGATAACTATATTAGCATTCACAGCAGCAGACGATGTTGTTCTGTTTATTTGAAGTACACGCTGTGTTTTATGTCTTCTATGTTCTGATTGGCTGTCAATGTTTAATCATTCATAAGCTGAAAAAAAAAACCTCATTCTGTAAGTGATTTGAATGATTATTATAACACTCTTACACTTGTGGTGTGAACTATATTTACAACGGTTTTTAGAATTATATCTTTATCGTTATTGTTATAGTTATCGTCCTTTGTGTGAACGGGCCTTTAGGCAGTTTTTGTTTTTTCAACAAATGGTCAGTGTTATCAGGATGTTGTTTGTGTGCGTCATCAAGCTAAACATTATATGAGCTTTTTTATTTAATTTTTTATTTTATTTTATTTTGTTATTTTCTAGCAATAGTAGTAACAGTTAATTATAAACAATAATACAATAATAAACATAATAAGTGAAATACAAAATAATTAAACAACATTAATAAAAAAATAAATAACTGTGGGTTGAATGTATTATAAATATTCATATTTGGTTTGTGTTATGGGACCAAATGTTGGTAGTTGTTAATTAACTATAATATATAATATTAAATATTAATAATTTTGGCAAAAGAGCTGAGTGGTTGAACTTATGAACGCAGTCAACACAACACACAATTTTGTGAAAACTGAGAAAATATAATGAGGTTATTTCCTAATCTTCCTGTGCCGTAGGAAGGTTTCAAATTAAGCCTAATTATTTATTTTTTTATTACATTTTCAATTTGTAAAATCATGTGGAAATAGGAGTTGTTGTGTTACTAATTAAAAAAGGGTTGAGTCAATATTTAATAACATGTTTGCTGTAAACTGTCAAAATTATGACATTGTATGATTTAAATGTTTGGATAGGAATGCCTCTGAAGCTTTGCAAAAGTAATGGGACACCAGAGTTTGCGCCATTTGGGGAAAGTTCCATTTCCTTGGCATGTTATTCCCAAGTCTGTTTATAGCGGGGCGGCACATTTTATCCATCTTTCTCAGTCTCATTGTCTGCTTCTCTCTCTTCCTTCTTTTTTTATCCTTCATTCACTTCTCAAGAGTGTTTCCACCCCAGACATTTCCTGTCACAGCCCGTGAGCGACCCCGTGTTGATGGAGCCCTCCAGGAATTCAAAACGCCAGGGTGGCATTTTCTTTCAAGTGATTGGTTCCCTATAAAGAAGTGGAGTCATTTTAACAGCCCGCCGCAAGTATGTTAGTCTTCCCTGTCTTTCTCCGCCCCTCCAGCAATGCGTGTGTGTTTGAGGTACCAGCTGAACATTAAAATTCACACCCTCATCGTTACATCAACCAAGAATGAAGCCAGATTGTTAGCAGCGTGCGCGTCCCCTTAAATGAAGAAGACCCTTAATGTGAAATGTCAAAATTTATGTTTTATGCATGCTAGTGCACCCATTAAAACTGAAACCAAATTTAAATTAATTTATGGTCTAACACGCACATTTAAACAGCAATTAGTGATCAAATTTATGAGAGCCTGGAGGAGATGTCTGCAGATCGGGTTCACATTAATAAACACTAAGCATGTTTTTTTTTTATATATATACATTTTCGGATTTCTCATGGATCAACATTAAGCAAAAAATGCTCTCATGAACACAAGGGAAGCTCTACATGCTAAACTATGTGCACTACACATTCAGACTAGATGCTAAACTGCTTATTTCTTGACACATAAGCTCAATTGGTAACACTTTACAATAAGGTCTCATTAGTTAGCATTAGTTAATGTATTAACTAGCATGAACTAAAAATGAGCAATACATTTACAGCGGGGGAAATAAGTATTGAACACGTCATAATTTTTCTCAGTAAATATATTTCCAAAGGTGCTATTGACATGAAATTTTCACCAGATGTTGGTAACAACCCAAGTAAGCCATACATACAAAGAAACAAACAAAAATAAGTTCAGAAATTAAGTTATGTGTAATAATGTGAAATGACACAGGGAAAAAGTATTGAACACATGAAGAAAGGGAGGCGCAAAAAGGCATTGAAAGCCAAGGCAACTGCTGAAAACTTACAGTAATTAAAAAGCAATCCAGCCCCCTGTCAGTGGAAATTAATAACAGCTGGTTCAGTCCCAAATGATGGCCTACAAAAAGGTCTCATTGCCAAGGTGTCACACAAGACACATCTCATGATGGGTAAAAGCAAAGAGCTGTCTCAAGTAACACAGTCTCACCCCCAAACGTCACATACTGACGCGTCTTGACCATATGGCAACATACGACGAAAAGGGTACCCCTAAAACGTCCATATGTGACGATTCGGGTTATGGGTAGGTTTAGGTATGCGTTAGGGTACCGCTAAGAGGCGCTGCTGGTGCGCTTATGTCTTCGTCTCATATGGACGTTTTAGGGGTACCCTTTTCGTCGTATGTTGCCGTATGGTCAAGACGCGTCAGTATGTGACGTTTTGGGGTGAGACCGGGCTGTCTCAAGACCTTCACAACCTAATTGTTGCAAAACATAATGATGGCATTGGTTATAGGCGCCATTCTAAGCTTCTGAATGGTCCAGTGAGCACTTTTGGGGCCATAATACGGAAGTGGAAAGACAATAATTTCACCATAAATTTGCCTCGACCAGTGCTCCTCGCAACATTTCTGATAGAGGAGTGAAAAGAATAATCAGAAGAGTTGTCAAGGATCACTTGTGGAGAGCTTCAAAAAGACCTGCAGATAGCAGGTACTGTTGTCTCAAAGAAAACAGTAAGTAATGCACTCCACCGCATTATGCCTGTATGCACGCTCACCACGCAAGACTCCATTACTGAAAAAAAAAGCATGTTGAAGCTCATTTAAAGTGTGCTGCACAACATTTGGAAAAGCCAGTGAAATACTGGGAGAATATAGTGTGGTCACATGAGAGCAAAATTTGGATGCCATAATACACACCATATTTGGAGGAGAAATGGCAGTGCACATTACCCTAAAAACACCATACAACTTGGTGTTGGCTCTTGGACAACTCTTCTGATTATTCTTTTCACTCCTCTATCAGAAATGTTGCGAGGAGCACTGGTCGAGGCAAATTTATGGTGAAATTATTGTCTTTCCACTTCCGTATTATGGCCCCAAAAGTGCTCACTGGACCATTCAGAAGCTTAGAATGGCGCCTATAACCAATGCCATCATTATGTTTTGCAACAATTAGGTTGCGAAGGTCTTGAGACAGCTCTTTGCTTTTACCCATCATGAGATGTGTCTTGTGTGACACCTTGGCAATGAGACCTTTTTGTAGGCCATCATTTGGGACTGAACCAGCTGTTATTAATTTCCACTTACAGGGGGCTGGATTGCTTTTTAATTACTGTAAGTTTTCAGCAGTTGTCTTGGCTTTCAATGCCTTTTTGCGCCTCCCTTTCTTCATGTGTTCAATACTTTTTCCCTGTGTCATTTCACATTATTACACCTAACTTAATTTCTGAACTTATTTTTGTTTGTTTCTTTGTATGGGTGGTTTACTTGGGTTGTTACCAACATCTGGTGAAAATTGCATGTCAATAGCACCTTTGGAAATATATTTACTGAGAAAAATGATGACGTGTTCAATACCTATTTCCCCCGCTGTATTAGTTAACAATGTATTAACTAACATGGACTAACAATGAGCAATACATTTGTTACAGTATTTATTAATCTTTGTTAATGTTAGTTAATAAAAATACAGCTGTTCATTGTTTGTTCATGTTAGTTCACAGTGCATTAACTAATGTTAACAAATACAACCTTTGATTTTAATAACTTATAAGTAAATGTTGAAATTAATATTATCTAAGATTAATAAATGCTGTAGAATTATTGTTCATGCTCATTTTAACTAAGGTAGATAACTAATGGTAACCAATGAACCTTATTGTAAAGCGTTACAGCTCAATTTAACTGCATTTATCTCACATTAGAAAGCAAATCAAGTCGCTTTCAGACCAGTCCAAAAATTACAAAGCACAATTTTCAATACACTGCACTAAACTGTCTGTGCAATAGTATGAGGACTCCCTTCACAAACCATGGTTCATAAAACAAAAGGTCTAGCATTTGTATGCAGATGCCATTTTGACATTTAGTATACAATGCAGTTGTCACACCTGCTGGCTGTTTTCTTCAGAACGATCAGGCTTGAATATAAATGAAGTAGTATTTAATAGAAAAAAAGACACAAACAGAGATAATCCAATAAACAACAGAGAGAACATCCAGGTTGCAATGTTAACACAAGACAAATAACAGAAGCTAACTAAGGGTACATTTACACGACAACGATGCGCTTAAAATGGAGAAGTTTTCCTTTGAGTCTTCCACGTGCAGACGACGCCATTGTCAAAACGAACCCCATTCACACGGATCCGCGAAAACGACTAAAAACGCTGTATTCTTGCTGTTTACATGGAGACTGGTTTAAAAAATTTGTGTTTTCAGGCACCTTAAACGTTGTTGCTGTGTAAATGAACAGCCAAAAAGCATAAAAAGTTTTACGTTTTTAGTTGAAAACGGTGTCGTGTAAACAGCTCCTGAGGGTATAAATACACAGTGGTAATGAGGGACAGGTGAGACTCAATGAAACAATGAATAACTATGGCAACCAAGAAAACAGGAACTAAACACTCCGGTACTGAACACAGACAAAGCAAGACAAAAGAATATCAAAATAAAAGTCCATGGACACAGCAACATGGCAGGCCCATGTTTTCTTTTTTTTTTTTGTGTGTGTGTTGAGATAATTACACATTTAATAACATTTGTAGAGAAAGTAATGTTAAGTATGATGAATTGGAAGTGAACCCTGATACCAACAGTGAAACATTCCAGTTCTGTTATCCAATCAAATTAGCAGACTGGAACTAACTGTTGTATAATATCCTTTTTTTTTTTTTTTTACACAATACATGTAAAAAACAAATCCATTAATTTCATAAATGATGGAAGCCATATTCAGTAGAATGAAACAGCTCTAGTATGATATACATCCAGCCTTTCAACAATGTGCTACACACATTTCAACTTTTCAAATATATATTTTCATGCACAAAAACCGTGTAGGTCCTCGGAGCTGATTAAATATTCATCCATAAAGATGCCTCCATTTTCATAAGAGTTCCATGATGTGCTCACTAGGCCAGACAAAAAAACTTGACAGGTTCCACAAGCCCACATCTTCACCCTTTGATGCAGACAGTGGTTAAATTGCTCGTGCGGTGGAAACGGCCTTCGGCTAGCTTTAAAATAGACAAGGGTATTATAATGACTGCATGCTTATTGTTCCATATAAATACACCATTTATTTTTCTCACTCTCTTTTTTTGCTTATTTTTGCTTTGGTAACCAAAACTTACAACAACTTCCGAAAGCTGTCTATAATTACCAAAAACAGCTTCTGTTTATGCCCTTAAATGGTCTTGATGATAACCACTGAGAAAAGTGTGCATTTGTGAATGTTTGAGCAACGTGTCAGACTACATGGGCTGTTTTCGAGGGGGATGTGTGAATGCGCTGCAGTGCATTGTGGGATGCCTTCGGTGGGCGGGGCTATGGCAATGCGGGTCGGGCCTGTAGCAGGTATGATTCATCAGGGCACGTAATTGACCCTGTGGGATGTGTTGGAGGAGGACACCATTGTGCGCAATTTGCTTTCTTTGTCTGCTTCCTTTTGGTGTGTGTTTTACGGTTTCCCTGTTTTAGCTTACTTTCTACTTTCTATTAGTATTTTTCTCTCTTGATCTCTCTCTCTATCTGTTTACAGTAACACAGCCAGTGAATATCAGCACACACACATGTACACGCACACAGACATAGAACACCATATGCTCTCTGCACCATCTGACTTTAATGATGGTGAGGCTGTCTGAACATTTGCAGAAATATACAGTCATAAATACACACTACATTCTACCTACATGATTAGTACTCTGAATAATAAATTATTATTAAATGGAGACATTTAATATCCAACTATATTATTGATCTACCTGCATTGACACCATTATATGAGAACTGAACTGAGCAGGACGATGACATCACTGTTTTCTCTCATATATATATATATATATATATATATATATATATATATATATATATATATATATATATATATACACAGAAATGAATCATCACTGAACTTACTTAAGCTGGACTATGACACTATTTTCTTCTAGATCTGCTGTACAGCAGAAACAAACTTTGTTGCATTATTTTCCTGTTCTCCCTGTAAAGCTGCTTTGGAACAATCTGTATAGTAAAAAGCACTATAAATAAAGGTGACTTGACTTGACTAATATAGTGGATAATATATTCCACAATGTTAATTCTTGTATATGTATATAAAATATGAATGTCAATATCATGTATTTATAAAATATGAGGATTATTAATACCATAAACATTAAATAATACAGTTTAATGGTTATTTAAAAGGGAAAAAAAAACACAACAACACTAAATATATAACTACATTTTTATATGTACAGAAAAAAAAGATGCAGAAGTCTACTCCGCTATGAGGCTGGGTGGTTTTTACAGTGTTGCTATGTGGTTGCTAGAGTGGTTTTAGGTTCCTGCAAAGATGTTGCTTACTAGACCAAGTCAAAAGAGTCGACCGACAAGTCTCAATGATATCTTGATCTCTAGTTATGTCTCAGGTTAAGCCTTGTGAGATGTTTTCCACCAGTGGTTTCAGTGAAAATCATAAGTCTGACTGCTTAGTAAAGTAAACAACTCTCAACAATTTGCATCATTGATCTTCACGGTATAAAGTGTACGGAACGAGTTACGCACCAAAAGGTTAATATTGTGAGCAATATTAGTATGTGTAAGGAATAGTGATATTTGCATTAGCAAATATTGGTTAATAAATAAAATCATATATATTATATTGATTACAGGTTTTTTCAACTGCTTGCACACATTTTCGAAACTTTGCCTCTTTTTTTTTCTTTTTTCAAAACTTTACACACAAATCCAAGAATTGCACACACAAAATGCAAAATGCCTCACATATCTAGCAAAATGAAGCACTGCATACAAAATATCACAAACACATCTCAAAAGCAAAAACCTTTGCCATAATATTATATTTTTGGGCTATATCACATCCACAGTTATTCAAAACCTAAAGCTCTTCTTTCATGAGCTCCTATGCACATTTCTGTACAAGACTGAAAGTACTTGGCAGAGAGATGTTGAAAAATTGCGGTAAACACGAAAGCAAGATTGAAACCTAACTATATATATATATATATATATATATATATATATATATATTTTTTTTTTTTTTTTACTGTAAGCATTTGTGGTTGTGAATACAGTATTACACAGTCCGAAAAACATATAACTTGACCTTTGGTCTATTTATAGGCCTATTCTAAAGCCATGATTGTTTGGTGTTTAGTAAAGCAATAAGTGTTTGCATGTGAGGAGTTAGTGTGAGGCACTGATGAATTAGTGTGGCATTTTGATAGGTTGTGTTTGATAAAGGAAATCAAGATACTTCCTGTCAGATTTTTGTGTGTTACATAGAGAATTGTGTGTTGTGGTTTGTGTTGAGTGTAGAAGGCCGAGAATTAGCGTATGTTTTTTGCAGATTTGGTGTGTGGTTCTAGTGTTTGAGTGTCAGGTTTCAGAAATTGTGTGACAAGTAAGGATCTTGTGTGTAAGCAGTTGAAAAAAACTGTAATATTCAACACTTGTTATTCTAAAGGTCTCAAAATACAGCAATTATTCTGTTTCTACGGCAATTGAAACGCAAGTTTGAACAATGCATCTGTGCATCTCTAGCAAAGAATAAACATGTGTCGAGTATAGCATCCAGAGGAGGGAGCCAGCGGACAGAACAAAGCCATATCATTCATTAAACAGTCATTACAAACAGTCCTTGTCATCATATCATATCGCTTGATATTAATTTGTACAACTGCGGTACAGCACGAGAACCATTCTGCTGTTTCCCTATCTCCGTTGCTCTCCGAAACAAAGCCAATCTCCTGTACAACCATGACATTTGTAGGGGAATACTTAGACTTGTTTTGTTGTGAGATGCTAATATAAAGAGGCAAGCGACTGCATGACTCACTAGTGGGATTGCAGACCTAATTTCTGTTGTGTTTGTGACTAGCTATAAATAAACAAATCAACCATCAGAACTTGGTTTTGTGTCCCTGCGTTTATGTTATCAATCTCCTCGGCGAGCTGCGAGGTGCCAGTCTGGGGTCTTGACAGCGACTCAGACGTAGATGTCGTTCAGTGGGCAGCCCATCTAGATGAAGATTAATATCACAGACAACATGCGGGTCGGGGCAGAGATGCACAAGCGGATTTGCACAGAGAGAGACAAAGAGAAAACAGCTTTTTTTCAAAAAAAAAAAAAAAGAATCGACTGCTAACCCACAACAAACATCCAGAACATTGATCGCAGGCAAGTGTAGAATAAATCATGGCATCGCAGGAAGATCAATTGAGTGAATCCAGAAACATCTATGCACATATTTACATATATTTCCATATTTCCTCAGATATGGAAAGGTACTGGAGGTAAAGTGGTACAGGCTAAACATCCTCTCAGATGTATTACCACCCAGACAGGCCTGGGACATGAAAATAATTTGACATTTCTAGACATAGATTCAGGTGTGTGAGTCTATATTCGTGCATTGAATTCAATTCACCTGTGTGTGTGTGTGTGTGTGTGTGTGTGTGTGTGTGTGTGTGTGTTCTAGTGGAGTCATGTGGACGACAGTGCTAAGAGAGTCAGTGAAAGTTTCATTCAAACTATTAGCTAAAATAACGAATCAGCTGAGCTTTAATTAGATATAGTTGTTTAAGAGTAAAGGCCTTTTCTTGTAAATTTCAATGAGGTCTGTTACATTTGTGATAATCCAACGCTTTCTTACGACCAATTAATAGAGTAAAATATGGCTACAATTCGTACGAATTCATACGATTTGTCTAAACCCCAGTGATGGGTAGGTTTAGGGGCGGGGTCAGGGGTAGGTCATACGAATAGGGCAACTCATAAAATATGCACGATTTAGCAAAAATCGAACGAATTCGTACGATTGAAGTCGAATGAATTCGTACGAATTATCCACCTCGTAAAATACGTACGAACTGCCGTGACAATCTACTTATTGTTTCACACAACTTTCCTTTTGAGTTTCAGCTTAAAATGTATTTTAGTGTATAAACACCATGGCCAGAGCTGAATTATCTCTGAGATTTCAAAATATTAGTCATGTTTAGAGGGATTGTATAAATTGTCTTTGCATAACTGTGTGTTTGAGTCATGCTGAGTTGACTGCTTGTGCATTAATTTTCCTGTATATTTGCAATTAGAAGAGGGGATTTCATATATATATATATATATATATATATATATATATATATATATGAAGAGTTCAGATGCAAAAGCCTCTAAGTGCCATCTGAAAATTTCTTCTAGAATGATAATTTTTATCAAGCTCATATATTTAAGTTCAGTAATTTCACTTAAATGACAATGAATAGGTCATTTTCATTGTCATTTAAGTGAAATTACTGAATTTAAATATACAAGCTTGACAAAAATGATCATTCTAGAAGAAATTTTCAGATGGCATTTAGAGGCTTTTGCATCTGAACTCTTCATATATATATATATATATATATATATATATATATATATATATATATATATTAAAATTATTATTATTAAGGAATATACTTAACAATCCTATCATAAGATCCAGAAGATAGATGCTAATACACATCATCCCTTTTCTTGAGGCGCAAGTTAAAAATGTATATTATGGGCATGCCTGGGGCATGCTTTGACATTTCCGTTTCCATGAGCCTCCCTGACTTTGTTTGTGAGTGACACGGCATACACTACATTATCCTTAAGGTCACATCAATAAAGTGTTACACATCCTCACACACGTATCGAAGACGCATCGCACACACCGCAGACTCACCGCAGTACACGATCAGAAGCGCCGTCAACAGCAGCACAGCCCAGAAAGTTGTCGACATCCTCGGCCAGTTAATCGCATCCTTACGCTTAATCGATCTGACCGCAGGAGCCATGGAAAACGCGTGTCGTGAAATCGGCGATAAATTCAGCGTTACAAACCCTCCCGTCCTCTGAGGAAACGTCTCTCTCCACGAGTGATTCTTAAAAAAGACATTTTGAAAACGGACCGCTCATTTCCAAAAGCACCTTCGGCAGTCTTTAAGTCCAGGAAAATCGGAAAATGAAGTCTCTAGTTGACGCGCGATCGATTCAGTGTTCGGTATCCTGGGAAACGGATAATCCAAATCAGGCGCGTGAATTCAGATTTTGTCATAAATATTAAAACTGTCGACGCCACGTCAAACCTCCGTGTAGAGAAACGAAAAATATTCACGACAATGATTAAATGATGTATGTCGCAACGCCGTGAGAAAACTATAGCGAAAGAACTGCTCAGTTGGTCTGTGAGGACGTGCTTGATTCCTCTCAGACTCCCAGAAAAAAAGATCCCATCGCAAACCGTCTGGATTTGCCAAATATTCTCTTAAGAGGGAATCGAAGTCTCGATCGAAAGACGACGAGGAACATAAAGAGCTGTGAGCAGATGAAATGGAAAGATCTAGAGAGCTCTGAAGCTGCGCAGACCGATACATGAACTGAAACTTCGTGCCGCCTCAACTTTTACTTGCACTGCATGCGAGCGACGACGCGAAAAAAACTAGCACTCTCCTGTTATAATTAAGGAACCGGTTTAAGCGTGCAGTGCAGACAGCTTCCTTGATTACAACTGAACCTCCTATTTTTAAAGCGTCGCGTCAAGTTGAAACCTAGACTTATATGTGCTGTTTTTAATTTGGCATCCGGATCATTTTACACTTTTTTTTCTTTTCTTTATCTATTATTTGTTATATTATATCCACCTGTCTCATATGCTGCATTTATTCGTGACGTGCGGCTAACAGGTTGTGTGTGTGTGTGTGTGTGTGTGTGTTTAAATACAACTGTTACAACATTTCTAAAAAAAAACTAAAAAAAAACTGCTAAGCTTAGAGCAGAAACTCAGAGCAGAGGACGGGTCAAAGGAGCGTTTCAGCACCACATGATGCGGACAGCTCCCACTCTATTGTCATTAGAAAGTGATCATGTTAGGAATCTCAGTCTCTTGCAATGTTGTAAAAAAAGAAAATGTGTTATTTTTACAAGATGGAGCTACCTGTTTACCTGATCTAACACCTGTTCTACTTCTTATGACACCCATAAACTACCATATATTTCTTATCTAAATACTATCCTATCCAAAACTATCTTATTCTATATCAGGTTGATTTTTTTTTTTTTTTTTGCATTATTTTCCTGTTTTGTTGCATTCTTTTCCTGTTATCACAGTAAAGTTGCTGTGAAACAATCTGTATTGTAAAAAGCGCTAAATGCTAAATTTGACTTAAATAAAACCTGTTAATTTAGACATTATCACATTAAGCTCATTTTAGGGTACCAAACAAATCACTATAGAGTGTTTAGTTACATTTGAAGTGAATATAACAAGCATGCAATGCACTGACTATCTTAAATCACAGATAAAAAAAAGATATACACTATAGAAGTGGTAACCTTAAAGAGGTATTTGCCTGATTTAAACCACACAAATTAGTTTTGTGGTAACACTTTACAATAAGATTCATTAGTTAACATTAGTTAACTAACTTAGTTAACATGAACTAAGAATGCAAATACTTCTACAGCATTTGTTAATAAATGAATTTCAACATTTACTAATACATTATTAAAATAAGTTGCATTTGTTAACATTAGTTAATGCACCATGAACTAACATGAACAAACAATAAACAGCTGTATTTTTTATTAACTAACATTAACAAAGACTAATAAATACTGTAACAAATGGATTGCTCATGGTTAGTTCATGTTAGTTAATACATTAACTATTAACAAATGAGACCTTATTGTAAAGTGTTACCAGTTTTGTTCATACAACTTAAAATTATTAAGGTTGAAATGGGTTGGGAACCGTTGTCCTAGAATAGGATAGGATGGCACTTTATAAATCCTTTTTGGGAAACTGACGAAACATCAAAATGAGGCATTTTAATAGTGTCACACCAATTTAAATATTGTACAGGTGTCAGATAAGGCTGAAATATATTCTTAATATGACTATATTCTAATAGGAATTACAATAGCGGGAGCTGTCCACTTTATGTGGTGCTGAAACTGACAGCTGTATACCTGTTCTAGTTCTTATGTGCTCATAGAGGCATTAGTGTGGTGTGGTGTGTGTGTGTGTGTGTGTGTGTGTGTGTGTGTGTGTGTGTGTGTGTGTGTGTGTGTGTGTGTGTGTGTGTGTGTGTGTGTGTAATGTTCTATTATGAACATTCCACAGAATAATAAAATAAGGAATAACAAACTTTTATTAGATACAATTCGCATATATTGAAATAACCTGTCTGATCCTCATTGGTGCAGCTGTTCACAAAATTAGCTTTAACAATTCTATACATACAACATTGGGATCTCAAAACACAACATAAAATCAGTATCAACAGAAAATGAAGGTTAAATGAAACAATTGCTGTCCTTTGTATTTAACATATAAATAATGCTAAGAGTACCTACTGAAACTCTCTCAAAGAGATGCACTGCATAAGAATACTTTCCTAGTGGAGGCATGAGCTGAATTTACAATTATATTGTCATAGATCCATTGCTTATTTCCCATTAGGCAAAGGCACTATGCAGGTGCTTTGAGGTGTTTCACCCTTCCCCAGTCTCTTCAAAGTGTGAGTTTCCATTCCACTATGTCCCTTTCAGGTGTCTGCACAGTTCTGGCTCTCTGTGGTTGTGCAGTGCACTACTTAACAGGAACGCCTCTTTATGTAGTCGCTTGTGATCGACTGAGCGCTGACCTTTCACATCACTCTTCTTTTGATCTTTCCACACTCTACTTCCCCTGTATCAGAATTGAGATTTGTCTTTGAACTCCAGCATGGAGCCTTTCCCTGTATGTCTTTTCTCTTTTATTTTCTGTAATTTTCCAAATCACAAAGACACAAAGCTATAGATTGCTGTGAGCAAAGCTGAGACCACAGTAAGAAATTTTAGACATATTGTCATGCACAGTGTGCATTGAAATTATAGTTCACCACACACACATACACAAAAAAAGAAAGAAATTCTCTTATTATTTAATCACTTTCATATTATTCCAAACCTATGATTTTCTTTCTTAACTACATAAAATGAGACGTTTAGCAGAAAATTCACACTGCACTTTTTCATAAAAGTAAAAAATGACAAAGGCTCCACAGAGACAGTTTTATGACTAATATTACTTTTTGTGTTACAGAGAAAAAAATAATAATAAAAAAATCATTCAGGTTCACAATGCATGAATTTTCACTTCTGAAAAAACTCTTTAAGTTTTAACTTTCTGGCAATACTTTCTATTTATACTTATTTATAAGTATTACTATTCTAAAAATATGTTTATAAAGATTCATTAAGACCTATACTGCATTATAAGAACAGTTATAGTTATATTTATATTAGTTATACTTACTTATAAGTCATGCATTTGATTTTTCAATGTGCATACTCATAATTCATTATACACTGATTTATAAGTATGAATTAGTCAGTCTTATGGTTATTTATTATTTATATTTATAAAGTATTTATAAAGATTGCTATAATGTTATTATAGTTATTGGTGAATATGTTGTTATTAATAGCCGTGTTGTGTTCTTATAAATACTTTATTGTGAGTGATAATACAGTTATTAAATGTATAACTGATGGATTTAAGTAAAGTGAAAACATAAGATGCAGTTTTATTAAAGCAAATATTAAGAAATCATGAAGATGTGCTCATTATACATTTTTAGTTGTTTAATTGTAAATGTAACTAATGAACAATAATTCCTATAATATTTTTTTTAAGTATAATTCCAAACTGCTATAAGCAATACCATGCGTGTGGCTGAGGAGATATAAATTAACTGATCAAAATTACCATTCATGACCTCTAATGCAAACATTATCCATTTAAGACATAATTGATAACTAATTGGTACAGCAAACAAGTTTATATTTGATCATTAATAAATCAGTGTATAATGGATTATGAGCATACGCATTGAAAAAGCACATGCATGACTTATATGTAATTATAAAAATAATATAAATGTAACTATAACTGTTCTTATAATGCAGTATAGGTCTTGATGAGTCTTTATAAATATATTTATAGAATAGTTATACTTACTTATAAATAAGTATAAATGGGGCTATAATTCATTATAAGCATGGGCTTCATAGAAAGTGTTACCTTTCAGTTGAAAAGTTTAGTTAATGGGTTGGGGGAATAACCAAATATGTTTCAAGCAATTTCTTATAGCCACATAATTCTGCTCACCTCAAACTAAAGTAAATAATAATAATAATAAATAAAAAAATAATGATAAGGATCTGCTAAATCCTTATCCTGTATTCAGGAACTTGCTGAAAGCTCATTTAGCATTGGCAGCTTATAATATGTGATATATGTGTTTCTGTGATGTTTGATTTGTTAATATGAATGTTTTATCTTTTTTCCTTTTATGTAAAGCACTTTGGTCAATCTCGGTTGTTTTAGCAGTGCTATATAAATAACAAGACAAGACAAGACAAGACAAGGAGGTATGTTTTCTGGTCGGCACCCATCCCTAAACCATGTGCCACTGGCTTATGTTTGCATTCTGAAGAAGAAGGAATTTCATAGATGTCACAGTTGAGTTCAAAGAATTTCACTTCTGAATGGTTGCCAAACTTAAGGTTAAAATGGTGCTGCCTGTTATTTTTCCATGTCAAAATGCTTTGCAAAAGAATGCACTAGTAGATATTGATGTTTACGTAATATCATAGTGGTATAACTAAAAAACAAACTTAATTGACTAAAATAATTAGTGGCTTCTGTTTACATCACAAATTTATATTCTTGATTAATTTTTTTATGATCTGATCAAATCCTATTTTTTTTCTCATTAAAAATCCTCTTTCACTTTCACTGAAAAAATTATTGTGATTTTAACTGTGACTGTAAGAATGCGAAGGTTAATTGGTTAAGAGAAAGTTTACGTACTATATACAGTAAATAACTGTGATAGATCTAACAGTACACTTAATGTAATTTTACATTAAAATACCGTTAAAGTTACAGTTTTTGGAAGTCATTGTAAAATTTACATTGAAAACGTAAATTGACATTCCCGCAATTCCCTGCGTGAAACTTCACATTTGATGTTTTTTTGTATGTTTCTTCATAGTTTTTCTTAGTTTTATGTTTCTAATCAGTTATATACATTAGGGTTTTATGTTGCATTTAATGTTGTTAAATTAATGTTTATTGCATTTTTAAAATGTCATGTGTGTTATCATGATGGTGTTTAGTGTTTGTGTTAATGTCACTATGCAGCTTATATATTAATATTAACTCTCTTGTGGAAAAGCTACTTGTGGTGAGCTTTGGTTCATCATGTGACATCTCATCACCACTTTGATTGGTTATTGTCAGTATATTACAATGGTACAAAACAAAAATGGGGACTTTAATAGGTTGGTAAATTAGCATCATATCAGATAGTGATTTTTTTATTTTTTATTTTTTTATTTATTTATTTTTACAGTAAATTTAAATTTAATAGTCTGTAAAACCTAAAATGTTGCTACCATATTTTTTTACGGTACATTTCTGGTAATCACAGCTTCTGTTTTTTTTTTTTTTTTTTTTTACCTTAAATTTAACAGATTTTTTTTTTACAGTGTAGTTTCAGTTTGAATCTATTGAGACATCATCATTGCTTTAAAGTGTACAAGCAGAATTGCAGTAGAGGCTTTTATGAAGTGTAAAATAAGGGTTAACCCCACTACATGAAGAAGTAATCCTTCCTAACCCAACAGTTTTGACGTAGAAGACTGACTCCCAATTAGTCTGATCATGTCAGATCTGAGAGGAATCAACAGTCAATCCATGTTTTGTTTGTTCTCATTTACAGAATAAGAAAATTTTCTTTACATTATTTGATAGTGGTTGTGTTAGCTTCCCTCTAAAGAAATTTCTTCTCTGACACACGTGACTTGCTCCAAGGGCGATGGTGTGAGTTGTGGAAATAAGAGATCTCTGCCTGTGCTATGAAATAGCATTGTTATTTCCAAATCTAATGGAAGCACATTATCAACATGAGAGCATGTTCTCTGAGATTTGGGCTGAAATGATTCTTGTTCACCTGAGAGAAACAGGCTGTGTTGGTCTTTCAACGCCACAGAATCTAACAAACATGACTTAGGGTAAGCAGTTTGTAGTGCGTTAGCACCTCTTCACCCGTTAAAAGTGGGAAAATAATAGTAATTGGCACTACAATTGAAACATTCTTACACTGAACTAACAAGCAAGTTGATCATTAGTTTCATGGATTCACTATTAACATCCATTTACTATTGAATCCTGCCTTTATATGACTCGGAAGTGCGATGATTATTGACTTGTTTACTTGGGTGGATTTCAAGACAGTAATTTCATCAACGGCTCCATTCCGAAAGCCTAAATTATTGCTAGAAACATCCTGCCAAAAGCAAAACAAAATGAGGTTTTGCCATAACCAGCATGCAAAGGCGCAACCAAGCATCACTTTTCTGATACCAATCAATTCTTTCTCATATTGTGTTTCATTTCACAAGCTGCTAGATATACATGCGTGCAAATGTCTTCAGTAGCATTTGTTTCAGATGTTTGCATTGATTTTACAGCGGCCAGAAAATGAACAGGCTTCTCAGAAATCACTTCTACGCTTTTGTTAATATTCCATTATTCACTCCACATGAAAAGCGGATTATCATCGTATAATGAAGGCTGTGTCAACAATGACGTGAACGGAATGGCTTCCTTCACAAAAAAAAAAAGAAAAAAAAGATTTCTTTAGGAATTAAAGAGCGGGGAAAAAAAAAACTTTTAATGGGATCCAAACAATAACAATTATCTGCAGGCAAATTCACTTTCTTCTGAATATGGTCCCATTAATTGCATTTACGTACTTTCAAATGAAGTATGGCGAATGCTTTTAGTCAACGATTCACAAACCAATTTGCATGGTAATGAATATATTTCATTGGGATCTGAAATGGTCCCTCGATGTGTTTCTGCTCTGGCTGGGAAATTACGAGCAGGTTGTTCATGGGTTTGCAGTGATTACAACCTCCTTTATGTATAAGTGGAGATGTGTAAAACGGTAATTGTATTGCCCTACAAGCAGAATCAAAGTACAACACTAGCTGCAAGAGCTTTAACCAACAAGCCTGATCTCATTGTTATACTCTACGTAGGTATTTGTATAACACTTACAAAAAATTTCTTTTTTGAATGTTTGGACATGTACAGTATGAATTTATTGACAGATCATTCAAAAACACTGAAAGTAGGATTCTTCTGTTATAATACTTCCAGGTTGATACAAGACTTCTGCAAACTTTTAACCCGAAGTTACACTTCACTTGCATTGTTGTTCAATCCAAGTGAGAGTAATTGTTTTTGATTTTAGTTGTTTGAATTGGGAATAAACAAAACAAAACAAACAGCTTTTGTGGGCCCCTCAAAAGTATTGATTCTACCGTCTACTACCAAGCACCACTGCTGAGTTGACATTGCTTTTTATTCAGAGACAACAAAAGAGAATGAGATAAATTACTTCAGCCGCCTGTCACCTTCTGTTCAGGAATTAGCTGGGCCATGTTCCTGGACAACCACAAAAGTCTAATGTCATGACTCCTACTCGAGACCCCAGTCCATCAAAGTGCAAATCTTCCAGATGACCTTAATTTCACCAATGATCTAGGACTATGAAGTGATTGTCTGATGACATCTGGGAAAATGACTTCCTCCCTACTGTTATTAGAAAGCTCATGACCTCCTCTTGAATTGATTTTGGGAAGCTGGTGCATAAAATACCAAAATTTCATTACAAACCTTGGGTGACTAAGGTCTTTTTTGCTCTTTTTCTTTTCAGGTGGTGAGTGATTTGCTGAAGCTGTATTATAGTACAACTTTTAGTAAAGCAGATGGTTTTCCGAATTTAAAGGAATGTTTCAGGTTAAGCTTGGACATTATCTGTGACGTGATTTATTACTTCCAAAAAATAATTATGTCGTGTCCTCCAAATTGTAAAAACAACAACAACAAAAAAATTGTATTTAGTGATAAACCTAGAACAGAAGTCTAGGAGCAAGACACTGCATTAGAATAAACTTTAAAATAAACAATAGCTACGTTTACATGCACCCAAATAATTAGTTCATAATCGGATTGATGGCTCAATCGGACTGAAAATCTTTATGCAAGCACCTCAATCTCTCGACTAACCTCATTCCGAAATAATTTTGTTTGGATTCAAAAGGAGTGATGTAGAAATGAAATAATCTGATCATCAGGAAAAACACAAATCCGACTATTTCCTCAATTAGATATGCAGTGTGCATGTTTATGTTTCGCGTCCTATGAAGGTGCATATGCTTATTACGGTTATATACTATGGTGATGTTATAATTATGTTATTACTAAATAACTACATGTTTCTATTAATATATTATACACAGGTCTATATTGCCTTCTAACCTGGTATATTAGATATTTATATTTTAGCTGGAAAATAACTTTATTAAAGAACCGCTATAAAGCCAAAACAATCTCTGTTACCTTAAATTATATACGCTTAAAAAAAAGTGGGTGCACTTTCTTTGCTTTGAAACAATCTACATTGTTAAAAGCGCTATACAAATGAAGATGACTTGACTTGACTATATAAACTAATGAATTTTTTTTTATAAATGAATGTAAAACTGTTGTCTTGACAGTGTAAATATGATAACTAATGAATGAAATCCAGACTAGGATACACGAACGGTATGTGATGTTTACTGTTTGCATACTGTGTACTTACTTTATTCCATTGGTGATGCAAAATCATTCGTTCCACCTAGAAAAGTAATCCCATGTCAAGGACTATTTAGACAACTTCATGGCTCTAATTACACGTTTCATGGAGGAGTTAATAAATTCTTACACAAAAAACTACACATTTCTGCTTTTAAACCCTCTGTACCAAAAAACATCTTTGTAAATGCATTACTGCAAACATTCAGTCAGTTGGTCGGTCGGTCGGTCGGTCGGTCGATCGATCGATTGATCGATCGATCAATCAATCAATCAATCAATCAGAATGAATGTCATGACAAAACAAGCAACATAAAACTAGTCCATAAGTCATGAGTTATGTCTTCTGAAGCTTTCAACCTGCATCTTTATAAAATGAACAGACAGAACAGACATTATTACAAAAAAATCGAATTATTCACTGAAAATATCATTTTAATTTGAAGGCATTGACATTTCTATGAATGACAGTGTTTCACCTGTGGGTTATATTTTACTTGTTGAGCTTGGATAATGTTTAAATACCATCAAAAAAAAAAAAAAAAAAAAAAAAAGAAGCAAATTACTTAAGTTTTGCTCCCGATATTTGTTATTCAACAATTTTAAAAAGTAGGGAGGGAAGATGGCAACATTGGCTGATGTGTCCAGCATATCATCTTATTTTAATCCAAAAAAAGTTTTGAGATTTAAATGCTTTATAAGACTTTATAATGCAACATGCAATATATGACTGCTATATTACAGACTGAGCAGATTTGACCTGCCACTGCAGGAAATGAAGATGTGAATGATGATGATGAGGAGGAAGAGGAGGAGGAGGAAGAGAGAGTGGGATGTGCTTATTTGGCACATTGCCACTGTAACCTTAATTGTCAACAATATTTTTTATTAAAAAGTTGGTAATACTTTATTTTGATGGTCCCTTTTGAACATTCTGTTTACTTTAAGTAATGTTACACCTATGTGTCATCTGAGCCCGATCTCACGGGAAAACGTACAAATTCTACGAGGTGGCTTATTCGTACGAATTCATACGACCTGACTCGTACGAATTAGTACGTTTTTTGCAAAATCGTACATATTTTACGAATTGGCCAATTCGTATGAATTCATACGAATGACCTACCCCTGACCCCGCCCCTAAACCTACCCATCACGTGGGTTTAGACAAATCGTACATATTCGTACGAGTGAGGTCGTACGAATTAGTACGAATTAGCCAACTTTTTATCATTCGTACAAATTCGTACGAATTGGTCGTGAGATAGCGTTGGTCATCTATCTTTCATTAAAGTATTAGTTGACCGTCTTCTTAAAGGGGCATTCCACCCATAGGAACATTGTTTTTTATTGAAAGTGGGTCATATATGTAGTCGAAATGTAAAATAAATTTTGAATTTGGTGCCTTCGTGACCAAGGAAAGACAAAAAATAACTTCAGGACGCATTTGTATGAAAGACAACAACTCCCACAATGCACCACATTGCACAGCTCCGCAAGCCACTCCCACTAATCCAGAACAGCGCATATCTGCCTATAAGAGAAATCACTCTTCCGTCTACAAGGCTAGCTACCACCAGAGCTTAAAAATTAATTTCACACAAAATGTCTAGTTAGTTGGCAAACTCATTAGTGCATTACTCCTCGTTTGTATTTCTTTCGAAAAGGTGAATTATTGCATGGTACCGGGATGTTCAGTCAGAACATATGCGGTGCGAAACTAGGATTCACAACACAAACGTCCGTATCCTTGTCTGATTCAGAGATTTCGTCCAGGAGAAATTGTCATCGTTGAAATTCTTTGCCTCAGACGGACTCTATCTGTGTTCGTAGTTGCATCTTACAGTCTATGAGTTGCATAGTGAGATCACCGGCGCCACCAGTCCGCCCTAACTCGAGCCAGTCCGGGCTCCTCGTCCGCGGCAGGCAGGTCTTCTGCCTCGGCTGCTCTTCGCTATAATGCGGCTTGTAAAGGTAGCCACAAACACCTGATTCAAGCATCAGACTTCCGAAATCATCTTCTTCTATATCATATTGAGTACTCCTCCGCTATTGTCATAACTGTACATCTGTCTCCACAGCGCCTGTTAGCTTAGCTTCAAACAAGATGGAGGATATTGCTTTCAGTTTCAGAGAGTAAAGTCCCACCCACTGATCTGTAATAGGTCTGTAACGTGAGCGGGTCCCGCCCCCTGGGAAAGATAAGGAACTAGTGCTTGTAGTCTCAACAGAAATCCCCCCCTCTTACACTTCCTCTGACAATGACGCAAAATGACGATTTTTGCGTCATTGTGGGAGGAAGTGTAAGAGGTAAATAACGGATTTCTCCCGTCTCAGGGGAAAATGAGAGAGTGTTGCACGACCATTCAATAGTATGACTGGGTTTCTAACAATGCAAAGCTTAGTGCAAATGGGTGGAGTGTCCCTTTAATATCAGCAAACTCTTTATTGTGTTGGTCCCCCAACAGACATTATATTGAATATAAGTAACTTTGCAGCTACATGTAAACTTATTCTAACCCTAACCCTACCGGTCTTCTAATACTCTACTAATACTCTAATTAGTTAGTGGACATGTAGGTGCAACGTTACTTGTAGTCAACAGAATGTGTTAAAGGGACCAGAATAAAGTGAAACCAAAAAAAAGTAAAAAAATAAATCTGCAGTCACTTTTTTTTTTTTTATAAAATCAGAATTGTTACTAAGAATTTTATCATATCGCTACTATAATATTCTAGTTGCATTTAGGCCGAGTTGAAGTTATCTCATCATCCAGACCTATCATGTGGTTTCACAAAGTACCAAGGTGCCCTTAATAAACTATTAACGACCCCAGAAAATATCTATTTAAGTTGCATGTAATGGGCTTTGAAATGCTCAGAGGCTTTCATTAATTTAGAAACTCTATTACATGCTATTTAGATAACAATGATTTAGGGAACGTATCATAGAGATAAAGTATCACTTACATCTGACTAATGTTCTCCTTGCTTCGGGAAAGCTCACCCAGATATGTTTCAAACAGCTCTGTACGTTCTAGTAAGTTTATGGAATTCACACAGAGCAGAATTAAGCAGTTATCATGTCAAATTAGATAAATGTGTTAGCAGTACAAAAAAGAACGGCAAATCAATGAATCAATTAATCAACCAATTAATCAACCAACCAATGAATCAATGAATCAATAAATCAATGAATCAATGAATCACTGAATCAATGAATCACTGAATCAATCAATCAATCAATCAGTCAATAAATGAATCATTAATTTAATTATTAAACACAGGCGTCATGTTAATTTGGACAGCCCTAATTTTTAGATTTTAGGGTTTATAAAGTTTGATTCAAAATCTACGGAAGAGGATTAGGGCCAGGCAATAATAAAAAAATAAAACCATCTCGAGATTAAAGTCATTATAATGCGAGATTAAACTCGTTAAATTTCGAGAAAAAAAGTCGAAATACAATCTTGAGAATAAACTCATTAAATATTGAGAATAAAGTCGTTGTGTTTCGAGAAAAAACTCGTTCAATTTCGAGAAAAAAAGTCGAAATACAATCTTGAGAATAAACTCATTAAATTTCGAGAATAAAGTCGTTGTGTTTCGAGAAAAAAACTCGTTAAATTTCGAGAAAAAAGTCGAAGTAATTGTGAGAATAAACTCGTTAAATGTCGAGAATAAAGTCGTTGTGTTTCGAGAAAAAAAGTCGAAATGAAATGTAACGTTAGAGAATAACGCATTTGATCAGTGCTCATTGCATAACCTGATAGAGGACATGGCAGAGTTAGATCACTTAGACAATCTATATTTTTGACTTTCTTTCAGTAACAAAGAATAGAACATTAGGTCTAGGTCGGCTAGGTGTTTTTAGAAGAAAAAATCAGTCCAATTTGCGCGATGTACTCTCTTTTGTCCAACATGAAATTCATGGAGGCTTCGTGGTTTCCCAGGATACCATAAGACGCATTATTAAACTTGTTGATCCTTAAGGTGTGGAATTTCGACGAAGGAGACGCTTGAGAAGACGCCACTTGCGCTGGCCCAAATACACTCTGGCATATGGACAGCTATGATAAACTAAAACCGTACAGCATTGCCATTAATGGCTGTATAGATGGTTACAGTCGTTACATTCTGTGGATGGAGGCGTACACAACCAACAACGATTAATAATGTGTCATGGTATCCTGGGAAACCACGAAACCTCGATGAGGTTGATATCAGTAGGCTATGCAATGAACACTGATCGAATGCGCTATTCTCTACATTTCATTTCGACTTTTTTTCTCGAAACACAACGACTTTATTCTCGAAATTTAATGAGTTTATTCTCAAGATTGTATTTCGAGTTTTTTTCTCGAAATTTAACGAGTTTTTTCTCGCAACACAACGACTTTATTCTCGATATTTAATGAGTTTATTCTCGAGATTGTATTTCGACTTTTTTTCTCGAAATTTAACGAGTTTTTTCTCGCAACACAACGACTTTATTCTCGATATTTAATGAGTTTATTCTCAAGATTGTATTTCGACTTTTTTTCTCGAAATTTAACGAGTTTAATCTCGCATTATAATGACTTTAATCTCGAGATGGTTTCATTTTTTTATTGCCTGGCCCTAATCCTCTTCCGTAAAAATCATCACTAATTCTGACTTTCACCTTTTTTTTTTTTTTTTTTTTTTTTTTGCTGCTATCCAAAATGTTTCTGGCACTGCACTGCCCTGCCTGTTAGTGATCCAGCCACTGAAGCTTGTACAGTCTTGTCAGCACTACAAAGTAAAATCTATCATTCCTGTGCAACTCCAGAACTCTACTTCACTTGCTTTTTCTTCTCTCTCATCCCTCACTAACACCCTCCCTGCCTCTCCCTTCCATCACTGTCAATCAGAGAGAGAATGGAGCGTGCAGCTGTTTTAACACTCATAGAAAGACAGACAGACATTTTTTCTGGACAGGACATTATGCTTCTCTGTCCCAGAGTGCAGTTTGGAAATATTTGTCAGCTGTATACAATAACTGACACACAGTAATGAGAGCTGATTTATTTGATATGTACAGATATAAAAGTGGCTAAATAGCAAAGTCAAAATTGACCAACATTCCTCTTGTTTCTTCAGAATACACAGCTCCTCATTGCACCACTATTGATTCGCTTGACAGATAAGGACATTCTGTCCTTTGTGCTCAGCAGTTTTGAGCTTGATTAAGTGTTCATTACATCTTTCCCTCCTGCTGACTCAATTAATCCCTGAAATAAATTCTTTCGAACTATGGTTTATGTACACTTAATATGCTAATCTAACCACTCAAATATTAGCATATGAGAAACTTTTTAAGAAATAGTTTTGGAACAGATTACAATTTTCAACTTTTTGGGGTATTTTTATTGCTAATTATTTGAACTTGCAAAGGAAAGCTTCATTAGTAAGTCCTGTCAGCTAAGATTAGCATCACTATTAATATTGCTTATACTTAGGAGTTTGGAATAAAAAAAAAACCTTAGACATGGCATAGCAGTCCTGTTAAAACGTTATTTACTTGGACATACATCTTATGTTTTTTTTTTTTTTTTACCCTCTAGTGCTCTTCAAGTGTCAGTCAAAAATGACAGAATTATTTTTTTTTTTTTTGTCAATTAAATGAATGTACCATATTTTGCTAATGTTTTTTTATTTTGTATTTTACTGTTTTTTATATTAAATTATATTTACACTGTATAAAATGTTCAAATTAAACTGTCGTAACTCTTGAACTCTTGACTTAAGTTTGATCTCTTTTCAAAGACGACACTTGGCAGATTATTGCTAAAGTGAAAATGTAAAAAAAGTGAACTTTAAAAAAAAAAAAAAATTTTTACGAGTATTGTTATGAAAAATGCACAAAAAAAGAATTAAAAATTTTGATATGCAATATATATTTTCAAAATTATGTTTTACTCTAAAACTGCAAGAAAATCAAAAGCCATAAATCTAAACAAGTTGTGTTCCAAATTTGAACTTGATATCTTAAAAATAATTGCTTTCAGTAAGATTTTGTTTGGCTGCAGCACCAAAAGTTTTTACTAGATAAAATGTGTCCCCCATTCATTTCCAATGCAGTCATTTTTGACCACGAAGAGCACAAGTGTGACTATTTTTTACAGGATCATTTAAACTTTTCGAATCATATCCATGATTGTGTGTGTGTGTGTGTGTGTGTGTGTGTGTGTGTGTGTGTGTGTGTGTGTGTGTGTTCACATAGCAAGTGCCAAAACCTTTACCAAGTTTCATACCATTCCAATGAATTAAAACATTCGGAAAAAAACAAAACTTAAAATTTTTCAGTCAAAAATGACCGAAGAGCTTAAACATTAGTACTGTACTTACTACTGTATTTTCTTTTTCAGAATGTTCAGCAAACATTCAAAAGTGTTTGTAAACAAGACATAAAATGGAACGTTCCCTTAACACTATTTCTACTCCATGTATGACAGCTTGAAGCTGTCTATACGCATCAAAGTGAAACTTCTGAATCCATTTGTCCGGTTGTCGGAAGTAAAGCAATCGCATGGAGTATGTCAAAAAATAGAACCGGGCATCAGTTTACTATTAGAGTTGGATTGGGCCACTTGTGGATGCTGGACGTTTACTTAATACTTGTTTGCTTAAATAAAGTTGCTATATTTCTTGGTCTCTGACTGCATTCACTGTAAAAAAAAAAAAAAAAAATCGTGATTTTAAACAAAAAAATGCTACGGTGAAAAACTTTTAATTGTTAAACTGTTAAACAAAGTTTTCGTACATGGTGAATAACTGTGATAGATCTATCCGTACATTTAATGTAATTTTACAGTAAAATACCCTTAAATATGCAGTTTTTGGAGGTGAAAATTTATAATTTACAGTGAAAAACTATAAATTAACATTCCCACAATTCCCGGCATGACACTTCACATTTGATATATTTTTGTTGAAATAACTATGTTTCTTCATAGTTTTTCTTAGTTTTTCAGTTATGTACATTACGGCTTTATGTTACATTTAATGTTGTTCAATTCATGTTTTTTGGACTTTTAAAAATGATGGTGTTTAGTGTTTGTGTGGAAAATCTACTTGTTATGAGCTTTGATTCATCATGTGACTCTCATAACCACTGTGATTGGTGGATGTCAGTGTATTACAATGGTTCAAAACAGATATTAGTACTTTAATAGATTGGTAAATTAACGTCATATCAGATAATGCAATATAGGTTTTTACTGTAAATTTAAGTTAAGTCTGTATAACATAAATTGTCGCTACTGTATTTTTTATGGTAAATTTCTGGAAACCACAGATTCTGTTTTTTATTTTTTTTTCAACTGTACTGTAAATTTATCAGGTTTATTATTATTATTATTATTATTATTATTTTTACAGTGTTTATTCAAACTGTAACACAAACTGTAGTCATTAGGAAGAGGAGCAAGTCAATGGGCCAGAAATGGAGTCTCTTTGCTCAGAAAAACAGGTCAACATGTTTAGAGGTTCTGGTCGAGATGATGTGAGCTTGTCCCGCTACAGACTCTCAGTGGTGATTTGAGGTATTTCCCCTGTCTCTTCAGAGCATTCTTAGCTGCCAATCAGGAGCTCAATCTGTGTCTGTGCCACATCGAGTCAGGAGAGCAGGCAGAAGTGGTGCCAATGACATCTGCGAAAGACATCTGCGCCTGCTAATCCCGTCACTTATTTGTATATCATCTAGCATGTGATATCCCCGCCAGCAAAAAACAGTAAGAAAGAAAGACAGAGGGTCATCAGGGAAATTAAGAGGCTGGATTTTGTTTTATATGTTATATATTTGGGTAACATTTTGCATTAAAGGCACAATATGTATCTTTTTTGCATTAAAAATAGCAAAAATCACTATATCTATGTTATATATTTTTTGTTGTTGTTGTGTACTTACAGTACATTATCCCGACTGTTTCCAACAACTTTCAAACCAGGAGAAATTTGTAATTTAATTCGAAGACACGTCCCGTTTCTTTTTTGCGTTTTGTCGCCGTCAATGGCGTCATATCCGCGTTGTCCCTGGTTTCCGCTCATACTGCCATAGCAACCAGAGCTATGAACCAGCCCTCTGATAGTAACCGAGGCAACAGATGTGGACCACTGTGTAGTTCGCAATGTCTATGTGTGCGCTGTTGTTGTTTCGTTCAAACATTATGAACCATGGCAAGCAGACTTTGGATAAAAAAGGAGAACTAAAACGAGAATCAATATCAGCGCGGTGTTTTCAAGATGCCGAGAGCTCCCATAGACAGTATATAAACGAGAGCTCCACGTCCAAGACTTCGACCGCTCCTACATGTACTTTATTAAACAGGTGAGCACATTTACATAAAACTAATCAATGTTATAGTTCAACAATGATAAAATGTTATAATATGATCTGTATGTTATTCTAATGTTGATCTAGCTTACTGCTAGTCTCATTCAGACAGACTAACACATCAATTTCAACACATTTAAATGCAGTTTAGTGTGATAGTGTAATGTTAGACCAAGTGAAACAGCGCTGCGTTACCTCACAAGTTTCATTTGTCTAATAAACTGACCTGTGAGTTGTAATTCTGCACTTGTGTGTAGTTCGGTAGAATGAAATATCCTTATTCCTTTATATCCGCGGAACTCGCATCTCGTGTGGAGCTGATAGCTGTCTCTTAGCAATCCCGAACTGCTTCATATCACAGTCATGATAAAAACATCGATGTATTCAGTCATCCATAAACATTATTAGATCGGTCGGCTTGACGTTAATGACAAAATCCATAATTCTTAGCAAATGTTGCGTCATCAAACTACGCCTTTGTTATTGTAAAGAGGTTAGCGACCCCTAGCGGCGAAAAAATTACATACTGTACGTTTAAGGTTCCCTTTGTAAATGGTTTATAAAGGCGTTTGTTAATGACTAATAAGTCATTTACAAATGCATTATAAATCGTTGACAAGCAACTTTTTTTTCTTTTTTTTTTTCTTGCACTTTGTAACCTACTTCAAAGTTTGCATTCTCAGGCCACCCTTTCAAAGCACTCAAGGACATATAAAACCTTTACCTTAATGTAAAGTGTGAACCTATATTTGATATATTAATTGCAAAGGCTATAACTCGTCGCATAGACAGTCTTATGACTTTTGTCATAAAGTCTGTTCCACATTTCAGTTTATCCTGCCACAAACTACCCACTTAATCAGGAAGTGACAGTCTGACATGTAAAGCCACAACCAGTTTGTGTATGTTCCAAAACTAAGTGAGCCACAAAGACAGCATGTGCTAGGTTTACAATTAAATGTTTCACATTTTTTAAACACATTTCTGAAAATCTTGACTAAGAAGAATGCAAACATTGTCCATTTCCGAACTATGTTATACACATTATATAGAGGTTGCCTCAATATATACAAAAAAAAAAAAAAAAGAAAGAAAGAAAGTTTGAAAGAAACCCAGAGGTCTGGTGATGACCCAAAAAAAGTATCCTATGCTAAAAAAAATTGCATTTATTTGAATAAAAAGAAAACAGTCAAAACATTATTATTGTGAAATAACTGTTTTCGATTTTGATATTGTGTATAAATGGAAATTTATTTCAGCATCATTAATCCAGTCTTCAGTGTCATGAGATCCCTCAGAAATCATTCTAAAATGCTGATTTGCTGCTCAAGAAACATTTCCAATGAAATCTTATTTTTTTTTTTTTTTAAATCAATATTGAAAACATTTTTGCTGCTTAATATTTTTGTGGAAAACCATGGTACACTACTATTCAAAAGTTTGGGGTCAGTACGATTTAAGCAATTAACTTTTTTATCAACAGGGACACATTCAATTTCTTATAAATGCAGTTTTTTTTTTCTATTTGAAGTTTCTGCTCATCAAAGAATACTGAATAAAAAATGCACAAAAATTACCACAAAAAATATAAAAAGCAGCAAAAAGCAGCATTGTTTCACCCTCTAATAATTGAGCACCAAATATTAAAATGATTTCTGAAAGATTGTGTCATCACAGGAACAAATAATATTTTAAAATACAATAAAATAGAAAACAGTTATTTTAAATTGTAATAATATTTCACAATATTTATGTTTTTAATTTTAATTTTAATTTTTTTAAATCAAATAAGATGGTCTCGGTGAGAGTAGACAGCTTGCTAGTTTTTTAGAACAGAGCTATGCTCTCTCTCTCTCTCTCTCTCTCTCTCTCTCTCTCTCTCTCTCTCTCTCTCTCTCTCTCTCTCTCTCTCTCTCTCTCTCTCTCTCTCTCTCTCTCTCTCTCTCTCTCTCTGTCCTATGTTTGATGGATGGGTCCCTTATTGTCCTCTCTGCAGTGAGCTGTAAAACCACTTCTTAAGTGCATGGTCTGTCTGGACGTCTCACTGTGCACGCGTGCATCTGTATACATACAGCAGATGGCAGTTACATGATTCTGATCTCTCTTTAGACCACCATATTATACCACGATGATTTAGGGGGTTTGAGGAAGGTTGGGCATATACAGACTTGATCCCTTTTGACAAATGCACATTTCTATAAATCCTAAGAAATGCTGCCAAGAACTTAGAGGCAATATATATATACATAATGCGTTCCTCCTTATGCAGTTGCCCACAATGTCTCTAGGGCTTTGTCCATATTCTGTTGGCCAAATGTTTTATTTAATGGTGCGCGGTCAAGGGCATTTGGGGTATTTGTGTATTTGTATTCATTTGAAGAAAATCATATTCCCAACATATTGTTCTATTTTTCTTCAAGCTCAAGTGGTGAAGCTTTGCTTTAGCAATGAGAAGGTCAAGGGTTTCAATCCCAAGCACACATTATGATAAAATGTATACTTTGAATGTGTTGTAAATCACTTAAAGCGCCTTCCAAACGAATACATGTTAATATAATCAGATGTAGCCTGTTCCACATAGTGAGTCTCATACATGAGACAGCAGTATGAATTTCTGAATAAATATCTTTGTAAAAATCAAGTCAGTTCATAATTATTAATTTTTAAGTAAACTTTAAGTAAAATGTATTCAAATAAATGGTTGCATATGGCAATTTACATAATGGTTTTACTTTGTGTAAATTTGTACATTGTGTTTTTAATCAAAATTAGTTATGTTAATTTCAAATTCATGAAACACAAGTACGTTTTTATACAAAATGTAAACAGTTTTTAAACAGAATTTAAACAGTGTATCAGTCCACAACATTTAAGAAGTGGTAGTCAAAATTGATGTACAGTATGTCGGTATTACCAACATGATTGACTATGACAGGGAGAAAAATTGACAAAAAAAAAAAAGTTTTTTTCATGGTTCTCTTTTAAAAATTCTAAGTAACTTTGCAACTGCATGTCAACAATCTCTCATTAGAGTATTAGTAGACTGTTAGTAGACTGTTAAGTTATGGTTAGGTGTTAAGGTTTGGGTTAGAATAAGTTGACATGAAGTTGCAAAGTTACTTGTAGTCAGTAATAGAATAATCAAAATAAAGTGTTAACAGATATTAAGCCGACAGTCTACTAATACTCTAATGAGGGTTAGTTGACCCGTGGTTACAACATTATGTATAGTTGGTATAATGTCTACAGTGGACCATCAAAATAAAGTGTTACAGTACAGTGTTTTTTTGTGTGTGTGTGTGTGTGCAAATGCTCCTAGTTGAGGCGAGAGAAAAGAATAGATACACGTAGTTGGACGCATGTGATTGCTTTCTGCCTAATAAATGAAATTAGAGTAACTTTAATAAACGAGGATGAGGCAATAAGGAAACCCGCCGAGAAATTAGCCTTTCATCTACCGAGCAGAATGAAGATCCCTGGCTGAGCGTAGCCCACAGCCACAATTTAACTGGAGAAATGGCTGGAAATTCAGTACGACTGTAAAGTGCCCCTGAAAATGTGAAGCTAGTCCTCTTTTAGACTTCTCATACAACTGCACCATGTCAGATATGATTCTACACAATATCCCTCTTACACTCACAGCTTACACAGTGTTAATAGAGCTCGAGTTCAGCGCTGACAGTCTGAGCTTTATGTAATGTAAGTCAGTGTGATATTCCCCAGAAGAGTGTTAAATCCCAGATACATTCATTATGTTTAATAGTGTCTGAGTTAACATTCTGGTTGTTGTTGCAAACCCCTGCATCACACCAATTGCATCAAAATATGACTATAGATCTAAAATCAGATTGTGAACATACCTATTGAAGCTTATTCTGACGGTCTAGGGCAAGAAACCATCTAAGTGACATCTAAACCTATTTCATTTCACCAATGTTCACGCAGTGACATTTGATACCAATCTTTCATTTGAAAGTCACGTGTCTAGTATCTGTAAAACCGCATTTTTCCATCTTAAAAATATATCTAAATTACGCCATATGCTCTCATTGACAAATGCGGAACAATTAGTTCATGCGTTCATGACCTCAAGGCTAGATTATTGTAATGCTCTACTGGGTGGTTGTCCTGCACGCTTAATAAACAAACTACAGCTAAAAACGCAGCAGCTCGAGTTCTTACCAGAACCAGGAAGCATGACCATATTAGCCCGGTTCTGTCAACACTGCATTGGCTGCCTATTAAACATCGCATGCATTTTAAAATATTGTTTATATTTTATATTTTATAGCAGACACACTCTATCAGTTCAAAGCTAGATTAAAGACACATCTCTTTGACCTAGCATTCACATAATACATTATAGACTTCTATAATTCAATGTTAGGCTGCATAGATTAGGTCAGCCAGAACCGGTAACACTTCCCATAAATCCTGATGTACTCGTTACATCATGAGAAGAATGGCATCTAAGCTAATTTTAGTGTCTGTGTTTATCCCGAGGTTTCCCGCAGCCTGCCGGATCCAGGCCGTATCCAGATCTGATGAAGGACTTTTGCCTGGACCCGATGACAACGCAGTGCTGAAGTGCCAACTAGTCTCTCCCTATGGAGGATCCCTTTACCACTCTACAGATAGGGCGTTGTCGGGAAAATTTGTTTTGCGTTCCTACCCCGAAGTGACAAAATAAAATAAAATTCTTTATCAAAATCAATAAGGAAAGACAAGTACTTGCTTGGCTAGGCTTGGTTTGTAGGGAATTCCAAACCTGCGTACATATATTCAAACGCACATAACTATAGAACCAATTCTAAATGCGCATGTGACCGCCATCAGCGTTTCTCACAGGTTGGCGTTTAAAGTCTGTGTAGAGAGAATGGTGTCGATTTAGCGGCCCCTAATTTAATAACAAATGATCGCTGCGACAGAAGCAAATCAATCAAAACTAACTTTAGCTGGAAAATAACTTTATTAAAGAACCGCTATAAAGCCAAAACAATCTCTGTTACCTTAAATTATACGTTTATCTCTGTAAAGCTGCTTTGAAACAATCTACATTGTTAAAAGCGCTATATAAATGAAGATGACTTGACTTGACTTGACTTAAACAAGCACAGTTCATTTAATCCACAATTTGGCAACCCGATCTCCTGAAAAAACATTCGATGGTGAATTTGTATGAATTCATACAATGTGATTTGTATGGAAATGTAATGATATAAATGTAATGATGGTCCACCTTTAGTAACTGTCATTGGGGCGTAACGTACGGAGACGTATGAATGAGATCGTACAAATTAACCACCAATTTGTTACAACTTAAAATAAATATGTGTTGAAATAGAGCTAGACAATAACATGTAGCACCCTATTTTAAGGATCTAAGTGTATAGTCTAAAGCGCACAGCGCAAGCGCACTTAGGTCGTGTTCGAATCCACTTTTGCTAGTTTAATTACTGGAAAAATGGTCGGCGCTCCCAGCGCATGGTTTAAAAGGGTTGTCCCTATTCTCTTAATGAGTAATGGGTGTGTTTTGGGTGTAACGTGCAATTAACCAATCAGAGTCTCATCTCCCATTCCCTTTCAAAGCCAGTTGCGCTTGCGCATGGAATTTGAAAGTGGAAAGACTTGAACGCTTATCTAGCGAGGAAACAGATCTGCTCTTGCGCAAGGTTAAAGCACGCAAGCAGACCATCAACGGGACAAGCCGGATTCCGCCATACCTTTATGTACACAATATTAATCTTTTACATTATAATCCTTTTATTTTTAACATTTGGCTAGTTTGTGTGCTGCTGCACGTCCCTGTGTGTGTAATAAACAGAGTGTACACGTGTTGTGGACCCTCTTATAGGCGCACATTACTAATGCGCTCTTTAAATAAAAAAATATATACTGTGCCATTGACTTTAGACCAGGTTTCAGTTGGTCAATGGCACAGTCTGTTTCAGTTGCCTCAATATAGCAATGCGCCAACAATGCGCCAGAACCCACCTCATTTTCAGACCAGTACACCCATGGGCGCACAGATAGGCGCAAATGCATTTGCTATTTAAACAAGGTGGCGCAGGATGTAAAAATGATAACTGCGTCGGGCTGAAACTAGCAAAAAACACTTGCGTCAACAAACAATTGCAGGTTACAAGTTTACATCTGCAGTGTTATTTGTCGTGTTCAGTAATGTTATCATCCACTTTTCCTTTTAATCAACTATTTATCAAGCTTTATGCATTATATTTCAGTCATTGTATCAAATATATAGAACCACCCCAGAACTCCATGAGGAAATCACAAGAGTGTGTGGATCATCTGACAAATGCTTTACTGCACAAGCTTTTATTCTTCAACTCTAGCAGTGGGAGAGATGATGCTGACACCTCACCAGGGATGCAGCGCTCCTATGAGACTTCCTGTCTTCAGAAGACCCACTTCCTTCGACTCACTGACACGTTGTCAAGCGTTTGATACTCTGAATAGCATTTATTTCTTGATGCATCAACCTCTCTGTGGACACCTTACTAACTGATCAGGAATATCAATGTCCAGTTAACGTGTTTCCCCTTAGTATCATTCACATTCATACTAAATAACAGCACAAAGGTTCCATTACATATGTATGATGTGAAATAACAAAAACCAAGACATATTTCCAATTCATGCAAAAATAAATAAATAAATAGAATTTTGATGAACTAATAATTAGGTCTCAATTAGGTCTTTACCTCATTACAGTTGCACTAATTATGAACTAAAACACAGATACAGGCATGACACCAGGATTTCATAAGTCAGTACCAATAAAATATATTTTACGGAACATTAGCTGTTATTGAATTACTATATTTTAATGCATTGACAAATTGTCACAGTTTGTTTTGGATTTTGTTTATGTTCATGTATTTTATTTTGTAATTCATGCTCATTGCCATGTTCGTGGTTTTGTCATGTGCTCCCCTTTGTCTTGTGATCCTGCCATGTGATCCCCTTGTCATGTTTCCTAAGTTGTCATTGGTTCATTGTTTTATCCTGGGCTGCGTTCAGCCCCGACAAAACGTTGCACAACGTTTTTTAAACAGAAACGGTGACGCGTTGAACACACTGTTCTGATGACGCAAGAGTTGCAACTATGGCAGCTGAGAAGGCCATTCTTTGTGTTCTTTGTGAAGAATTTTCTGAGCCTGATGAAGTCGGTATAAATACTACAAAATACGCCCGATGTTACAGTTACTGCACTTGCCGCCCAGAACAAAAGAGAACATCCCAATCGAGTGAAGGGATTTGTGGAAACTGAAATGGAAGCACACATCTTACCTAATTCAGACTAAAACACATCTATTTAGCCTCACATACTGACTTTATTTGTAGTTCATACTGTTATAATACCCTGTATTTTCTTTCTCATTTTTAGGAAAAGCACTTAATTACCATTGTTTATTTCTATACCAAATGTCATACACTTGCAATGAAGCTAAAAATATAAACAACTACATCATTATGTTGATATCCTTTATTATTACAATAAAACGTACGACAAACTTGTCTTCTAATATCCTCAGTTGTTGCGTATACCGAGCTGCATCGAACACATATGTAAATTACTTTCCTTGAACCCACTGTGCGAGTTCACTATAATACCGCGTGCTTCATATACATGTTGCTGCTGATTGGACTGCAGTTCTGACACACCCACCAAACAAGAGAAAACGTATCTCAAACCCCGTTGCACACCGGTGCACGCCGTTTCCAGGAAACATTCAAGCCGGAAACCGTAGCAAAACGTTGCGCACCGTTTTGAACTTGAACGTGCCCCTGTTCTTGTCAAGGCATAGTCTCTGTGTATTTATTGACCTCATGTTTCCACAGTCTCATGTCTTGTATTGTTCACTGTAAACCTCTTTTGGTGAGTGTTATGTTGTGTCAAGTTATGCTTAGTCTTTTTGTTATGTTTTGCTCACTTTGGATTATTGCAAAACAGTTAGACAAGCTTGGGTTCTGCAAGCTTGCCTCCAGTGGACTCGCTTACACAAATGAAATTTAAACAATAGCACATATGCTTTAAGTATATTGGCAGTGTCAAATCTAGACATGTCAAGAGTGCAAATAGTCAAACTTGTTGGAACAGGCTATTTTACTTAACTCTGCACACCATTCAAAAAAAACAAAAAAACATAGTTTACCTTTAGTACTTAGTATATTAATTCTATTTACAATATTCTATTTTGTGAACAAGAGGCAGTTTGTTACTATGTATACTTAGTACAGCAGTATCTACCACTATTTACACTCATGTAGCATCTACCTTTTTTCAAATACAAAAAATGTCATTGCATTACAGTAAGTATGTGTCAACTGAGTAAACATTGCTCATCTATCTATAACCTCTTTTAAAAGTTGTTTATATATGATTTTGGCAAATGTCTTGCAAATAAATGAGTTCCCCCATGCTCACAGATTTTTTACTAAATAAGTATCTTATTTAGTTTTACCTGTTGTGTCAGGGTTCTGTCACTTCGGTCTGTTATTCTTAGATTGGTGACAGAGCCCTCAGCCCTATCATTGTGTGCGGTTCTGTGTTTGCTTGGGCTGTGCGCTCTTCTGACCATGTTGTTTTGTGAGCAGAATGTGGTGTTTGGACACTGGCACTTCAGTCTAGTTTGGTTTGGGTTCTGGGCCAGGCGTTCAGACATTCATGCTCGGTGTGTTTGTCTTACGTTGTGTGCGTTGGGCGAGCATTCGCTCATTCTCAGTGTGCTCTGGTTTCATTCTGTGAGCATACGGTTTTGAGTTTGCTTGGGCCGTGTGCTCGTCTGTCCGCTTGTGTTGTGTTCTGTGTTGCACGTGGTTCGCCTCATCCCTTTTATCTGAAAACTGACCATAATGTTTCACTGTTATGATTTCCTGATGCCTTGATACAGTCTTCACCCAAGACAACAGTATTTAGCTCATTCATTTTAACAAACGAAAGCCAAAAACTCACTACACACACGTCACAGGCGAGGAGACGTGAATTCGTATCCCTGCGGATTCCTATCGCAATTGGTTTACAGCATTGGTTCCGGCCCACTGCTGTCTGTATCCATTAAGATAATAAAATACCCTGCAGTGAGCGCTTGGGGAGGAGGTGAACTGTCAAGATAGTATAAGGCCATAATATGTTTGCAATATTTGCACAACTGGAGCTGGAACACATTGAATATGTAACAAGAAGGAGAGAGAAATTGACTGTACTATATTCAATTATTCTTTGGCTGGTGTTTTTTCAGCAAATGC
Source organism: Scardinius erythrophthalmus (assembly GCF_964197995.2). Classification (NCBI taxonomy): domain Eukaryota; kingdom Metazoa; phylum Chordata; class Actinopteri; order Cypriniformes; family Leuciscidae; genus Scardinius; species Scardinius erythrophthalmus. The sequence goes on along the minus strand of NC_138224.1, from coordinate 21,413,667 downwards.
CCGGCGAAGCGTTCACGCACGCACTGCCTCAACGGGAGAGAACTGGTAGCAGTTAGGTCACCAGATGGCAGACACTTAGTTCCACATGTAAAACTAAAGAGTTTTTAAGAATCCAAGAGACGTTTGGGTGTTTGCCAGGGCATTCTGAAAAAGTTGTGGCCCATGCCAAATTAATAGAAAAGACCTATTACTTCAGAGATTAATATAGAAAACTAAGGAATAATTAATGGTAGACTGCAAAAATTAAAGCACACCCATCATGCCATTTTTCTCCATGACAGATTTCAATGATTTAGTGGTCTGATGTCAATTATTGCATTTATACCACAGTTGGCAATTAACTTTTCACCACACTGCCAATGCCAGAGAAATGAAATACAATTAACTGCTACACCAACCATGACTCTGTATTAGCATAATTTAGTCAAATATTTTAATGGTGTTTCTTGAACTAAGGGCACTTTTAGCACTCTATTTTAAACAATTTGACTAAATGATTTGACTCTATTGGAAATTACACAATATATGAAATTATATTTATTATATATATCATGGAGACCCCTACTGAAGGACAGTCGTATTGATATAAATCATTTTTACATTTTTGGTTCCCTAGGCAAACTTTGAATCTGATTTTTTTTTCTAAGATAAAAGATGTAGAACAGTGTTTCCCATTCAAATTGCACATATATATATATATATATATATATGCAATTTGAATGAATATAAAACACACAAAATAACAAAAAAACAAACACTTGTAACACTTTATTTTACAGTAACCTTACATGTAGTTACTATTGTACTTACTTATGCCAGTCACCCTCGCCAGGGTATGGGCTGCAAACCGCAGATCTCCATAGCCCTCTGTCCTTGGCAATTCGCTTTAAAGTCACGTCACCAGTTAGTACTTGGACGGCCTTTTCTCCGCTTTCCTTGGGGGTTCCACTTCAATGCCTGCTTGTTGATGTTAGTTGGCAGTTTACAAAGGGTGTGCTCTGTCCAGTTCCATCTTCTCTTCCTGATTTCTTCTTCAGCAGGGAACTGGTGTGTCATTTCCCAAAGGTTGGGAATCTGGAGAATCCTTCTGAGACAGCTATTGATGAAGGTTTGAACCTTCCTGATGGTTATCTTGGTCGTCCTTCAGGTTTCAGCTCCGTAGAACAACACTGACTTCACGTTAGTGTTGAATAGGCTGATCTTTGTTGTCAAGGATGTTCTTGAGGTGTATGAAGGCCGCTCTTGCTTTGCCAATCCTTGCCTTGACATCTGCATCTGTTCTGCCCTGTTGGTCAATGATGCTACCTAGGTAAAGGACTGGAGTTCTTCCAGGGGACTTCCATTCAGCATGACTGGATCCTTGCTTGTGGGTTTTATCTTGAGGATCTTGGTCTTATCTCTGTTAACATTGAGGCCAATCTGAGATGAAATAGTTGTCACTACATCAGTCTTCTCTTGCATCTGCTGTTTATCATGGAAGAGTACACCAAAATGTTTTTTTTTTGCTCACATGAATACAAAATTCAAATCTGGTGTGAACAAGAAACTAACTGTTCAGAGATCTGAACTTATTGTTAAAATTCTGAAAATTAGCAAAGTGATTATGCACTGTATTGCAGACTATACTCATGCAGTTACAGGAAAATAATCATTATCAACCATTCAGAATGAAGAATACAACAATGCCATGATATAAAGCTGGGTGGTATGACAGTGTATATACGGTGCTTGGGAGAATTTGAAATATGTTTTGCTATTTGCAGGGCTGTCAGTGGATTGGACAGTTTTACATTATTTACCTGTCAGAGGGTTGAAGAAACATGGAGTAATGCATATTGAATGTGATGTGTTCCAATCAACTGAAGAAAATGAAGAACTTATTATTTGCGGGTGTTTTTAAACTCTGATTTGAGTTGTTTGCAATTGACGTGCCTTCACATATGTGTTTATATTGGCTATGGCATTAAACGAGTCTCATTCAATCAGAATTTAGTAACTAAACACTTTCTTATCTTAGATGTTTCTAGTATTTTGTTTTAAACTCGTGTTCAAACATCATGTAAAGCATTTTTTTTATTTATTTTTTAGAATGATGCCAGGTAATCAATAATTTGTTAAATTATGAATAAACCTATTTTTTGGTTTGTGTCAATCAATCAATCAAGTCTAAAAGTACAATTGCAGAGTATTTATATTAATTTACATAAATATGTAAATGCATTTGTTATATACTTAGCATAACAGAAAATGTATTTCAACTATATTTTAGTATATTATTTTTTTCACAAGGATATATATTTGATGTATTTCATTATATGTAGGCCTACCTTACCTTAATATAAAATTACTCATACTGCGATATGTAATATTTTTTGTTACACCACCCTCCCCTGTGGTTCAGAATAAAAGAGATTACAGAGTTGAAAGCTACTTTTCTCAGACAGAGAGACACACACACATATCTGTTCACATTCAAACAGCAGGCACTAGCTGCGTTCTTTGAGAATGAAGTCATCATTGTGTATATAATGAATTGTTCCCAACATTGAAGGTAAGCTGATTATGGTGGTTTTACTCACCTTGTGTCAGTTATCCCTCTATGACGATAGACAGAAAGAGACATACACTGAGGAAAAGATCCAATTACAGCCCATGCTGAAAGTCCTAGCTCTGCAGGCGTAATAGAAAGGCCACAGGAAGACTCCGCAATGCACACCGATGGGCTTGTGAGGTCAGGGGGTGGCAAGAGTCAAAGGCAAGTCTGAAACGGTCCTTCTTTAGAGGATGAAATGAACCACAGCGGCTGGCTGTACATTTTTAATCTTGTTAGCACCTGTATGCGATGACCTTTATTGTGACAGATGCTTTTAAGCTCAAGGTATTTTTTTTTTTTTTTTTTTTTTTTTGCTTTCACTGTGCTAAGAGCAGAGCAACTTGAAAAGATCCAGGGCACAAGGTGCAGATGCTAAATTTAACACCCTAAGATTGTTTTTCCTTCAAGGTGGAGAGATGTTGACAGATGAACTGTGTTTTGGCTGTCTTCTTTTTTAATATGGAAGATCTACTGAACTTTCCCAACAATGCACAACAAACACAATGCTTATAGAAAAAGTAGTTTTAGCATGCATGACAGCATCCTTAAATTGAACTTCATAAGTAACTGATTTGAAATGCATAGGCAGGAACTCATTTCATATGAAGCTAGCACACAGGAGACTTGGCTCACAGTTGATTTCAAGACAGGCGACAAACAGAGGAACAACGCAATAACATCACGCATGAGATAATATCTCAATTGTTTTACCAAGACCGCAATGAGATGTGTGTTGAAAAGATATTTGAAGACCCCCTGAAGGTCTCCCCAGATGTTTTTCCCTCAGAAGAGTCAGAGATCTCAGTACGTCCTCAAATATTTCACATCAAATTATGCAAAGAACAAATTATCTGAGCTATGCTTTCCATGTGAAATCTATGCCTCTACTCTGTATGTTCCCAATTGGCTCATTTGTATTGTTCTTTGCAGTTAATTTTAAGACAAACAACTTAGACAGAGTTGACCGTCTAAAACAAAATGAAGAAACTTCCTTTAAATCTTCTATAAATAATCGGAAAAATAAATAAAAATAGCCCTAAATATTATTAGAAAAGTTAATTTTTCAACACTACTGGCCCTATCATACACTCGGCGAATTACAGCGCCAGGCACAACGCAAGTGTTTTTTGCTAGTTTCAGCCCGACGCAGTTTTCATTTTCACATCCTGTGCCACATTGTTTAAATAGCACATGCATTTGTTCACCCATGGGCATGCTGGTCTGTGTTCAGGCGCATTGTTGGCGCGTTGCTATTTTGAAGCAACTGAAATAGACTGTGCCATTGATCAGCTGAAACCTGCTCTAAAGTCAATGGCGCAATATGTTTTTTGTTAGTGCTTTAGTAATGTGCACCTATAATCGGGTCCACAATGTGCATACACTCTGTCCCGTAAATGGTCTGCTCGCGCGCTTCAGTTTCAGTTTTTCCGCTTGCAAATTCCGCCATGTAAATAGCGAATCCGCCATGGTGCTAGTGCAACCGGCTTTTAAAAAGACTCATTAAGAGAATAGGAACAACTCTTTTAGACCATGCGCCGGGAGAGGCGACCATTTTTCCCGTCGTTAAATTAGCAAAAGTGGATTTGGACACGCCCTGAGTGCACTGGAACTGTGAGCTTTAGACCATGCGCTTAGATTGTTAAAATAGGGCCCAAAGTATGTTACGAGTATGTTTACAATTCAAATCAAGCCACAGCTGTTTTTTACATCCAGTAGTTGAGTACAGTCTTCATCTCTGTGTCTAAATATACCAGACACAATGCATAATTGAATAGTTGAAGGATTCTATACATTGCACATCACCTTTTCTTTTGGAGCAGGGTGCAAAACAGCAGGCCCAACTGTAGTCCAAGTTATGTGCAAACATGCTAGACGAAGCTGAGCTTCAATTCCATTACATTGGGCGGACGTTTGCATTCAAGTCATACATTTTATCAATCATTTCCTGGGTATTAAATCTCTAATCCTGGCATTGTTAGCACCATGCTCTACCATTTGAGCTTAAACAACACACTTAACAATAGACAGGATAGATGTCTGTTTTAATATGCGTTTACCACACTAACTGATGGATAAAGCCACATATCTATACCATGTTTGGTAGTTAACACCGACTTATATTGACTTTATCTGATGACTGGTTTCCACAGTGGTGCTACTGTTCACACACAAAATCCCCAAGTGTGTTGTGGAGAGCCATTTTAGTGGGATCTCAGGGGAACTCTTGGCCACTTCCCTGAACACTGATGTATCCCTAGAGCGAAGCTATACTATATCACATCAGACTTGTATTGAATTTGTGACCGCTTACAAATGTACTTTCTCACAGTAGATTAAACACTGAACATCAATAATGTGAGCCCAAATTAAATATCATGTAGCACTTCTCTGACAGCTTGTTGAACTCTGATACAGTCATTTTGTTTTGAGCTGATGTTACTTGTAACATCACAGATAAACATGAAAGTGTTGAAATTAAGATGTCCAAGCTTGTTAATGGTACTCTATGAGATTGTATTGTTACTCATCCAGCGTATCAAAATGAAGGATATGTTGAACATATCAAGTTTTTCAGAAGATTGTTATTCTCTGGTCATCTGAAACACAAGTCAGAGACATGCCTCATTGGGAGCATGTATCTTCAACTCTGAAACTTTCTAAACAAAGTTGTAGAGGAGTTTGTTCATCTAGTCCTGTCAATCAGTACATACAGTACAAGCGACTGCTTACCTCAACCACACAATTGCATGTTTTTTTTTTTAACTAACCAAAAACTACATATTAACTAACCTAACCCTTTAATTTTTAGTCTTTCTTGAGCACACTGTAACCCCTGTTTACCTTGCAATCAATGCAGGCTGATTGGGTAAATGTGCCTATGGCGATATTTCTGCTAAATGGTTTATTTCAAGTTTCACAACACATTGTAATGTAGTATTGAAGTAATTGCGAGATATAAAGTCAGAATTGCGAGATATAAACTCACTATTGCAAGAAATAAACTTTCAATTCTGACTTTTTTGCGAGTTTATATCTCGCAATTATGACTTTATAACACGCAATTGTGACTTTATATCTCACAATTATGTAATGGATAATGTACATCCAGCCGGTTGTTCTTTCAAAATAAACCCCAACAGGGTGACAATCCTCCTTCCATCAGCCTGAAGGGGGTTATTTTGAGAGAACAACCGCCTGAATGTACATTATCCCGCTTATTACACAGCTAATTGCCACATAAGTAAATAATTAGACATGAAATATTGATCTGAGTGAAATATTTGAAATATTTTATCAGCTCTTTAAACGCAAAGCTAGTAAAGTTCAAACTAGATGGACATTTAAGAGATACAGCATACAGTCATAAACTCGTAATTGCGAGATATAAACTCACAATTGCGCAATTTATTACACATCATTTCGCCACATAAATAATTATGGAGATGAGAGATATTGACTTCTGATTAAACTGTTTTAAAATCGTACCTGTTTGTATCTCATAATCCAACAGTGTACAAAACAATAGTCACAAAATGGCAGCAGCTGCGTTTGTATGAAACAAGAGAGAGCGACTCCACAATACTGGATGGCATAATTAAATAACTGTACACAAAATATTGATTCGACTGAGTTTTAATAATTTATTAGCTCACCAAATGCAAAACTTCCACGAAGAAAAACACGTTCCTAGCAATGTATAGCGCTACTGTGCTGACTTCAGTAACCTGGAAGAGCCTGCATTATCTGTTTTCAGAGGTTGTAATCTATACCGCTGGATGGCGCGTTTGACCAATCAGAATCAAGTATTCCACAGAGCCGTGTAATAAGACTTTATAAAACGCAATTGACCGTTTGCAAAGACCCGCCCCCTTTAGTTATGTTGCTATGTCCGACAAGCGTCGCCGCTCTCACGCCACACATGTTCTCACGCAGTGAAACACACATCGCGGAGCAGAGAAACTGACAACACACTGACAGACAGGACAGACCAGGTTACTTTTGATATGAAACAAAGTCTCACCTTTCAAATTTGGTCATTTTTTAAAGACATTTAAACAATAAATACCGTTTTGTGGCTCTTTAATGTGTCTGACAGATCGCTGTAGAGCTTCATTTAAAGCTGCTCGTGAACCGATCATCTCCATCTTCTAGTTCATTTATAGCATCAAATAAACATGAATAAACATAAGAAGGAATGTTGTTTTAACAGCGGAAAGAGGTCAGTACACTTCGTTTTTCAAGTTTAAATCCTCCAACTCTCCTGACTGCTTTGTCGGACAAAATGGCGGATGGCGGATTATGATTGGTCAGATCGCCTGTCAATCAAACTCCCTGCGAAGGGTCAATTGCGAGTTTAGATCTTTGTGATCAATTGTGAGTTATAAAGTCCAATTCTAAGGAAAACACTGACTTTTTTCCTCAGAATTGCGAGTTCATATCCCGCAATTCTGACTTTATTACACACAATTGGAACTTTATATCATGCAATTCCGACTTTATATCTCCCAACTGCATGTTATAAAGTCATTTGCGATATATAAACATGCAATTCTGAGAAAAATGTCACAATTGCAAGTTTGTTTCTCACAATTGCGAGTTTATATCTCATAATTTTGACTTTATAACACGTAATTACGACTTTATATCACACAATTCTGAGACAAGAAGTCAGAATTGCGAGATAAAACCTCAAAATTACCTTTTTAACTTTTATTCTGTGGTGGAAACATGCTTCCATAGAGATATGTATAGGCAGCCTATTTTTATTTATTTATTTAGATTTGTTTGCCTGATTTTCTGATGAGCCTGTTTACAAGTTTACAAGTTTCAAAGATTAAATGAAAATGTGAACTCTTGTGATGTCAGGATCCATTTACTCTTCACAAGACATTAAGTTAGTAAATGTAACAACAAAATAAACAGAATTTATGTAAAAAAAAAAAAACTGAATTTTACCTTAATTTTAGTTTTAGACTGTTCTTTTAATATATATATATATATATATATATATATATATATATATATATATATATATATATATATATATATATATATATATATATATATATATATATATATATATATATATTATAGTTTTTTTTTTTTTTTTTTTTTTTTTTCAATGGCAGATTCTTAAACGACTGGTCTCCCAGCTCGTCTAGCATGTGCTCAGACCTCTAAAATCACCAAAACAATCCATCTTAAGACTAGCCAGGATGGGAAAGCTAACCACAACTGGCTGATTTACTCAGCAGGGAAACCAGAGATCAAAAGAGATCTTAAAGCCACCATGACATCAATATAGACAATTCTTATTTTCTCATGAAACGGCATATCTTCTCTGATGACATGTTCATCGACGCAAGGGCAGGACAATAACCTCTCCCCTCCATAAACCTGTCACTCACATGAGATTGCAGCAACAAACAACAACGATCCGATGAGCCAATCAATTCCAGATCGACAAAAATCAAGTCACATATGTTCTTGATCAAGAAGCTGTTTCATTTGCATATGTCACAATAGGGAAGAAAAGACAATCACAGCTTCCATTTCATGCCATCTTTTAAACTCAGCAAACCTCAGGCAGTATCTGTTTGAATTGAAGGGCTTATTTGGTTGGGTTAAGAGTATTCTTTATCTGTTTGCTTTTCTGTTCCTCTCCCCTTTTGTTTCCAACATGGAAATTGTGTGTATGTTTGTCATCGTCTTTGTTCATGGTTATTTGGGCTGGCGTGATGTTTTCCCTCTCCCATTACTACACACATAATTAAAAGCCAGAAGCGTCTTCATTTCCTGTGCCATCAAAAGCCGCAAGCCAGTAGTTCTACAGTCAGCAGAAAGCATAAGTGTGTGCACAGATGAAAACAAAGATGACCATCTAAAGACATTTGCCTTGAACTCTTGCAAGCTGACAATAATTATTATTAATAATTGCAAGTTCCAGAGACCCCCCCCCCACAATATTTCTGATATTGCAGAAATACATTATCATACATTCCCGTTCCCTGTTGATGTGTGTAATCAGCACTGATGTCCTCAAACTACAATACTTCACAGTTAATTTCAACACGGAATAAATAATGGGAAGAACCAAACCACTGCTGAGGACACATTTTTATTTATTTATTTATAAATTCTCCAAATATAAAATTATGATATATTATAATTATAAACATTATAATTATTTATAGGATTTAAATGTATACATTTAGCATATGCTTTAATTAAAATCAACTTACAAATGAGGAACATCTTGAGAAATAAGTACAAACTAAGCAAACATACTAATTAAAACAGTGCATATTTTAATAATGTGTAATACATGCATAGTGTAATATATATATATATATATATATATATATATATATATATATATATATATATATAAATATAAAGGAAAAATATTTAATTTTAAAATCTAAAAAAAAGAATAATTTAATAAAAATAAGAATGTAAATTTATTAGGGCTGTCAAAAGATTAGTCGCGATTAATCGCATCCAAAATAAAAGTTTGTGTTTAAATAATATATGTGTGTGTATTGTGTATAATTAAATTTGTATCTAGAAATACACACACATGCATGTGGGTCATTCTACGAAAATGTCCATTTTTCTGTCCCTAGCCTTTACAGAAATATTACACTTAAAAAACACTTTAGGGTTACAATTTCTTTACATTTTAAAATAAAACAATATGTTATTTGAACAATTACACCCTCTTGAGCCATCAATGTGGCAATATTTGATTTTTATTAATTATATAGAATTTCAAGCACCACAGAAGTGCTCGTCCCCACAGTCATGTACAGAGGGAAAATGCTTTATTTTGAGGTCAATAACAGATTTTTACACCATTTAAAATACAATAATGTATACATAACTATCAAATATATTATGTTAATGATATATATAAAAAAAATGCAGAATAAATATTATAAAATTTATAATGAAAGTACTGGTCCCCTGGAGTTGTGTCACTGGTGTTACCGTTAAACAAAAATCTCTTATTTTGAAATAAAAATCACACTGATGACTTCACTTGACTTCCTTCTTCCAATTTCCTGAATATCTGTGAAGAAAAGCCCATGGTAGATCCACTGTCTCTTCTCAGTTAGCAGAAATCTTCTCATTTATCTCGTGATTTCATATGAAGCTTTTAGTTGAAGTCACTGGTATGACCTACTTTACTGTTAGGTAATTGTAAAAAAACTAGAATACAAATGGATTAAACTACTTAATTTAGTTAGTATACCATGATTGACAACATGTGGTTTGTTACCTTGCAGCAGCCATTTTGTAAAATAATTTTTTCATGAAAATTGTCACTGGTGTTACTGTCACTGGTGTCACCTTTCTTATGGGTAACACCAGTAACACCAGTGACTTCCATTTATAGATAAACTTTATTGTGTCACTGGTGTTACTGTCTTTTTTTCTCTCACATTAAATGCAATGTCACATTTGACATAGTAATAATGTTACATCCATTTTATTCTGCTAAACTCAAAAGTTAAGATTTAAAGGATTGCATCATTACTTGATTTTAACTTGATTTTAACTGCTTTTCAAATATTTTCATTGTTATAGCAAATAGATGGTAGTGCAAATGAACTAACCTCATTCAAGCACACTTTTAACAAACCTGATTAAAATAAATAAAACATTATCTCCTTATTTGTTGTGTTATTATTATTTTTCGCTAACTCTGTCTACATGTGCTGAAAAAAAAATTGAAATAATATTTCATAAAAACCTTTAATATTGCCAAAGAAGTAAGGTAACACCAGTGACAAAAAATGGTACATGCGGTCTTTAAATAAATGTACAAAAAATATAAAAAATCATTAAGCTGTAATTTATGTGTATTCATAAAGTCAAAGGGTAATCTAATAATGTGGTGTAAGTTTAAATGTTAGAAAAAGAAATCAATTTTAAGACATCTTGCCATACCAAAAGTGGACGTTTCTGTAGAATGACCCATGTATATATTTAAGAAAAATGTGTTATTTATATATTAAAAAAATTATATTTATATATAGTATAAATTATATATAAATATATACAGTATATGTATGCAAATATTTCTTAAATATATACATGCATGTGTGTGTATTTATATATACAAAATATTTATACACAGTACACACACATATATTATTTAAACACAAACTTTTATTTAGGATGCGATTAATCGCGATTAATCTTTTGACAGCCCTAAAATTTATATATTATATAAGGTACTCAGAATGTTGTATTATGAAAACAGTGAATATAATCCACTGTTTTGTACCTAAAAAAGGCAATAAATAAATCAATAAAAATAATAGACAGAAGAAAGGCGGCAATTCTTTCTCTATTAAACTCTTGCTGACAAAGTAATGCAAAGACTATAAATCTGAGGCAACAAAAGAACCATCTCTCCTTTATTTAATCAGAGTCTGTGAAACAATAAAGAGCTTTTGAATCAAGGCGAACGTGCTGGTATTAGAGAGTTTGTGTTTTGGATGTGTATGATTGATGATTGCAGTTTACAGGGGATGTTGATTAATAGGCTGATTAGAATGGACTGATGCCAAAAGCTCCTCTCTGAAGGTAATGAATCTCATGTTGAGCTTCTCAAAAAATTGTATGCTCTTTGATAAACACTTGCTGATGTTAATATTCTCATCTGCTGCCATACAAGCATGTTCAGCCTCTAGAGTAATAACCAATATTAAGCGCATTAGAAAAATGGGAATTATTGCACTGATTGACAATGATTGACTGCTGCACTTTTTAGGAATGTGTTGATGTTTCTGTGAAGGGGTGAGGGTTTGGGTGCTTAGTGTTGACAGTTAGTCCATTCCTGATACTGTAGATGTTGTAGATTCTACACTGTTACGTAAAAAGTATGTTCTCCACTGGTGTCGGATTAAAATGAAACCATGTATTCTGACAAAATCAGGTTTTGACTTTTGATTCCACTTTATAACTGATGACTTATACCACACACTAGAGAAGTCTCTGACTAAGCATTTGTCAGAATCGTAGGTGTGGAGAAAGCTGGGTCAGTTTGAAATCAATCAAAAATGGAGCGAAAATGATTTATCAAAACATAAATGGACTTACATGTCTGTAATTCTCATTGATCGCCAGATGCCTATATATGAGAGTGTGCGGCACAGGGAGAACAGAAACCGGTGCAAATGGTAAACTAATCAAGATACACAATGAGGGCAAATGAACTGAACAAGACAAGACAAACTAAATGAAGACATAACTGTTACAACTATACATTTTGGAAAGGAATTATCATGCAAGCCAGTAGTTAGTATTTAATATTAGTAGATACCCAGTGGTTAGCTAAAATATATCGAGTATTTAAAAAAAAGTTTTAGTTAATCCTTAGACACTCTTTTTTTAGACAAAAAAAAAAGAAAAGAAAAAAAGCTAGTATTATAGTAAAAAAAGAATCAACTATGTTGGGTTAAATCAATCTATTATGCTGGGTTAAATAAACCACCCAAATTAGTGTTTTTTAGAGTTGTAATCATTCATTGCTGTCAATCATCATTATGAGCGTCTATAAGCAGCAGCCTTTGCACCCCATCTCCTCCTCTATATCTCTGATTCTCCCTACATATTAGGTTCCCTTAAAGGGGGTTGAGCTCAGAGCTCAAACCGAGCCTTGGGTTCAAGCCTTTTTCGAGGACAGTATGCCAAATTTATTTTCCTTTTTTTTCTTCCAACTATTAAGAATGGACGGACGGGCGAACTCGTGAAACTAATGTTTAAGGTGGCTGTTCTTGATGTTATACTCAATATTGGTGTCTTAGAGTAGTTTAGTCATGACAACTGTTGGGATAAATGTTTAGCAAGTTAAAGCGTTTCACAGATCAAAGGACTGGTCTCGGTGGACTAACCCATAGGAAAGAAAAAAATCAAAAATGAGATCTCTTTAACATCTCAAATGTTTCTCCTAGACAAAAAGGAGGTTACTTTAACATCAAATGGAGACTTTTGCTTCTCCTGAGACAAAAACTCTAACACTCTCACAATGGTCTCCTCTAAATCCTCTAGATAGAAAGGTCATCTTGGACTTAAATTGAAGCTTATAAACTAGGGAAGTTTTTCATGTACATTTGAGTCAGTGGTATATATAATAAAATGCTTGAAAATTATCACTTTTGATGACAATTTGTCAGGCGGACAGACATTTTTTTGTCTTTTGGGGTATGTTGAGGGTGATATTTGACAGCAAAAAGGCAGCAATCCCCAGAATATTTTTCTGCTAGTTTCCCCTATGTGTCAGGATACACCATACAAAATTTTAGTGTTATATGGCCTTTTATGTAGCTGCAGTACCTTAATATTCACAATTACATCATTCCGCCAAAAGCTTTTTCCAAAAAGGGTGTTTTTTGGCCCCTGAGACCAAACGGGGCCGAGTTGGGGGTGGTCGTTATCAACTTGTGATGGTATAAGGTAATAGGAAATAATAGTGAAAAAAAGGTAGCAAAAAACAGGAGAGGAGTGGACCTGGCTCCTGGCCTATAAGTGTCTGGGTAGATCTGCTTACACTGCTGCGACAGAGCAAGTACAAATACTTCTAAGACACAATAGATATGCTGCAACATGCATGTAATATATGCTGTTGTGCCTGTGCATATAGACATACATAAACAGATGTAGACAGGCGGTCCTGAGGAGGAAGAGAAAACTGATGTATTACAGCAAATCACTGATGGAAGAATTTTTTGAAGTATAAAGCCCTTTCCATCTTCCCACGTTCCACTCCAAGTCAAGTCACCTTGATTTATAAAGTGCTCTATACAATACAGATTGTTTCAAAGCAGTGATAACAGGGAAATGTTGCATTTCGGCTGTTGTTCAGCTGAAGTCAGTTTAGTGTTGATTCAGATCCATTGTAAAGATCATCAATTATTTAATTAGTTAATTCAATCTATAAAGTAGTTCTGCCAAAAAATGTGCCATAGTCCAGCTCAGCTCAGTTCTCACACAACAGCATCAGTACAGTCAGATCAATAATAGTGTTGAATATTAAGTGTCCTCAACTATAAGCAAGCCAGAGGCGACAGTGGCAAGGAACCCAAACTCCATCAGGTGAAGAATGGAGAGAAAAAAAAACTTGTGAGAAACCAGGCTCAGTCTCCTCTGGCCACAGAACGAACACGGTGTCATTATGATTCATCACGCCGTTGTGGAGCCGAAGCTGGCCATAGGGACTCTGCGGAGGAACTGTCTGGTTCTTGTGGTCTCAGCTGAGGAACTGTGCCGGTGACAGTCTTGTCAACAAGGCCTTGGTCACAGGGGATTGTCTAGTAGACACGGTCTCTGATCCCGCGGTCTCCGGTTCCACCATCTGATCTGGATACGGCCCGGATCCGGCTGACTACGGTAACCTCGGGATAAGGATGAGATGCTAAGATTAGAGTAGATGCCAATCTTCTTACGACGTTACAAGTTCATCGGGTGTTATAGGAAGTGTTGTTTGACGTAATTTTGCAGACTTTCTGTGTGACATCATTTTCGTCATCTATATGGTCTGCCAACCGGATCTAACAGCAATTTGTACGTATTTTACAAGGGGGCTAATTTGTTCGAATTCATACGACCTCACTCGTATGATTTTTTCTAAATCGTACATATATATTTTTTTTTCGAGTTGCCCAATTTGTATGAATTCGTATGAATGACCTACCCTTAACCCCGCCCCTAAACCCACCCATCACTGGGGTTTAGATAAATCGTAGAACTCACTATGAAGAGCTGAGCGCAATTAATTTGTTAGAATTAGAATACATTTCACAAGAAAATACGGTAACACTATTAATCATTAGTTAAGCATTAGTAAACAGTTAATTCATCATATATAAAGCATTAATAGACATTAATAAGCAGTTGATAAATGCTTTATTCTTGATTTATAAGCATATCTATAACTTTAATATTTTTGTTTAATAATTGTACTTTATTAATGATCAATTTATAATTTCTAGATGAAGTATTGAATTATTTACAAACCAATTATTTAGGAGTTGTCAGTGGTTCATAAGATCGCATATAGTAAGTGTAAGTAAATGATTCATAAACTTATTAAATGTGCATTCATACATCTTATTATTCAGTCATATAGTAATAGTAACTTAGTGTGTTAATAAATGCTTTATTAAAATGTATTTCTAGTGTTAATGTATGGTTAATTCAGGTAGTTATAAAGAAATTTGTAGTGGTCAGTAAACTATTTTGTAAGCTCATCTAAAGTAAGGACTATTTATGCCTTGTAAAGCTTTTACAAAGGAAATTCAAAGGCTCAACACAGTGACACAGAACATAAAAATATTTAAGATGTATGAATGCACATATAAATAGTTCATTAATCATTTACTTACACTTTCTAAGTGATCTTATGAACCACTGAAAACTCCTAAATAACTGGTTTGTAAATAATGCAATACTTCATTTAGAAATAATAAATTGATCATTAATAAAGTATGAAAATACAATTATTAAACACATTATAGATATGCTTATAAATCAAGAATAAAGCATTTATAGCTGTATTTATCAACTGCTTATGAATGTCTAATGCTTTATAAATGATGAATTAACTGTTTACTAATGCTTAACTAATGATTAATAGCGTGCAGTTATTATAAAGTGTTACCGAAAATACTATTTCATTCGTTCCACTTCAAAGTTTCATGTTTAATTTAATGTGTTACTTGCAGATTCTTTGTAATTATTCGTGCAATTGACTTTAATTTCTAAGAGAAAAGTGGGTTACACTTCATTTTAAGGTAATTTAAGGTAATATCAATTAACTACATGTACTTACTGTAGAGTTACGGTTAGAGTTAGGGTTTGGTTTAATTGGTAACACTTTATTTTACAGTGTCTTTGTTACATATGTTACATGTACTTAGTAATAACAGTAAATTATGCATAATTACATGCAATTAACCCTCAACCAAATCCTAATCCTACCCTAACCCTATAGTAAGTACATGTAGTTGCTTAATATTACTCAGTACTTAAATATATAATTACACTGTAACAATGACACCTTAAAAATAAAGTGGAACCATTTAATTTACTGTTATTACTATAGTAAGTACATGCAGTTAATTGATGTTACCTTAAATTAATATTACCTTAAAAAAAGGTAACCAAATTTTCTCTCAGAAATTAAGCTGATACACAGAAAAAAAATTGGTGTAGAAACAATTTTCGGTAACATTTTTATTTTAAGGTGACTTAGTTACAAGTTACTACATGTACTTACTGTACAGTTACAGTTACAGTTACGGTTAGGGTTAGGGTTAGGGTTAGGGTTAGGTTTAGGGTTTGGTTTAATTTACTGTTATTACTATAATCAGGCATGTGATTGGCTAAGGACAAAAAAGCAGGAAAATTTGAACAAAAAAATATATTTTAATTTATTTTACAGCTAGTTGTGCAACATGCAACTTTTTTTGTACAGTATGACAAATGACAACTTATTTGGTGGATGTGTCGCAGTGGAAATCAAAGCCAAGTGTCTAATCCACGCCATCAACAATTTAAAATAATTTAAAATAATTGGTTTTCCATTTTTAGATACTTTAAATTATCATTTTTTTTTTCTGTGATGCAAAGCTGAATTTTTAGGATCATTACTCCAGTCCTTTAGAAATCATTCTAATATGATGATTCATTATCAAAGTTGGAAACAGTTCTGCTGCTTAATATTTTTTAATAACCTGTGATACTTTTAGGATACTTTGATGAATAAAAAGTTATAAAATTAAAATAAAAATAAAAAAGAAGATGATTTAAAAAAAAAAAATAGAAATCTTTTGTAACAACAATATACACTACTGGTCAGTAATTTGGGTTCAGTAATTTTTTTCTTTCTTTTTTGAAATAAATCAATACTTTTATTCAGCAAGGATGTGTTAAATTGATAAAAAAGTGATAGTAAATTTTTTTTTTTTTTGAATAAATGCAGTTCTTTTTAACCTTTTATTCATCAAATATTTTAGGCAGCAGAACTGTTTCCAACACTCATAATAAATCAGAACATTAGAATGATTTCTAAAGGATCATGTGATAGACTGGATGTCACATGTGACACTGAAGACTGGAGTAATGATGCTGAAAATTCAGCTTTGCTTCACAGAAATAAATTATAATTTAAAGTATAACAAATTGAAAACCAATTATTTTAAATTGTAATAATATATCACAATATTAAAAAAAAATCTATTTTTGATCAAATAAATGCAGGCTTGATGAGCAGAAGAAACTTCTTTCAAAAACATTAAAAATAGTAACTTTTGGCCTGTACTGTATTCCCCCCAAAACTGCACAACTGTAGGGTAAAACATTAATAAAAAAGTGATGATAAAAAATGCGTCTTAAAACTGACATGATTGTAACAAAATCACACAGTCTGGAGAACTCAGAACAACTGCTAGCATTAAGTTTAAGGTAAAAATAACTGCCATGAAATTATAGAATCTTACTCCTATGCAATTAGATAAACTGTTCATTCACTACATCACTTTACCTCTGTCTTTATCCCCTTTTATCCTCTTCTCTTCTTTTTGGCACTGTATCTATCGCAGACTATAATGCTCATTTATAATGTGTCATGTAAATTCGGCCATCCGTCACAATCAGGACACTTTCACCGCGTCTAGAACTTTTACTGTCTATGGTCTAGAACTGGCGCGAGCTGCCAGGCCCGTTTCTACGAGCCTGTGTGTTAAGCGCCCTCAAAAAAAAAGCAGTGCTGTCTACATTGGATGCGGCGTCGAGCACGCTACACAACAAATTACCAACAACTGATCGCGCGCGCGCTCTGTTTCTGACGCACTTCAAGCACTCGATGGGCGGGGGAAGATTGCATCTCTCTGCCATCTGTAACCATGTTGACGTGCCGCCCGGTGTGGCCGCGATTCGCGGCGATTGTGGTTCCGTCCCGGGTTACCATGGTGACGGCTGTGAGATTACCACCCCGCCCCCCATTTTTTTTTTTTTTTTTTAACAGATCTGCATGATTCACGTAGGTCACATTTTCAGGTCGGAAAATCCGGAATTCCGGATTAATCCGGAAAAATCACATCCCTGTATAATAAGTACATGCAGTTTCTACACCATTTTTTCAGTGTATCAGCTCACGCCATGAAATACACAAGACATCTTGCTGACAGATTACATATAAGATAAAGAACCTATCAGCTTGCACCATACAGTTTCATGACTGAACTTCAAGTTATTTGTGGTCAGCATGTTGGTGATTTTGCTGAACACAGTCTAGCACCCAGAGCAGGTGTTCACCTAGAGTAGGTGCAGTGAAATTAGTTTATGTAGTACATCTGTCTGGTACATCAGCTTTTGGCTCTTCCTTTTCTGTTTCAGTAAACAATGACATCCAGACTCAATATGAAGCGCAATTAATTTGTTACTGAAATGATATAGTGCGATATTGCTTTCAGGTCTACCCTACGGCAACAGCTGAGAAACTCAACAAAAAGCATGGGGGTGTTCAACAAGATTTAAAGAACTGATGTGTTTCACTTTCTTTTATCACACACACTACATACAGACAAACTACACACAGGTAGAGAACACACTGATATATTTTTTTTTAAATCAACATTCTATGTGTAATATACAGTGATATATTTGTTGTACATGAGGAAGTTCTCACAAGGGCTTTCAGTAACAGTAAGAGTTTGAGTCAAAATTTGAAAACTGAACAAATGTTTGTTTTCTCTGGCGGTGATTTTTTATGTTGGCTTGAAACAACTCCATTACTGTCTTAAATTGGAAAGTTTTGTGAATTAAATATTGATAAATAAACTTTCAGTGAAATCATTTTTAGTGTTTTCTTTTTTCTTATTTTTCTTAGGCAACCACCACTATTATTGTTGCTACTTCAGTTTTGTTCTTTTTGGGAAGAGGTGTACTATTACATACTTTTCTAAGCGATCAGACTTTGGGTGCAAAAAAAATGGCATAAACTTACAGTACCCAAACCATATCTATAAACCAGAATATCATAGATCATAGATATCTGGATGGGCACTTTTGACTTGAGCTACAAATGTTGCCTCTTCTTGAAAGGTTTTTTTTTTTTTTTTTGGACACTCAAAGTGAGATGTCCAGTGAGTGGGGATAAAAGCACATTCAGTTTTATCTGAAAACAGATGAACGTGAATCTGGCAACGTTTTATTGTGGTGGCTGTTAGGTATCCGAGTTAAAATGTCCAGTGAGTGGCGCTAAACGGTTTAGCCATTTCACACCAAGAGCGATAACTGTATTAGCATCTATACCAACACATACTATTGTTCTGTTTATTATATGCCATTTTAACTTGCTTCTACAAATCTTTAACCATGACTCATATTTCATGGGACTAGTAACCAAGATAGATAGATAGATTTGATTTAGAGTAGACTCTATTACTGTCTTAAATGGGAAAGTTTTGTGAATTAAATATTAAACTTTCAATGAAATCATATTTAGAGTTTTTCTTTTTTCTTAGTTTTCTCTGGCAAACACCACTATTATTGTTCCTACTCCATGTTTGTTCTTGTTGGGAAGAGGTGTAAAATTATTTTTACATAAAATAAAAATGACATAAAATGGAGTTGGATATGTGATGAAAATGTAAAAATGCATCGGTTTACAAATCATGCAGTATGGTAAATTGTTTTAAGTCTTTATCAATCATATACCCCTGTAATCATAATTTGTGTAAAAAATAATAAAAGTTGTTGTTTTTTGACTGCCTTTATTTCAACTAGAAACTGCAGTGAACTTTATATAGATATTTTGGACACATGAATTCCCAATGAGCCAATGTTGCAATAAAATGTAATTTCTGTTAGGCTGATGGGTAAACAAGTTAGTACAATAAAAACACATTGTGACATGTTAAGGCATTTTGTTTCATAAACACGTTTTGTTATATTGGTTGAAACTCTCCACATCCTTATAGCAATCAATAATAGAAGTGGTCTAAATATTAAAACATGTACATATATCTTCTGTGGAACTCTCAAGACCCAAAAAAATGTTTGTCCAATCATTGCATTCAGTCTGATCCGTGTATATAGCTAGGATACTGCTCCTTCATGAGCACGGTGCATTTAAAAGTATGTCAACTGGCTATTAATTTCCATTGGACACTATTATCTGTATAAAACCTTAACAGCTTAAATTTCTGTCTATTCCTCACACAAAAGCATTGTCTTCAGAAGATTTGAAATATGACCCACGGGTCACATGGACTACTTCTATGATACTTTTAAAGTGCTTGTTTAGCCATTTTTAGAGCTTCACAGCTGGAATAGTCCTCATTGAATTTCATAATGGAAAAGAGTGGGCAGGGTTACTGACCGCAATTCACTTTTTTTTTTTAAAGGAACACTCCACCCATTTGCATTAAGCTTTGCATTGTTAGAAACCCAGTCATACTATTGAATGGTCGTGCAACACTCTCTCATTTTCCCCTGAGATGGGAGAAATCCGTATTTACCTCTTACACTTCCTCCCACAATGACGCAAAAATCGTCATTTTGCGTCATTGTCGGAGGAAGTGTAAGAGGGGCGGATTTCTGTTGAGACTACAAGCACTAGTTCCCACCCTTTCAAACCCGCCCATAGGGGGTTGTACCTAATGCGCTAACAGACCTATCACAGATCAGTGCCAGTGCGTTTGATTTCCAATGCCATCCTCTTTTCCCCGGACATGTCCAGCCGTCGAGATCGTCCAAAATGTCCGGGATTCAGCTTTTGCTTTCTGAGGTGGCCATTCATTGTTTACATGCACACCTTTTGTTTCAATCTAGCTGAATTCATTCCGATTGGTGAATCTGAATGTAGTGTTTACATGAACGCTAAACAAGTGATCGGTTGATGTGCGTTTTAACATTGCTAATAAAATTCCCGCTCCTCCGTGAGAGATGCGAGACCGGTGCGTCTCAGTAATGACGCCACCGGCCTCGCGCCGTTCTCCCGCGGCCATCAGCCTCGTCCTGCTCGCCACAGTAAACATGATGAATGGCGACTGTAGAACGCAAAAGCCGAATCCCGGACATTTTGGGCGATCTCGAAATCCAGGGCAAACTCATCACGGAGACTCGCTAGTAGCTTAGCTTTGTTGTTTTCAACTGCCCTCTCTTACCGGTAGGCGTGGCTTCCTAGGGCAGCAAAGCAAGTGCATTCTGGGAGTTGTTGTCTTTCATCCACATAAGCCAAAAATAAATTTTCTGGCTTTCTTAGTCTAGAAAGCTCCAAATTCAAAAATAATTTCACATTTCTTCTACATAAATGACCTATTTTAAATACACATTCATCTTTCCAGAGGTGAAATATCCCTTTAAACAAAAGAGGAACAGTATTATGTGTTTAACACGGTATGGGGTTGATACAGTATAATGACGGAATTTACATTTTTGTGTGAACCATTGCACAGTCATTAATGACACTTGTTTGAACTATACAATGTTCTCTTAATATAATTAGCAATTATATGACAGAGATTATAAATGTAAATAAAAAATGTGATGTTAGTTAGAATTGCGGAAGTATTTTAAATGTTGAACCCTTCAGATAATTTCAGAATGGAACGACTTTCCATTCATTACCACTGTACAATTAATATCTATTCAACCAATGTGTTTAAAAAGCTCTTGAAGGATCATAATGAAGAAACACTGGTGCTATGTAACTCAGCACTTCAGTCAGCAATAGGCTTTAAAAGGGAATTGCACAGTGGCCGAGTAACACAGAATCACATGAATTATAAAATAACTACAGAGAATCTAGCTTATGACCGTTTTACCCAGTTTCTGACAGACTAACATTAAAGTAGTCAAAGCAGGAGGAATATACAGTTGGTACTCAACCAGAATAATACTTTTCAAGTGAAACATTGTAGTTAAACAAATTCATAACCCCAATACTGAAATTACAGTACAAATTTAGGACTGAAACCAATGTAGGCTTCTATTATTGCATCAAATTTACGCAAAGTAGGCTAAATGTTAACATTGTGTGCCCAGTTTTTCTATAGCTAGAAAGGCAATGCATGTAAGGTTATGTGTCTTATACTTAGTGTTATTTAAATTTGTCAGTAGGCCTAGATTTATGAACTGAAACATATCAGTGAAATAAATTAAACTTAATGATCGTAAAATTAAAACATTGTCAGGACTTGCTAACTGATGTTAGTCGGCAGCATTGTGTTTTAGGATTAATTAAGAATTAAATAGGCTTACAGTTGGTTGTTATGATTAGCATAAT
The DNA here is from genome assembly GCF_964197995.2 of Scardinius erythrophthalmus. NCBI lineage: Eukaryota > Metazoa > Chordata > Actinopteri > Cypriniformes > Leuciscidae > Scardinius > Scardinius erythrophthalmus. The sequence continues at coordinate 21,391,771 of NC_138224.1, read as the reverse complement.
TATCTTTAATAAAAAAAAAATCAACATAAACATTGCAATAGAAAAATTAGGCTTTGCTCATGCTCATAAGACATAAGAGAGCATTCAGGCGATAGCTGTGTGGTCAACGCATCAACATGTGCGTTGCGGTGATTCAAGCGTTCTGAGTTCAAATCTCAGCTCTGCCATCTTCGTAATTCTAGTTTAATATGCTATTTGTCAAAAACTAAAACTTCTGAAATGTTAATTTATTGATTCAAAACACTTTTCAGAGCTTTGTTAGCCTATTCATTGTCTGTGTTTTTGTAACATTGTAGCCTACAGGCTGTTAACCGATATTGGCCGACAGCGTTTATGTTTTACCGTTCTTGATGCATAAATAATAAAATAGATTATTAAAGTCAAGCATTTTGTTTAATTAACAATGATACATTACAACATGAATTTGCTACATTGAGTACAGTAGAGCCTCTGTTGCGCTGTACAAACAGTTTCTGACAGAATAATCTTAAAGTAGTCAAAGCAACATGAATATAGCACTACAATGGCTGCCATACTTCTCTGTTCACTTTACCTTTAAATTCTTTATGGATCTGCTCTTGCTACAATGTACATGTTATGTTATATGCAATGTTATTATATACGGATACTTTCACCATTCTGTTCTGTTTAGTTTTATTGATGGACTTTTAGTTTGTAACTCTTCAGTTCCTGTGTTCCTTTGTTTGAGTTTCCCGCCACCTATCTGCAATCATGGACACTAACTATGATCACAGCTGTTGGTCATTCAGCTCATGACCATTGTGTATTTAAAGGGGTGGTTGAATGTGATTTCACTTTTTTAACTTTAGTTAGTGTGTAATGTTGCTGTTTGAGCATAAACAACATCTGCAAAGTTACAACGCTCAAAGTTCAATACAAAGGGAGATATTTGCTTTTCAACAAATCAATTTCTAAGGACTACAGCAAACGGCCAGTAGGGACTACAAGACATTCCTCCAGGGTTAGTGACATCACTAACCCCAACATTTACATAAACCCCTCCTCTGGGAACACAATAAATAAAGGGGGCGAGGCCATTTTATGTTGCTTTGGAGAAGAGTTGTTGTCGTAGTAGAGTGTCGTTGCCGCCATGCCGTCGAAACACTGTTATTTTCACCCAGATTGCAGGTCCATTTTGTCCAATCTTCCTAAGGATGGTGGAGTTAGGGAGCAATGGTTACAATTTATTTTTAACTCGGTCCCTCATAATTTTAATCCAAATGTCGCTCTCTGTGCTGCACATTTTCCGGAGGAAAGCTTCCTAAATCTACGTGAGTTCAATGCAAGATTCGCACAACGGCTTGTCCTGAAAGATGGAGCAGTTCCAACTTTAAAAACAGAAGCTGTTGTTTACGAGCCACAACCTGTAAGTATGATTTTTTCGTTGATGTGTTTTCCTGTAATAGTTCGCATTGTTAATTGTACGTTGTAGCAAGGAAGCAAACGAAGGACAACGCTGTTTGGCTCCACAAACCAGCTTGTTAAATACTAATTCATACTCATCCGACAAACACATACAAACTTCTGTTTAATATCACCAGCGCAACGAACTTGGAATGTTTGTGGTTGTTGTCGTTTATGTGATCAGTGTAAATTATTCTTTGATAATAGCTTTTATGTATTGTTTATCTACATGCTTGTTTGGCATGCTAAACATGGTTTTGTGTTTGATTTGGCTACTGTTGTAAAGCCAATGTTTAGTGTTCGTATTGGGTTAATAGTTCTGGCGACAGATATTTGGCTACAATCGTTCGAAAAATACAAAAGTAACAGTGCAATAGAGTAAGTAGCGATCAAAATAGATCTGCAGTCAAAAAAAAAAAAAAAAACATTCCATGGAACATGCATCTTAATAGAACCCGGAAATCATCCGACCATTTTTATAAGGTGGGACAGAGCAGTGTAGAATAATGGTTATATGTGAAAAATAATAAGAATTATTAAAAACAAAGCATGAACACGTTACAGTGCACCCCACAAACGCAATCAAGCCTTCGAAAAAAGGTGTTTTACCACCCCTTTAAGTTTCTGCTGTTCACTTAGTCTTCATCTGGTCATGTTCATGTTCAGTTGTGTTTTGCTAATGCCTGTTTGCCTGCCTTTTGAGTCAACTTGACATAAACGTTGGGAACTTTATTCCTCTGTCTGCCTGCTAGCACACTGTGACAGATACAATATCAATGTATGGACACTTTCTACATACTGTACAATCTTTTTTTTTTTAAAGACTGACATTTTTGGAACCTTTGCATGACAGGTCAGTTCAGTACTCTTGTTTATTTAGTAAATGATGGAGATAATGACACATTTATTTAAATTCTTTATTAATATAATTCTAATAGAATTATTCTATTCACTTATTGTTTAATGAATGTCAGCAAACCTAAATTAAAACATGGGTGTTAGAACTATATGCAGAAATACCTGGGTGTACCTACAGGTATTATAGGTATTAAATGCCTATATTTTCAGCATTAAAATAATTTATTTTTGCTACTTTTCAAGTGATTTGTATTCATAGATATTTTTTTCTTGAAATTATGTGTTATGCATGATTATATACATATACAAACATTTCCTTTCTTTCCTTCCTTCCTTCATTCCTTCCCTTCTTCCTCCCTTCCAATTCCACCATCCACTAATAAATCACTAACTAACAGAATGTTTCATTTTGTGTCACCACTCAAGCTGTCATGAAAATTTGACTTATCATACTGTACATACAATGCTTGCTATGAAATTAAACAAAGCAGACAAAGAAAACTGCAATTTTTCTCCTCCACTGTTATTTCCACTTGGTAATTTGAGATATACTTGAAGATACATCAGCTCGTGATGTTCAGAAAACTGACAAAAACAACAGAATTCTATGCACTGTATATACTGTACACTGTCATTGTTGCTTGTCTGATTAAATAAACTAGTGATATTGTGAAAAGTGTTTTAAGTGAATTTATGTTCTACAGTCTACAGAGCCAAAAGTGCCCATACTTGAAAAAACACCCACCTAGGAATACTAATGAGATCATGTTGGCTCTTGAAATGTGTGGGCTCATCATTTGCCGTTAGGTCACTTACAGAAACTGGAGTCGGGTCATAAAAGTAGCTTTCTTCAGAAACTTCAGCACATTTACAAGCATTTTTTTTTATATCAGCTGGGGAGGATAGTGTGACATTGGACAAAAGGGAATTATCTTCATCTTCCTTCGGTGAAACAGCGCTGGATTGGCAGATGGAGTGAGAAATGAAAGAGTATGAAAGAGAAGTCGAGAAAGAGCTGTCTCCCTCAACACGCCGTTCCCGCTGCGAGGATCAGAGGAGACAGAGTGACACGGGAATGAATCTGCCGCAGACGGGACGATTCCCTGAGGTCTTGTCAACTGCAGGATTAGACCCTCACTCCGCCTGCCGTTTCATGAAGCTTCTGAGGGGAAAAGAGGTAAATCGAGCGAGGGATGCCTTTCCAGTTCTGTCTCATTCCGGGCCCTTGACTCGTCTGTAGCCCTGTACAGGGGCCGCACTCACAGTCTCATCCTGTCATCGTTAATTGGCTGTCATACCTTTTCCCCAATGGCCCAATTGGGACCTTGTTTTTTCCCCTCCAATGTACTTTTTTTTTTCTTTTTCTTCCTTGTCTGTCTTATTTGGTTCTCCTCCTCCCCCCCCCCCCAGAAATGACACAAATTTGTATGTGGTTTAAGCAGAACTATTTGTGTAGAGCTATTTGGTGTCAGCTTTCATGGGGAAAACAAACCCACTTGCCACTTGAAAGACAAGATGAGGGCATGACAATATGTCGCAAGAACCACAGAGGGATTTTTGAAGGAATTTTTCTATTGTTTTCCATCTATTGTCTCTTTCACCTTCTGTCTATATTGCATGGCAAAACTCCACTGACTGCATATATCTCTGTGGCTAAACCCTTTTTTTTCTGTGATGCTGTCAAGAAGAATTGGATACAAAAAAACTAAAATGTCATTTTTTTTTTTCCCAGATGTGGGTAATTTCAATATCCTTGCATAATGTGACTATTTGTTGGAATACAAACCCAAAGCTAAGAGAGAGTGGAGTAATATTAAAGAAAAGAATTGCATAACCACTGATGACAGACAGCTTGGCTTTGAGACAAAAAAAGCTGTGTGTCTCATAGCCATTTGAGATGTGTCAAGTTTGAATGTGTAGAACTTCAAATAAGATTTGAATGCTGATGTGGTGGGGAATACAATTTGCATTGAATAACAACTTAAAATAGCTTAACTCACTCAAAAAATGAAAATTCATTATTTACTCAACGTCATGGCATTCCAAATCTGAGTGCTGTTATTGTTTCCATGGATCACAGAATGATTGTTTTCAGTGTCTTCATCCTCCATAAAATGACAGTTTATAGTGACATTGACTGTCACGTTTTGGTTTTGTCATTGTCATGTTTCTGTGTATTGTCATGTGATTCCGTTTGTCATGTGATCCTGCCATGTGTCTTGTCATTGGTCTGATCATTGTTCACAGGTGTCCCTTGTTTTGTCATTAGTCTGTGTATTTAAGCCCTCATGTTTGCCATATGTGTCTTTGTCAAGTAGTGTTTCCTGTAGATCACTGTTGTGTAAGTCTATGTTCAGGTTCATGTCTTCATTTTGAGTTTTCATGCCATGCCATGCCATGCCATGTTTTTGTTTCATGTTTGATCTTGTTTGTTATAAACTGCACTTGGGTTCTAAATAAGCTTGCCTCATGTTGACAGACCAATCAACTGTTCAGTCTCCAAAAAAGATTAAAAGCACCATAAATGTTGTCTATATTTAGCTTGTTATTCTCTGAAAATATTTCAATGCACTGGACCTGCAACTCTTCCCTGGAGCTTTAGAAGACCTACAGCACAAGTCGTGAAGACTCATTTTATGGTGCTTTTGTAGTTTTTGCGGTGCATGACAGCCACTGGTCACCAAAAGTATAGCCATATACTTTTAATGTATAAAAATTAATGTATATATATACACACTAAGTAAAATATATATATTTAATTTAGCTTCACAAGCTCAAATTTAAAGGGACACTTCACCCATTTGCATTAAGCTTTGCATTGTTAGAAACCCAGTCATACTATTGAATGGTCGTGCAACACTCTCTCATTTTCCCCTGAGACGGGAGAAATCTGTAATTTACCTCTTACACTTCCTCCTACAATGACGCAAAAATCGTCATTTTGCGTCATTGTAGGAGGAAGTGTTAGAGGGGGGGATTTCTGTTAAGACTACAGACACTAGTTTCTCATCTTTCCCAGGGTGGGGCGCGCTCACGCTACAGACCTATTACAGATCAGTGGGTGGGACTTTACTCTCTGAAACTGAAAGCAATATCCTCCATCTTGTTTGAAGCTAAGCTAACAGGCGCTGTGGAGACAGATGTACAGTTATGACAATAGCGGAGGAGAGTGCTCAATATGATATAGAAGAAGAGGATTTCGGAAGTCTGATGCTTGAATCAGGTGTTTGTGGCTACCTTTACAAGCCGCATTATAGCGAAGAGCAGCCGAGGCAGAAGACCTGCCTGCCGCGGACGAGGAGCCCGGACTGGCTCGAGTTAGGGCGGACTGGTGGCGCCGGTGATCTCACTATGCAGCTACGAACCGCTACGAACACAGAGATAGAGTCCGTCTGCGGCAAAGAATTTCAACGATGACAATTTCTCCTGGACGAAATCTCTGAATCAGACGAGGACACTGACGTTTGTGTTGAGAACTATCCTAGTTTCGCACCGCATATGTTCTGACTGAACATCCAGGTACCATGCAATAATTCACCTTTTCGAAAGAAATACAAACGAGGAGTAATGCACTATATGAGTTCGCCAACTAACTAGACATTTTGTGTGAATGTGAAATGAATTTCAAGCTCTGGTAGTAGCTAGCCTTGTAGACGGAAGAGTGATTTCTCTTATAGGCAGATATGCGCTTTCTGGATTAGTGGGAGTGGCTTGTGGAGTTGTGCAATGTGGTGCATTGTGGGAGTTGTTGTCTTTCATACAAATGCGTTCTGAAGTTATTTTTTGTCTTTTCTCGGTCACGAAGGCACCAAATTCAAAAATTAGTTTACATTTCGACTACATATATGACCCACTTTAAATAAAAAACAATGTTCAAATGGGTGAAATGACCCTTTAAGGAAACAAGGAGCAATAAAATAGATTTTAAACTTTTAAAATTTGGATAAAAAAAGTTGGGTAAAATACATTTAATTAGACTAAAAATACTGCTCAACTACATATACTTTTTTTTATTAAAAAAACAAACAAATCTATATTAGCAATATACTTATTTGGCCATATATATATATATATATATATATATATAAGTACTAAATATAAGTGTACTAAATATATTGTTCCATAATGGGATTCTTGGATTGTTTTCTAGAATATTAGACATGGTGTTTTTTTTTTTTCTCGACATTTTTCTCTTGCATATATTCATATATAATTCATACTTTGCATTGTGAAGTTGGCCATAGTGCTGTTACCCTAGCTTTCTTCCCACAGGGGCTCGCAGTGGCATACGTACGGAAGAGGATTAGGGCCAGGCAATAATAAAAAAATAAAACCATCTCGAGATTAAAGTCATTATAATGCGAGATTAAACTCGTTAAATTTCGAGAAAAAAAGTCGAAATACAATCTTGAGAATAAACTCATTAAATATCGAGAATAAAGTCGTTGTGTTGCGAGAAAAAACTCGTTAAATTTCGAGAAAAAAAGTCGAAAAACAATCTCGAGAATAAACTCATTAAATATCGAGAATAAAGTCGTTGTGTTGCGAGAAAAAACTCGTTAAATTTCGAGAAAAAAAGTCGAAATACAATCTTGAGAATAAACTCATTAAATTTCGAGAATAAAGTCGTTGTGTTTCGAGAAAAAAAGTCGAAATGAAATGTACAGAATAACGCATTCGATCAGTGTTCATTGCATAGCCTCGATATCAACCTCATCGAGGTTTCGTGGTTTCCCAGGATACCATAAGACACATTATTAATCGTTGTTGGTTGTGTACGCCTCCATCCACAGAATGTAACGACTGTAACCATCTATACAGCCATTAATGGCAATGCCGTACGGTTTTAATTTATCATGGCTGTCCATATGCCAGAATGTATTTGGGCCAGCGAAAGTGGCGTCTTCTCAAGCGTCTCCTTCGTCGAAATTCCACACCTTGAGGATCAACAAGTTTAATAATGCGTCTTATGGTATCCTGGGAAACCATGAAACCTCCATGAATTTCATGTTGGACAAAAGCGAGTACATCGCGCAAATTGGACTGATTTTTTCTTCTAAAAACACCTAGCCGACCTAGACCTAATGTTCTATTCTTTGTTACTGAAAGAAAGTCAAAAATATAGATTGTCTAAGTGATCTAACTCTGCCATGTCCTCTATCAGGTTATGCAATGAACACTGATCAAATGCGTTATTCTCTAACGTTACATTTCATTTCGACTTTTTTTCTCGAAACACAACGACTTTATTCTCGACATTTAACGAGTTTATTCTCACAATTACTTCGACTTTTTTCTCGAAATTTAACGAGTTTTTTCTCGAAACACAACGACTTTATTCTCGAAATTTAATGAGTTTATTCTCAAGGTTGTATTTCGACTTTTTTCTCGAAATTTAACGAGTTTTTTCTCGAAACACAACGACTTTATTCTCAATATTTAATGAGTTTATTCTCAAGATTGTATTTCGACTTTTTTTCTCGAAATTTAACGAGTTTAATCTCGCATTATAATGACTTTAATCTCGAGATGGTTTTATTTTTTTTATTATTGCCTGGCCCTAATCCTCCTCCGTACATACGGCTCTGATCAAACTAGTTAGAAAACATCTGCACACTCTCACCCATAAGGCACAACATACTAATTGCAATTTCAGGCCATATGTTCATTTTCCTAATACCACTAATCAATAGTTGTTTTTCTTAAAGCAGCAGATGTTGCTGGTAATCTTTATGCTGTTCTGTTGATTCAGTGAGAGTAATACTGTATCACAATAAATTATATAAATCTCAACTTTGAAGTGGACCTTCCTTATATATATATATATATATATATATATATATATATATATATATATATATATATATATATATATATATATATTCTCTGAAAATATTTCAATGCACTGGACCTGCAACTCAATGCCTTAATTTAAAAAATTAGGAAAAATCCAACCTTTAAGGACAGCAATTTTCTTTGTGAATGAATAATGTTTCGTAAATAAATAAATGTTCTTCCTTAAAATACAGGGTGCATAAGTCTGGACACCCCAATGTTAAATTCCCATAGAGGCAGGCAGGTTTTTATTTTTAAAGGCCAGTTACTTCATGGATCCAGGATACTATGCATCCTGATAAAGTTCCCTTGGCCTTTGTTATTAAAATAGCCCCACATCATCACATCATCATCACAAAATAGCCCCACATCATCACATAGCCTTCACCATACCTAGAGATTGGCATGTTTTTATTTCAGTTAGCCTAATAGCTGGTTTGATTTGCATTGAGAGATGATCTTATGGAAAGTACTCCATGCCAATCTCTAGGTATGGTGAAGGCTATGTGATGATGTGGGGCTATTTTATTTCCAAAGGCCAAGGGAACTTTATCAGGATGCATAGTATCCTGGATCCATGAAGTATCTGGCCTTTAAAAATAAAAATCTGCCTGCCTCTATGGGAATTTAACATAGGGGTGTCCTTATGCACCCTGTATTTTAAGGAAGAACATTTATTTATTTACGATACATTATTCATTCACAAAGAAAATTGGTGTCCTTAAAGGTTGGATTTTTCCTATTTTTTTTAATTAAGGCATTAAGTTCAATTTCCAAAAGATGATTTTTTATTCCTCTTTTTAGTCAACTTTAGCATGGGTGTCTAAACTTATGCATAGCACTGTATATATCAGCCAGTGTATTTGAAAAATATATATAACATACAAAACATACACAATATATTGACATATTGACAAAAAAAGTGTATATATTATGAGTAAAGTTTTTTTTTTTTTTTTTCATCCCATTGGCAAATTATATAAAACAACAGTAATTCATCAACATATAAGTGGGCATATATACACATTTTAAAGGGGTGGTTCGGGATTTTTGACATCGGACCTCATTTTTAAGTCAGCCTGGTTGTTATTCATCAGTGGAGACATTTTTTTTTAAAAATTATCCAGTCCTTATATTTGGATAGTTAGCCGATGCTAGGCTAGCGCGAGTTAATGGTAGATGTTAGCCAGCCATTAAAAACCGTTTTACCCACTTCACAGTGCACCAAACGCAAATCAATTATAACACTAGACTATCGATGTATATGTCCGTTGAGAGAATAATGTTAGAAATCAAACTTACCTTTCATCACATTGCATTAGTTATAATTTGTTCCCTGTAATCATAAGCCTTGTCTACAGCAGCAGCGGAGTGATATTGATTACCTAGGCAACCGAGTGAGCCGGTACACACATGTACTGCACACACTGTAGTGCGCGTCTGTTCTGTGTTTACTTTTCGCCGCATTACTAACTGGAGCAAAGTAAAATTCCGCAGCTGCTGAGAAACTAGTTCCTTTGGGATCATTGAGATGAAAGGTAAGTTTGATTTCTAACATTATTCTCTCAACGAACATTTGCATCGATAGTTTGGTGTTATAATTGATTTGCGTTTGGTGCACTGTGGAGTGGGTAAAACTGTTTTTAATGGCTGGCTAACGCATCTACCATTGACTCGCGCTAGCCTAGCATCGGCTAACTATCCAAATATAAGGACTGGATAATTTTTTTTAAAAAATGTCTCCACTGATGAATAACAACCAGGCTGACTTAACATTGAGGTCCGATGTCAAAAATCCCGAACCACCCCTTTAAGGTGTATTTAATAACACTTTCTATATTTAAAACAGACTATTCATTTATAGTGAATTGGATTCTAAAACAACGCTGTCAGAGGGCACAGTTTATTATTAGTAATTTCTCCCCTGAGTATTTTCTAGTTGATAAAAGGTGATAATTGCACATATAAAATTGTTCACTAATTAAAATTATAATTATTAATACAAACCTCAAACATTTGAATCAGGCAGTGCGTTCTGCATAATAGATTAGTGAATGTCTTTTGTTCTTTATGACTGTAGAGAAATATGAAATATCATACTATATGTGCTAAGGTGAAAGAAATGGCATAATCAGTCAAATGTGTGCCTGTAAATTCTGTAAATGTGCATGTATCTCCTCTAGCTTTTTGTTAAATGTCTCTGTGTGTTATTCTGACAGCGGCAACAGAAGCCCAGCAGATATGTCAAGTCAAACTGGAAAAGCCCACAACTCAGATGAGAGATTCTTGATGTGGCGCCGCTTATCATTGGGGTTTTGCAAGACCGCTGACTGCATCATGACACACAGCCTAATCCAATACTTTCAGACTTTGTCATTTCAATTGCCCTTCTCTGATAACAGCATCCATGCGTGGGCATCTCTCCCAAGCTCTCGGTGTATGACATTAATGCAGTGAGATGTGTCATACCTGCGTGTTCAAGAAATATTGTGGGTGCAATGCATCCTCAGCTCTAAAGCAATCATGTTGATTTGTACAAAACGTGTTAACATTACTTACAATAGGGCAAGTTCACAGCATAAACATTAAAACATGATAATCAGGGTATATAATTACACTTACGTGTTATACTATGTACTGTATAAAATTGTAGACTTGGAATTAAGCCTTTCCCCGTTATTATTTGATTCACGGGACCAAGTGAAGATATCTATCGATATCTCACCAATTTACCATCAATCTTGCCAAGAAAAATCTTTATTCTAATATGTCAGGAGAGAAACTTGAGAAGATGTTGTATTCATGCAGGTCTCTGCGTTTCCGTGTTTCTCTCCATCACCCCATCATGCCTCTATGTTTCTCCTTCCTCTCACCCCGTCATCTCTCAGTTTCTCTGGGGTGGTACAGTAAGGATTGAGCTTATATACACCACAGAGAGACTTGCAACTTCCTTGTAAGGTAGCAAAACATGTTGCTTGAGCTTTAAAAATGGAATGTATCCCTCATGCTTACACATGGTACAATCCACTATCCCTCTGCGTATACATCAGTGGTACGTTTGCATCAGCTGAAACATTCCTTTCCTTGTAAAGAAGTCAACTGGAGAATCATCATCAGTGGAACATCTCTGCTCAGTGAACGTTGCATTGCACACATTGTACAACATACTCTGACTTCACAAAATATATTATGAAATTATTATGAAAAAAAAAAATATATATATATATATATATATATATAATTAAACAGTAATTTTTTAGTCTTCAGTCCCTCCATTGGAACTACGACAGTCAGTTCCACACCATCACTCCACCAGTGGCCACCTAATGAAGTGATAGTGAGGAAAGGGAAAAGCAGGCCAAAGAAAGATACAATAGAAAACAAAATAAACAAAGTAAAGATACAATGAAGGGAAACAGAAAAGGGAAAACACAAAAAAAAAAAAAAAAAAAAAAAACCCAACCCATGTTATGTCCCCGCATACATATGTGTAATTTAACGTCTATGTGTAAGCATTAAAATAAAACCCCAATCATCTAAGAAAAGAAAAACTAATACATCTTCTACCAGTGCCTGAACTCGTTAAGTAATTAACTCCTCAAGTTCCCGGCCAAAACAACAAATAAAACAAACGTTGATGTTAAAGGATCCTATCCCTTTAGGGTTGAAAATCAGTAAGCGGGTGTTCATTGTTTGTGAGGTTGTCTTTTCTAAGTAGTATAGTATGCAAAATCTCCTATTTCACTCTGCATGTCCCATTCTCGGTTCTATCCATTTGGTCATCAAAGGAGATTTCTAAAGTTATCTTTAGTTTGAATGGTAAATTAATTTATCCCCCTTTATCCAGACTTCTTTTGAATTAGCAAAAAAAAAAAAAGTCTTCATCTTTAAACACCACCATGTATTGGAATTATCCACATGCCATGTCGAATGATCTGCAAAAGGGAAAACGTACTCGGTTACTAACGTAACGGGCTTTCGCCCTTGGGTCTTTGGTGTCAGATCCCAGCACGCACGGCGTCTTGCATTGGGTCCCCTAGCGTAAGATATCTTACGCAGTACGAGAGACCTCTCGTAAGAGAACGTACTCGGTTACTAACGTAACCTCGGTTCCCTTACGAGAACGTTCTCTCGTACTGCGTTGAAAACGCTGTGGGAAAACTCCTTTTCTCGAGAATATTGAAGCCTTTATTTTAAAACGCATTGCTGCAGCACATGCGAGAGCTAGAAGCTGGCGTGAGCGTGCTGATTGGCTTGTGCAAAGCAACTGCACGAACCAATGGCGGAACAGCAGAGGAGCGCGAGCCAATCGGGGCGCTTGGCACTCTGCCAGAGTCAAGCGCGCGAAACTGCACGTGACAGAAGAGTATAAATACACAGAGAATCCGCCATTTGACAGATTTTATCTCCTTCAGCTTTCGACTCACCTCGTCGCTGATTCTCTCCGAGTGAAGCCGCTCGTCGTCGAACAGCCTTCCAGCGGAACTGCTTCGCATCCCGGCGTCTGCCAAGCTGAGGGTTTCCCTGTGGCATCCGACGAGTATCCTTTTTCTAACTCAAAAAGAGCATTCTAAGAGAGCAAATCGCTGTTTTCACAGCGCGCGGCGTTGTTGCAAATGCCGCTCACCGTGTGTGACTCATGCGGGGTCTCCCTGCACGCCTCTGACACACACTCTCTGTGTGTTGCCTGCCTCGGCCCTGAGCACGCCGAGGCAGCGCTCACTAAAGGCGGCTGCCTTCACTGTGACGGAATGCCTGTTGCCACGCTCCGTGCCAGATCTTCCGCCGCCTCGCTGAGTGTTCCCGCCCACCTTCCATCCTCGGCGCCCCGTGAGCCCCGTAGGAAGAAGCGGCGCGATCAGAGGCCTCCTGAACGCGCTCATCTGGATGAATGCACGCCGGGTCTCTCCCCGCACGCTTCGCCCGCGCCTTCATCTCCAGTCCTGTTCTCACAGAGCGACCAACGCCCCTCTTCTGAAGCGGCAGGTCTCGTCTCTTTCGGTTTGTCCGAAGAACTGGACGACGCTGTTTCTATGGCGGCATCTGAAAGTGAGGAATGGTCGGGCTCCGCGGACCCCGCCCCCCTCTCTCAGCTGGATCCTGTTGACACTCGAGCGAGCATCGACGCCGAACTCTTCCGTGTCATGTCTCGCGCTGTCGAAGAACTGGGACTAGACTGGCTTTCCCCAGCTGAGCCTACCAAAAGCCGCCTCGACGAATGGTACCTGCCGGGGCGCCAACAGGCCCCTCGTCAACGTGCCGCCCCCTTCATGCCCGAAGTTCATGATGAGCTCACTAAAAGCTGGCGCGCGCCCTTTTCAGCGCGAACGCGCTCTTCAGCTTCTTCAACGCTCTCCTCTGTCGACGGCGCTGAAGAGAAAGGGTATGTTTCTCTACCTCCTTTAGAGGAAGCGGTCGCTGCACACTTATGCCCTCCCACTGCTGGGAGTTGGAGGGCTAAAACAGTGCACCCCTCTAAGCCGTGCAGGACCACTTCGGCTCTCGCCAGCCGCGCTTATGCTGCCGCCGGCCAAGCCGCCTCTGCACTCCACGCTATGGCGACCCTGCAGGTGTTTCAAGCTAAGCTCCTCCGCACTATGGACGAGTCTGGCCCGGACCCAGACACCTTCAAAGACCTCAGGAGTGCTACAGATTTGGCGCTGAGGGCCACAAAGACCACCGCGCAAGCACTGGGCCGCAACATGTCTAGCCTGGTTGTCTTAGAGCGCCACTTGTGGCTCACGTTAACGGAGATCAGGGACGCTGACAAAACCGCCTTCCTCGACTCTCCAGTCTCTCCATCCGGTCTCTTCGGCCCTTCTGTTAATGGCTTCGCTGATCGCTTCACGGAGGCTCAGAAAGCTTCAAGTGCTATGAGACACTTCCTGCCCAAACGCTCTAGCTCGGTCCAACGGCGCCCCAAGAGCACGCCGCGACCAGAAAAGCCTGCGTCTCAGGTTCCCCAGCCCCTCCCCGCGGCTGACACCACTCGACGCCTGAAGCCTGCAAAACGATTCCCGTTTCCCAGGCGCCAGGGCCCTCGACCGAAGCTGACGCTCGACCAAGAGCCCAAGAAGCCGTCCTAACCGGCAGGAAAAGGGGTCTATGTCCCGCCGCGGCCGGACCAGCCCCGAAGATCGCTCGAGTGCTTCTCACAGCCCCCTCTTCAGTTCAGGCGGCTGGAGCAGTTGTGTATGCAGACAATGGGCCCGTCACGTGTTACGCACCCCTGCACCCAAACGCAGTTTTAACAGCGACCCACACAGAGCACAAAACGAGCAAAATTTCTCCCCTGGCCTCATATCAGTTCGAGCCCCCGTCTCCGGGCGTTCCAGATATAATGATGCCTCTGGCTCTTCGGGCTCTAGCTTGGCAGGCTATCCCAGGAGTTTCAGAATGGGTGATAAACATCATAAAGCGCGGCTACTCGCTTCAGTTTGCACGCAGACCCCCGCGCTTTCGCGCTGTGGTTCAAACCTCGGTCAGCAGCACATTACGTCATGTCCTCCGCACCGAAGTATTAAGTCTGCTAGCAAAAGGGGTTATCGAGAGGGTTCCCCCCTCTCTAAGCGAGTCAGGCTTTTACAGCCGTTACTTTCTCGTTCCAAAGAAAGACGGCGGCCTGAGGCCCATTTTAGATCTCAGGCGTCTGAACAAGGCTCTCATGTCACGGCCGTTCAGGATGCTCACGACCAGACATATACTGGCGCAGATTCGCCCAGGCGACTGGTTTTTCTCAGTAGATCTGAAAGACGCTTACTTTCACATTCAAGTGAATCCCCACCACAGGCCATTCTTGAGATTCGCCTTCGAGGGGCAGACATACCAGTACACGGTTCTACCGTTTGGACTGGCTCTGGCACCTCGTACATTCACGAAGTGCATGGATGCAGCTCTCTCCCCCCTGAGACAGCGGGGAATGCGCATTCTAAACTACCTCGACGACTGGCTCATTCTGACTCAGTCAGAGGCGGAGTCACATACTCACAAAGCCTGGCTCCTCAGCCATCTAGAATGTCTAGGGCTCAGGGTGAATTTTTCAAAGAGTATTCTGTCACCCAGCCAACTTATCATGTTCCTGGGGACAGTAAACTCCGTTCTCATGAGAGCATGGCCCTCCCCGGCCCGTGCTCTATCGATTCAGCGGCTCGCCGCATCGTTCACGAAGGGCTCTCATGCACCCCTCAGAACGTTTCAGAGGATCCTTGGCCTTATGGCCTCAGCATCATCAGTACTCCAACTAGGCCTACTGCGCATGCGTCCTCTTCAGCTGTGGCTAGCACCTCGGGTGCCACCCCACGCCTGGCACTCAGGCCGATTGACTATCAAGGTGGATCAGCGCTGTGTTCAAGCCCTGGCCCCTTGGACGAACGCCAGCTGGTTTCAGCAGGGCGTGAGTATGGGGGTGGTCTCCAAGAGGAGGATGATCTCAACAGACGCTTCCAACTTAGGTTGGGGAGCCCTGTACGAGGGCAGGCCTGCCTCCGGCCTCTGGTCGAGCTCGGAGAAACGCCTACACATCAACTGCCTCGAAATGAGGGCAGTTTTTCTGGCCCTGAAAACCTTCCTCCCATACCTGGCTGGACACCACGTATTGGTCCGGACGGACAACATGTCAGTGGTATCTTACATAAATCGCCAGGGCGGCCTCAGGTCCCGCAACCTGCTTGCCATAGCCACCCAGCTACTGTTATGGGCTCACACCAATCTGCGCTCGCTCAGGGCAGCTCACGTGCCGGGCACGTTGAACACGGGAGCAGACATGCTCTCTCGGGGCAGGGTTCCCCCAGAGGAATGGTCTCTCCACCCTCAGACGATTCTCCTGCTTTGGGAGGTCTTCGGGAAGGCAGAAGTAGATCTCTTCGCCTCAGAAGACAATCGTCACTGCCCAATCTTCTTTTCAAAGAGCAGGGATGCGTTGGCCCACAACTGGCCCAGCCTTCCCCTCTATGCTTTTCCTCCGGTCTCGATGCTCCCTCAGGTCATCGAACGGATCAGAGTCACGAAATGCCCAGTGCTCCTGATAGCTCCTCTATGGCGAACCCAGTCTTGGTTTCCGGAGCTGATACGGCTGTCTGTGACAGACCCTTGGCCAATCCCAGTGAGGCGCGACCTTCTGGCTCAGGCCAGCAGAACTATATGGCATCCCCGTCCCGATTTGTGGGCCCTACACGCTTGGCCACTCAACGGGTACGCCAGGACCTCCCAGAGAGCATCCTGAACACGATCAGGGAAGCTAGAGCTCCGTCTACCAGACGCCTCTACCACCATAAATGGTCAGTGTTTTCCAGCTGGTGTTTAGCTCGAAACCTCGACCCACACACTTGTGAAATTTCAAGAGTGCTATCTTTTCTCCAAGAGATGCTGGATGCGGGTCGATCCCCCTCCACTCTCAAGGTATACGTAGCAGCCATTGCTACACAGCATGTTTTGGAAGCAGGAGCCTCCTTAGGAAAATGCGACCTTATAGTTCGCTTCCTTAAGGGCGCCAGAAGGCTTAACCCGCCTCGGCCGCCATCTGTCCCAGCATGGGACCTTTCTTTGGTTCTGCGGGCTCTTAAGGGACCTCCCTTTGAACCACTTCGGTCAGCCGACCTAAAACCTCTCTCCCTGAAAACCGCCCTGCTGTTGGCACTGGCGTCAGTCAAGAGAGTAAGTGACTTACAGGCGCTCTCTACTAGCGCGTCCTGCCTGGAATTTGGCCCCAATGACTCTAAGGTCATCCTTAGGCCAAGACATGGATATATTCCTAAGGTGCTCTCAACTCCGTTCAGAGCCCAGGTTATTTCTCTGTCAGCTCTTCCCACCTCAGAAGAGTTCAGTGATGTTCTCACACTCTGCCCTGTCAGAGCTTTGATAATTTATTTAGAGCGTTCAGCCTCTTTCAGACAGTCTGAACAGCTTTTTGTTTGCTTCGGGGGCCGAACCAAAGGTCTTCCTGTCACGAAGCTCACGCTGTCCAGGTGGATAGTGGATGCCATCGCTCTGGCCTACACCTCACTGGGCCTTACATGTCCCATAGGTGTTAGAGCTCACTCCACGAGAGGCGTCGCCTCGTCGTGGGCCTGGTCAAGTGGTGTTCCTATCGAAGACATCTGTGCGGCGGCCGGATGGTCCGTCCCGTCCACATTTGTGAGATTTTACAACCTGGAAGTTCCTGCTCTGCAGGCACGAGTTCTCTCTATCTAAGCTCTGGCTCTGCGGATCCAGGCTGGTTTTGACATTCTTTCTGTCACACTTGTGCGACGACCGGCTAGTCTGTTTCGTCCACACTTGTGAAACTTTACAACCCAAAAGTCCCTGCTCCGCAGGTACGAATTCTCTCTAGCTAGGCCCTGGCTCTATGGATCCAGACTAGTTATGAAAATGTCTATGCAGGGCGTTATGCGGCGGCCGGCTGGTCCGTTCCGTCCACATCTTAGACCTCTATGGTACCTGCCTTATAGGCATGAGTAGTCTCTATCTAACGCTGGCTCTGTGGACCCAGACTAGTTTTTTGACTCAGACACTGGTTGTCATCTCGTGTTGTGGGATTCTTAAGACTGGCCCTTGGCCCAGCTTTATCTGTTTGGATATCTAAGGGCCTGAAGATTCGGTCTCTTTATCCTAGGCTATTCTGTACTTCCTGGAGCTCTCGGTGAGTCAGATTGGCCAAAGACAACAAGCACGGCGTTTTAAATAGTGTTCCCACAGCGTTTTCAACGCAGTACGAGAGAACGTTCTCGTAAGGGAACGTACTTGGTTACTTACGTAACCTCGGTTCCCTTAGAGATAAGGGAACGAGTACTGCGTTGCCTTGCCGTGCTATTGTCTCTTATGGCAGGTGTCTTTTCGCTTCAGTCGATTTAAACCTGTCAAATGGCGGATTCTCTGTGTATTTATACTCTTCTGTCACGTGCAGTTTCGCGCGCTTGACTCTGGCAGAGTGCCAAGCGCTCCGATTGGCTCGCGCTCCTCTGCTGTTCCGCCATTGGTTCGTGCAGTTGCTTTGCACAAGCCAATCAGCACGCTCACGCGAGCTTCTAGCTCTCGCATGTGCTGCAGCAATGCGTTTTAAAATAAAGGCTTTAATATTCTCGAGAAAAGGAGTTTTCCCACAGCGTTTTCAACGCAGTACTCGTTCCCTTATCTCTAAGGGAACCGAGGTTACGTAAGTAACCAAGTACGTTCTCTCTAGTAGAGGGAACGAGTACTGCGTATCTTGCCATGCATGCACACGCTCTGGGTGCTTCGGTGATGAAAAACCAGATAATAGCTGCCTGCGAGTGGTATTTATAGGCCTAGGCCACGCCCGTTTCGGCGGGATGTGACGCAGCGGGCGCGAAGCACCCTCATTGGGTCTGGCGTCACGCCAGGCCTCGCTCGATAGGCTGCTGCAGTTGCCGCAGAGCAGCCAATAGGTGCGCGAGCTGCCTCGCCTATGTCTGTATGCTGCTGCAACGCGTTTTGCATTATTGAAAAATTAAGGATAATTTTTGGCTTCAATATCTCGAGGAAAAGGATTTTCCCCTAGCGTAAGATACCTTACGCAGTACGAGAGAACTCTCGTAAGAGAACTATGGTAGACATATTCATTTAATATCACACAGCCATTCAGAATTCAGATTCAGGATCTAAAACGTTTATACAATTTTGTCCATAAGGCAACTAATATCATATTTCTAAAATAAATTAATAAGCTTTGTTATGGTCTTCACAAAGTTAATGACAATCACCTTCATGGTCTCAGCTAGTTCTTGAAAAGTCTTTCCCATCAGCTCTTTTGAAAATAATCTCCTTTCCACAGGGTGATCCCTGTTATAGTTATATCAAGTTATGACACTTGTTACAATGAAAAACAAGCCATCCAAGGAATGCAGCTTCTGGTGATCAGGCATGGAGAGCTCACATTTTTTTGGCAGACTGCTGTAACCCTCAATGATGCTGTTGGCCTAACAAACATCCGCTCAACCACACCCATCTCACATCTACAGTAACACCTCCCTTCAGGGTAGGTGCCCAGTGGCGGTGACCACCCTGCCTTAGGTTGTCCTCTGTTGGCCAAAAGAGGATCTTCCCAGTAAACAATTACCATCTTTCAACGTTGAAATATGGTTGAAAATAAGTCAGTCCGCCTTTGACTGGTTTATGGCGTGATTTCAGCTAAGTAGTTTCGGCTAGACTGTTTGACTACATGTTTTTAAATGATCATCTAAGATACCACATGTTTTCAACTGATAATCCAAGACAGGATAAGTCTGTTATGCCCCATACAGAAAAAAAATACATTGAAATATATTTGCATTGTTGTTCACTTATATTTATCATTTTGAAATATATTCTGAAATATAACGAAAATGTATGATGTTAGGTGTGAAATATATTTACATTTATAACATGTAATGTAAAATATATGACAAAATATATGGTCATAAAATGTTTAGCTTGCTAAAGAAGGGTTGAAAATGTATTTTGATCATAGTAATTCCTCTACCTTTTCCCCTATACACAACAGTAGGCTACCATGTTTCACTACTGTATTATGACACACAGCTTCAATAAATACTGTACTTGCAATGAAATGACTGCAATGTAAAATGACAGATAGTTGCTTTAGGACTATTAGGCCATGTTAGGTGACACGTACAGTACCTAACACTTTTATTAGATTTATTGTTGTGTTTTATTGACATCTTTCCTGAAGTATTTCATTTGAAATATATTTTGAAATTTAAAAAGTTAACATTTTCACAAACAAACAACACATTTTCAATTTATTTTTTACATTTTTATTTCATCCTTTAGCTTCAAATGAAACAATTTGCAAAAGTTAAAACATTTATGAATGTTGTTAGTAAATATATTGACATATACATATATTCACATATTTAACTAAAATATATTTTCAAAAAAATATATATATATTTAAATATATTTAACTAAAATATATTTATTGGGCCAATTTCAAATATTTGCATATATTCCAAAAACATATTCTGAAAATATATTTCAAATATATTTATTTTGTGTATGGGACATGCTAAAATAACGGAGAAAAACAAACTAACAAACCATGTTCATTATTATCTCAAATACTGTAAATGTAAAGAGTTTTACATTCCATCAAGATGTTGAAGATCGACCTGTTTTCAGCGTTTAAAAGTCGTAATTAGACGTTGAAGATTTACGTCTATTCAACGTCTAATAGACGACTTTCTGCTAGCTGGGTTACCCGTCTTTGAGAAATCACTTCATGCACACTGGTAACCGCTCCTTCCCATTAAGAATTTCTAACAGGTATTTTCTGGAGCTCAGGAAAGTGCATTTAAGAGTCATCAGAGCCATTCGGAATGCCTAATAATGTCAAAACATGGAGACAAATTAATGATAGTATTTAATCACTAAAATCCATTAGACATCTTCAAACATCAACATTGCAATGCTGAGTTTATACTCAGTGAATTTAGTTATTAACCGTTCATTCAGTGTAATGTTCTGTTACATCAATAACCGGAACCATCAGCCCTGTACATGGTGAAGACAAAGATGAGACAAAGAAATGACTGGTCATGGGATAAACAAATAAAAATGGTCACTTCTATCATTCAAGGTAGATTATTATTTCTTGAAACATTTAACTACAAATTGCATTTCATTTCTTTTAAAATCCCTGTCTTTAATTTCCAACTGAGACACTGCTTTACTATAACTTGCTTGTTACTTATGACATAGGCTCAAATAGCAGAATCTAACTGACTTTGAATGAGAGAAAGACCAGAATGCCTCAGAGTAATTCTGCATTTTCATAACTTTTATAATTTCATTATACTCACTTTTTACTCTGACTTAGTCAGAAATTATATGTGTTTTCAAATAAACATTATTTATTTGTATTTGTTATTTTTCCTTATATATTTTTGTAACTCACATTCTTTTAGAGTCAACTATAATTTACATCAGCTTGTACTTGTCAATTAACTATACAACTATTATCATAGATCTTATTTTTATCTCTCGTTCTTTTTCAGACAAATACTTTTAACGTTTAAAAATTTTTTACGTTAAACAATGATCTACATTCAACCCCACATTAACACCAGAAAGGCCTGTTCGAAAGCTTAGTTTGTTTCTGTTTTTCTCTTCAAATAACCAAAGATAATGTTTTTCATTTTACCACTCTCTGTGTATACTAGAGAAGCAACAGGCTTTCTACGGTATTTATATCTCTCTGTCTCTCTGTGTGTGTGTGTGTGTGTGTGTGTGTGTGTGTGTGTGTGTGTGTGTGTGTGTGTGTGTGTGTGTCTAGAGGAGGGTATAGATTCCAAAGGAAGGGGCTGCTTCACTCTCCCATGCTAATCAATGTGCAAATCAATAAATAGAAGAATCCACATCAGCAACATAAATTCATCAACTAACCATTCAGAAATGTCCTATTGCATTCTACATGTTGCCACTTCTTCTTGAGTATCTCCATCTTTGTCCGACTCTGGTTTGAACATAAAAGGCTAAAAGTTGTTAAAATTTTCGGTGTCTGTGTGAGGTAATCGAAGATGCTAGCCCACATGAACTCTTGAGGCTCCGTCCTCTGTGCCGGGAGCAGCAGCAGATTATTTGCATTTAAAGGGACATACACAAAAATAGTGCGTTTGTGCACCCTCAAAAAGTGACAATTTTAACATGTTGTTAAAAATGATCTGTGAGGAATTTTTAACTCAAATTTCACATACACACTCTGGGGACATCAGATACTTAAATTGTGAAAAGGGCATTATAGGACCCTTTTAAGTAATTTTATAATATCATTGACATAACCCTAAAACTCTTATTTGATAAGTGAAAAACCTGTTGGGAGAGATAATGAAAGACAGGAGCTTGACTCTGGCACTGCATGCAGCTGAAATCTGCCACACACATTAGTGCAGCTAATGAAAACATTTTCCTTGGAACAAAATGAACGCGTCATTAGAATTATACAGCTAAATATGGCGAACCCGTTGAAAGCGCAAATGCTTATTTTACTTTAGCCTTTTCTCATATCTCCGTAGTTTAGACGGCATGTCCTCACAGCTTAGAACATAGAAGACCGCTTGCTGCTGCATAACACATTACGTAAGGGCTGGTTAATAGAGATGAAAAAGAACTTTGTTAAACATGCTGCTCTTGCTGTACAAGCATTAAGAATTGCTATAAGATGCGATACGAAAGCGAAAGCCTATTTCACTTTAAAGAGTTCATATGGCAGCAATGCTTTGTCTCTGTATCCTTATGGCAACTTCATTGTCTGCTTGCATGTTGCACTAGCTGCTAATATGCCTAGTAATTCACTCTAATCATTAAACAGACTGTTTGTTAACGTGATTTCAAACATTTTATGGTTATTTCATAAGGAATTGACAAAGCAGACCATGCAAAAAAAAAAAAACACATAGTGATAGCTAGTGCTGTCAAACGATTAAAATATTTAATCGCGATTAATCGCATTGATGTCATAGTTAACTTGCGATTAATCGCACATTTTTATCTATTCTAAATGTCTCTTGATTTATTTTTGTCCCATTATTTTTTTCTCATTTGAATGCTCTTATCAACATGGAAAAAGTGGATTGGCTTGCTTTGTGCAGATTTTTTTATTATTGAAAACAACATTGGCAATACTGTGTTCAATTTCACACTAACATTCTCACTTGGAGCAAATAATCTCTCACACAATGTAACACTGTCCATCAATAAAAGGGTGAAAGAAATCCTGACGAGGTCCTGATATTGACGAGGGTTTGGAGAATTCGCATCAGCTGTGCGTGTGTGTGTGTGTGTGTGTGTGTGTGTGTGTGTGTGTGTGTGTGTGTGTGTGTGGCCATCATCAAGTGGTGTTTCAGACTGGACGTACTGCGATGATGATAGCTCAGTTCACAACGACAAAACACATAGATCATTTTGGTCTAGTCAATGGAACCATTTGGCAACTTTTTAAAAGTAAACTTTCCATTCAGAATCTTATTGGCATCCATTTCGGCGTCTCGCGCTCGTCATCCATTCAAAACGTAACGTTAACTTACTATTTGGCCGGCTCGCAAGCCCAAACAAGTGTGTGCGCGTGCCTGCTGTTTTGTTTTCCGGTCTAGCTAGCTGCTAGATCCGCTTGCGCTTTGGTCGACGAAGCAACAAAACGTCCTGTTGCAAAAGCATGTGAAAAAAACTTCAAAGTTTGCTAGGCCAAAAAGGCCGTTAATCTCGCAATAAAAAAATTAATTGCGTTAAAATGGGTTTGCGTTAACGCCGTTAATAACGCGTTAACTGACAGCCCTAGTGATAGCATAAGAAAGACCGTTCACTTATCTTAGATGTTGAATTTCAGAGGATTTCTGAAAGCGCTGCAGACTGCTAACAGCAAACCAATGCCAGTTATTTGAATGTTGTGCAGGAAGCTCATTGGCAATGATGTGATCGCTAACAAATTGAGTTAAGGACCTATCAGCCTACGCCATCTAGACTTTCATGACAGAACTTTGTATATATAATCAAAACAAAGAACACTAGATAAGGAACAGGTGAACAATGAAATAATCAATAAGTAACCATAGCAACTATGAAAACAAACATAGAAGGAAGCACAGGAACTAAAGAAAACACAAACTTAACATACAGTAACATAACTGTTATACATGTTTTGTGTTCTTGTGGATACTTATGTTGAAGTTTTAGAAAGACTTTTAGTTGATATTTTTTTTTCCATTGTGTCTTTATTGTCACATTTCCTGCTTTTCTTCCTGTGTTTGATCTGTTTCCTTGCTTACTATGCTAACCTTTTCATATGATATCCAGTGTATATAGCCTTTGTTTCATATAGTTTCTTGTCGGTTATTGTCCATGTCAGTTTTTGCCTGTTTGTGATTTATCTTGTTATTTAATTAAAAGCTGCGATTACATCCTCGCCTCAACTACTAACTGCTATGCCAGTTAGTAGTTATCACCAGCATTATCATTAACATTATCAGCGAACATAAACAGAAGCTCAACCGTACCTGCTTAATGCGCAAGTTATTAAAGGGATACTTCACCTCTGGAAAGATGAATGTGTATTTAAAATAGGTCATTTATGTAGAAGAAATGTGAAGAATTTTTTTTTAATTCGGAGCTTTCTAGACTGAGAAAAGCCAGAAAATTTATTTTTGGCTTATGTGGATGAAAGACAACAACTCCCAGAATGCACTTGCTTCGCTGCCCTAGGAGGCCATGCCTACCGGTTAGAGAGCGCAGTTGAAAACAACAAGGTTAGGCTACCAGTGAGTCTCCGTGACGAGTCTGCCTGGGATTTTGAGATCGCCCAAAATGTCCGGGATTCGGCTTTTGCTTTCTACAGTCGCCATTCATCATGTTTACTGTGGCGAGCAGGACGAGGCTGACGGCCGCGGGAGAACGGCGCGAGGCCGGTGGCGTCATTACTGAGACGTGCCGGTCTCGTATCTCTCACGGAGGTGCGGGAATTTTCTTAGCAATGTTAAAACGCACATCAACCGATCACTTGTTTAGCGTTCATGTAAACACTACATTCAGATTCACCAATCGGAATTAATTCAGTTAGATTGAAACAAAAGGTGTGCATGTAAACAATGAATGGCGACCGCAGAAAGCAAAAGCTGAATCCCGGACATTTTGAACGATCTCGCCCGCCGGACAAGTCCGGGAAAAGGAGGATGGTAACCCCTACTACTCAGCTTTCTCCTACTACTCAGCTTTCTTCACAGAACAAGAGCCTGCAAGCTTAGCTTCCAAAGAAAGACGGCTGACTGTGTGTACATTATGTGAGTGAGATCCCACCCTCTATGGGCGGGTTGAACACATGCGGAACAGCCCCTACTACTGGCTGTAGTCTTTACGGTACGTTCACACGGGGCGTCAGCGTCAACGCTTGACGGAAGGCGTGGCTGAAGTTTGGCACTGACGCCATGGTCATAGCAGCGTCAGCCAATGAAATTTAAAATGTATCCTCAGTTTGCTGCTCTTGAACAGGATGAACGTGATTGGCTGCCACCTGGCTACTGTATTTGCATAGAGCGATCCTATTGGCTGACGCTTCCGTCTGCGGCACTTCACTGGTGCTGCTCGCGGCAGAAGTTGAAAAATTCTCAACTTCTGCCGCGAGCAACGCCAGTGAAGCACCGCCGACTCATCCACAATTCTTTTCGGCAACGCTTGACGTCACCCATTGTCAATGGGAAGCATTGACGCTGACGCCCCGTGTGAACGTACCGTTAGCCTCTGGCCAGAAAATCCTCGATTTTTGCGTCATCGGAGGATTTTTTCCAGACAAAAAATACATAAATCTCTCCTCTCAGGGGGATATGAGGGTGGAAAGCACGGTAATTCGAAAATACTACAGGTTTTCTACTAATACAAAGCTTAATCCTGAAGTATCCCTTTAACGCATGGTTATCAACTGAAAAACACTAGCTTCACTCAATTGACAGATATTACATAGGTACAGTTGAGCTTCTGTTTATGTTCGCTGATAATGTTAAAAGTGAATAAAAGCCTAAATTCAATCTGTTCATCATATACAGTTATCATGTTGATTCATATGGATTAGTTTTATGATCTCCTTATGAACTTTTTGAAGTATAAAAGTGATAGTTGCATGGACTGTCAATGGAGGGACAGAATTAAATCTCTCAGAT
The DNA here is from genome assembly GCF_964197995.2 of Scardinius erythrophthalmus. NCBI lineage: Eukaryota > Metazoa > Chordata > Actinopteri > Cypriniformes > Leuciscidae > Scardinius > Scardinius erythrophthalmus. The sequence continues at coordinate 21,365,999 of NC_138224.1, read as the reverse complement.
TTCATTTAAAATATCTTCATTTGTGTTTCGAAGATAAACAAAAGTCTTACGGTTTGGAATGACATGGTGAGTAATTGAAGACTTTTTTCATGTTTGGATAAACTAACCCTTTAATTGTGTTAAACACTTTCCACAATACACATTTTTTCAAGTATAATTATCTTTATTACAGTACATCTTTAATGCCTAATGTCCACATTTAGCAGTTTTGAGCTGGGCAGATAGTTTATAAATTGTGACGGTATAAACAATCAAGCTTTTTATATTTGCCATATATTATACTGTATGTCACTTTATGTGAGCATACTGTATGTATGTGGATAAAGCTAAATATATTTATAGTAGTCGCAAGTTGAAGTTACTAATACATTATGTGGTAATATGGAAATCAAGGTTTGAAAGGTGTGAAATCCATTTTCTTTCATTTATAACAATTTGGTGTAGCGCCAAGTCTAATTACTGTTTGGTGATGTGTATCACTGTCATGGTTAAATGACACATATAAACTGTGGCATTTAATATATGGGATACAGTTCACAACATTCCTAATTAGTTAGTTTATTGAAAGTCAAGCTATACATAGTACATAGTACAGTTGGCAGCAGCTGTCAATTGTGTTGCATTCATTTCTGTTGAGTTAAAAAAAACTGTAAGAGCATGTGTATATAGTTAATCCTGCAAATGAGAGACTTAGAAGTAAATTTCTCTGGCTCTGACAGGTCATCAGCCTGTTTGCCAACATGAACCGATCGCTTTCAACTCTCGTATTGATTTTTGGCAGCTTAGCTGATCTGAGAAAGGAATCTCTCGATCTCTCTTGTGCACTTTTGTTTCAGTGCCTTTTAACTATGACCACTATTCCATTTCATGTTATTTATTTCCTGTTGATCTCTGTTGTCCTAACACCCACAATCTGTAGAATATTGTTTGGTAACTTTATGTTAAACTTTCCAGCATGTATTTAAAATGTGAAAAAAAAAAAAAAAATTGTATTTCACAATAAGAACTAGAATTTTATTGATCAGAAGTGCTCTGAATGATATTTTTTGTTTGTACAGTGCATCCGGAAAGTATTCACAGCGCTTCAAGTCTAGTCAAGTCACCTTCATTTATATGGCGCTTTTAACAATATGAACTGTTTCAAAGCAGCTTTACAGTGATAATAGGAAATTACAGTAACAGAGATTGTTTTGGCTTTACAGCAGCTCTAGGATTAAGTTATTGTCCAGCTAAAGTTAGTTTTGATTGATTGATTCACTTCCGTTGTAAAGATCATTAGTTATTAACTAAGGGGTCGCTAACACAACACCGTTCCAACAGAAAACCTTCAACATTCTCCGGCCGCCCAGCCGCACAAAACAGTGCCTGGTGGTTCGAGAATGCACTCCCGGAAATAGATTTCAAGGTGCAAACGATTATCAGTTACCTCTGCCCAAACCTCTGCACAAACACCAATGCGCATCACGAACACGTGATGCGCATGTGTTCAGTTCATAGGTATGCACGTTTGAATATATATGTGTGCAGGCGTGTAGTCATTCTTTACAAATCAACCCTCAACAAACTATTTGTCTGGCCTTAAAAATGTTTATACTACAGGGCCGTTGAATGCTTGAATCTGATTGGTTGACGAACGTTCTAAGATGTGCATTATTTTCAGGGAAACGCACAGCTAAAGTAGTTCCAGGCAGGTCTTGACCGCTGTAGAAAGGTTCAATATATATTTGCACGGAAGGAAGAAGACAGGGGTCGGCTTGACTGAAACACTCTATTTTATTACTCAAAATAAATAAACAAAACAAAAGGTGCGCACGTAGCGCGTTCACCGTGCTCGGCACAGCACTCAGTAAACATATAACAAACAGACAATCACTCTCTCAGGACAGCAGCAAACGTGTGAGTGTTCCAGTCCAACTCTCTCTCCCATCTCCTCCCGAATGCTGGCTTATATCCAGTCTCTCCACGCCAATCACTGCAATCAGACACAGGTGTTCATCATTTTGCACTTGACCTACTTACTCACCGATCGGCCCCCTCCTTTCTCTCCTGCTACAGACTTCGCAAAACCACGCCCCCCTCGCCACAACCGCATTACAGTTCCATATCACTTCGCGTAGTTAACTGTAATAACGGAAAATAGGATACAATTCATAACAAGAAAAAACATTTAGCCCCATGCACTTGATCTGCAATTTTCAATGTCTAGCTTCACAATCAATGGAAACATGCAGTTTAATTTTAACAAATAAAGTATATTCCTATCTATAATCAATAGAAAATTAAACTGAATAGGCTATAGGCTAAATAAATGGATAGTCCTGCAGCACGGATTTTTATTGCAGATAATATAACAAATAAATAATTATTGATAGGCTTGTTACTTGTTAAAGGCTTTTTTTCCATTTATTTGGCTAGTCTGTCATCTGTCAATAATAGAGAAAGAATGAACGAATTAATTAAAACGAATTGAATTAATAAATAAATAATAATATTGACGCACATGCTTTTCTGTCTCATTATTGCAACATCTCTCTCTAATAACTGCATAAAGCCGAGCCGAGGACACACTTTAAGGCCGGTTATGAATGTAATTTGATGACTGATCATGCCCAAACGCGTGTTCAGCGCGTCACAGCGCAGTCTGTGTTCAAAGTCGGTGTTTAAAATATGCTGCGATGAAAACAGTCAGAGAATGTGTCAGCTAGTCGTGTGTCCCAGCATTAGTCTGCTATCAGTGGCTCAAACCTCCGTTACTAACTCTAAAATGACGTAGCAACGGAGGCATTGGATTAGATGCGTAAGAAATTAGTCCTACATACAAGAGCGTTTTAATGACAAAAACTTTACAAACGTCTTGAAATACATAATCTGAACAATGTTTCGAGGTGTGGTAACTGTAGTATAAGCGGAAGAATTGACTTCAGGCCGTTGAATTATTAGAAAAATAATGCACACTCCGCTTCGCATCGTGACCGCATTACCACCTCGGGTGTGCATTATTTTTCTAATAATTTAACGACCTGTCGTCAATTATTCCTTACATAATACATAATTATTTATCGCGTCCGCGTAGCCACGTGGTGACTCTGTACAGATAAAACGACAATGTTTTATCTGTACAGAGGTAAAGGGAAGGAGGTCTTCACAGGGGAGAGCCTAGTTGACACATCGGGAACTGCGCAGGTCCTTCATCAGATCTGGATACAGCCTGGATCCGGTGGACTGCGGTAAACCTCGGGATAAACAGAGAGACTAATATTAGCGTAGATGCCATCTTTATGCTGCGTTCACACCAAACGCGAATAGAGCGTCTAGCGCGAGTGATTTCCATGTGAAGTCAATGTAAAGAAGCGTTTACCCGCGTCTTTAAGTCCTGCGGCACAAATGAGGCGTTTAGCGTGAGTGATTTAATTTGGTGCTTTTTGTGCAGCTTTTAAGGCCTCTCTGTATGCAATCGAGCTCTCTTTCCATGAAATGCGAAATATCTCTAGTTTTGTTTTCTTCCAGTTGCGCTCCATTTGTCTGGCTGCTCTCTTAAAGGTCCCGTTCTGCGTGATCCCATGTTTCAAACTTTAGTTAGTGTGTAATGTTGCTGTTAGAGCATAAATAATATCTGTAAAATTATAAAGCTCAAAGTTCAATGCCAAGTGAGATATTTTATTTAACCCTCTGAGGTCGACAAACGCGCCGGCGCGTTTTGCTGGATTTTCTCCACATTGTAGCACTATAAACTTAAATTTCTCCGTCATTTATGTATGGGGCGCCGTTTGTAAAGAGGCTCACGCTGAAAATAACAGCAACATTTTGTCACATTTAGCTTCAAACAATGTTTAAAAAACTGGTATGAATTTTTGACGGTCACTTTTTACCACATTTACAATAATATTTGTCAACTTAGAGATATTTTAAATAGTTAAATCTAAATATTAAATGTTACACCTAAATGTTAAATGTTAAATCTAAATGCTAAATCTAAATCTAAATGTTAAATCTAAATCTAAATGTTAAATATAAATATAAATATAAATGTTAAATCTAAATGTTAAATGTTAAATCTAAATCTAAATGTTAAATCTAAATATTAAATCTAAATCTAAATGTTAAATCTAAATGTTAAATCTAAATCTAAATGTTAAATCTAAATGTTAAATCTAAATGTTAAATCTAAATCTAAATCTAAATGTTGAATCTAAATATAAATGTTAAATCTAAATGTTAAATCTAAATCTAAATCTAAATGTTGAATCTAAATCTAAATGTTAAATCTAAATCTAAATGTTGAATCTAAATGTTTGGGTTGAAACTAAATATTTAACTAATATGCAAATTCAAAATGCCGGTAACAGGAAGTGCCAAAATAAAAGCTCGAGGTGGTCAGTGTGTGTTTATAGCATGGTTTATAGTGTCAAATAACGAATAAAAACCATCTCATCCGAGGAAATGGACTCTTGGACATAGATTATCGTGATAATAACTACCTAAAATAATAAACACGTTTGGAGAAACTGTATTTGAAGAGTTGGCTAGTGTCACTTTTATGAAAAGTGCGGGACTTGTGACCTGTAGCCATAATAGCCAGCCACTAGGGGGCTCACTTTGACTGAATGTCATGTCATTACTCTCATCACGATACTCTACAGTTTCTCCAAACGTGTTAATTATTTTAGGAAGTTATTATCGTTATATTATAGTTATTATTATGAGATGGTTTTTATTCATTATTTGACACTATAAACCATGCTATAAACACACACTGACCACCTCGAGCTTTTATTTTGCCACTTCCGGCATTTTGAATTTGCATATTAGTTAAATATTTAGTTTCACCCAAAACATTTAGATTCAACATTTAGATTTAGATTCAACATTTAGATTTAGATTTAGATTTAACATTTAGATTTAACATTTAGATTTAGATTTAACATTTATATTTAACATTTAGATTTAGATTTAATATTTAGATTTAACATTTAGATTTAGATTTAACATTTAACATTTAGATTTAACATTTAGATTTAGATTTAATATTTAGATTTAACATTTAGATTTAGATTTAACATTTAGATTTAACATTTAGATTTAGATTTAATATTTAGATTTAACATTTAGATTTAACATTTAACATTTAGATTTAACATTTAGATTTAGATTTAACATTTAGATTTAGATTTAACATTTAGATTTAGATTTAACATTTAGATTTAGATTTAGCATTTAGATTTAATATTTAACATTTAGGTGTAACATTTAATATTTAGATTTAACTATTTAAAATATCTCTAAGTTGACAAATATTGTTGTAAATGTGGTAAAAAGTGACCATCAAAAATTCATACCAGTTTTTTTAACATTGTTTGAAGCTAAATGTGACAAAATGTTGCTGTTATTTTCAGCGTGAGCCGCTTTACAAACGGCGCCCCATATTTATGGTCATACAGAAAAAATAAATATAAAAAAAGAATCTGTGGTATTTCTACTTTTGTATGTGTCCACTTCCAATCAAATCAAAACATTGTGCTTTTGTAAAATAAAGAAAATAAACAGTGTGTGCGTTCTGCCTCTCCGTCGCGGTGAACTTTTTTTTCTTGAGCACGTCTATAAACTGAAACAAAACTCAGCGAATACTTGTCACACATTTATGAGCCATACACCTTTATAAACATTTAAGTGTGTACTTTTAAATGATCGGATTCAAAACGAAAACAAATATTCTCTGTTTAAGTAATTTGTATAAAACCAACAAGATTTCCAGCTTCTCAAACGCTTCCTAATTATTTTTAATTCGGCCACGCCCACTCGCGCAAAAGATATTCACATGCAAATCTCCACATGGAACGCGATCGCCCTCATTACCTCAACAACAAAACACTTCACTTCACTTTTCGTCGAGTTTGAAAGACGTGCCTGAGCTTACATTGGATTTACATCAGAAGAAGAAGAACGATATTTGAAGACAAGAAAGATAAGGTAAGTAATTCTTACATATTAGTTTGCTATTGTTGCATAAATTTCACATTGCAGTTGAACTGTTGCTAGATATATGGTGAATATTATAATATTTAGACCCGTGTTTACTGTTACTGTGTTTGTGGATATCTGCTCAAACGTAGATAGGCTATGTATATGGTAGGCCTAACCATAATGTTTTATATTTGATCGCAATCGCGTTTTAATGTATCATATTTTTGATCGCGATCGCGTTTTAATGTATCATATTTTTGATCGTGATCGCGTTTGAATGTATCATATTTTGGAAAAGCAAAACGCTCCAAACGGCTTCATGTTTTTACTATTATCTCATTTCATATCATCATAATGAATGGAAACATTTGAAGTAACATGATAATCAATATATTTTTCTCTAGCTTAGTTGTTACTGAAATCTTTTTGAAAATATATATAGGCTGCTATATTGTTATTATTTTATGCAGCACTGCGCATAGCCTATACCTACAAGGCACAACAAACCTGGTGTTCATTATATGTTGTTGGAAACATTTGTGTGAGTGTGTGTGTGTATTCTGTGAATTTTAAAAAGCAATTTTAACAAGAAAAATCTAAAATGTATTCCCAAAATCGTGCAGGCCTTTCTCTTGATATTAGTATGTTCTTTTTTTTTTTTTTTTTTCAGGGCCCAGATGCCACTGAGTCCTGCTGACTTAAACATTCACAGTACATGTCTCTGTACATGAACATGGTAAAGTGAAAATCAAACACCTTAGAAAATGAAAGGTATGTACAATGTTTTTAGGAATGGCACAAAGGTCTCTTTCTTCAATAAGTGCTTTTTTGTTGTGTATCTTTGGATTATGTTGTGTTGTAAATAAATCCAAACAATTTTAAAAGCCATTCTTTTTTAAATCTCCTCATTCTTTGTGCAAGGTTGGTCAGAATGATGGGCCCTGATAAGCTCCTAATAGGGCCATTAGGGAGGTTCTTTGTCTTTCTCAGGTGTGGAAAGCTTTCATATTAATGAGGTGATCCGCCCCTTCGCATATTGCTTTCTAACACAAAACACGTCGTAAAATTTTTAAATCAATATATTGTCTTCTCTGAATGAGCAGTCAGGGTGATTCTCACATAGTTTTAGAGCAAATATTCTAGGCTACGTGATACAATTTTCAAAAGTCTTGTGAAGAAATAATCAGTATGGGTTTCATGACCTTATTTCAGTGAGAATTTATTTTTGTATTTTCACAAACCACGCATAAATGTCATTATCTCAAAACTACAAACTTTTACATACATGCTGCTGATATATTATTGTAGCAGAGTTTGTGCTGAATACAGTGTAATTAGACTTTAGCCATGAAAATGTCACAAGTAACAGAAATAACCACAAATGTCAGAGCATGTCAGAACACCTCCAGGGCCCAGAAAACAGCTCAGACCTCAGAGGGTTAACAGAAGTTGACTACAAAAAACGGCTCGACTGGACTACATCCCTCTACTTCCTTCTTTAGTGACATCACCAGAACCGTTTCTTGACTAACCTCCACCCACAGGAATGCTCCCTCAACTCTACTGGCTACTTGCGCACTTCTTATAACTTAGGCTACTGTGTTTACTCAGCTCTTACGGTGATTTTCTGAAGTAAAACTGACGATTCATCTTTTGTGTGATGTACAATAAACTTTATTATACTCATCAGTACATGTTTGATCATCATTCAGACAGCAGACTTGTAGGCTATTAATAAATAATGGATACATAGCCTACAAGCAGATGACAAATACGTTATAATAACCGTAATTAAACTACTAAACCATACCTGTTTCATCTCTATACAGCACTCTGACTCTGTAGGCATTATTGTCCGACTCGAAATGAACGCCGTTACTGAGAGTTTCTGATATTATCATCATTCCGTGAGATGAATTTTGAGACAGACTGAGCGCGAGCTCATGAAGCTCCGCCCCCTGTGTCGTCCAGCAGCACCTCATTTGCATTTAAAGGGCACACACTAAAACAGGTCGTTTTTCTGAGCCCCAAAAAATTTCAATTTAAACATGCTGTAAAAAATTATCTGTTGGGTATTTTGAGCTCAAACTTCACATACACACTCTGGGGACATCAGAGACTTATTTTACATCTTGTGAAAAGGGGCATATAACGGGACCTTTAAAGGGACAATGTGTAGGAATTTCTCCCATCTAGTGGTGAAATTGTATCTTGCATTCAAACAAATAGTGCTCTCCAGCGCCTCGCTTTTTCAAATGTGTGTTGCATCTATGGTAGCCGTTATGTACCAAAAAGCTATGACAGGATGTCTTCTAATAGCACTTCATCCAGTTTTCGTTTGGGTGAACAGGTTTATTATTTCAAACAAACTGCAACTTGACACAACGAAAAAAAAGAATGTTACAGTATGAATTACTGACTGTGAAAAACATGAACTATGGTAATTAGTACTGATAACTTCTTTATTCGTTATATTTTTTTGAAGTACGTGCATTGTTAGATATCATCATCATCAGTGCCTTCTCTACTTTACTCAATAGCTGCTATTCATCAAAGAGCCTGTTTAACGTTTAACTATAAATGTTCTACTGTCTATATTAGGGCTGAACGATATTCTGTTTTAACATCGACATCGCGATGGGCGAATGAGTGATAGTCACATCGCCGGAACATGCGATGTGAAGGGTAGTAGCACCCACAGTGTTAAGAGAACGGTAGCACACAGTAAACACGAGTCAAAATCAGCTATTTGGGACTATTTTGTCTACAAAAAGGAGGATGTTAACCAAAAAGAGGTACTTTTCTTGAGTGTTATAAAGTTGTGGATGGTTGTCTTTTTTAAAAAGTCTTTTATTTTTCGTGTTCGCATTTATGAGGAAATAAATGCGACCGTTATGAAGTTATCAGCAATTTGTATTTAACTCTACATGAACGCGTCACTGCATCAGCACCGAAAACATAGAGAGAGAGAGAGAGAGATTTTGGAATTCTAATTTTGTAATAAAATATTAAGTGGCCTTTTTGTCACTTGTAATGAAGCTTGCTTATTAGTGAAATTATTGATATCATGGAATGGTAATTATTGACTTTAGCCTGGATTGATGGCTCGCAATATCGCAATATATATCGTTGGGAAAAAAATATTGCAATGTAATTTTTTTTTCCAATATCGTGCAGCCCTAGTCTATATAATGAAGTACACAACCAAGCAATGAAAAAAAAGCTTGTAATTAAGACAAAGCAGGCAACTTCAGCGTCTCTTTTGAAAGCTTTCTCCTGCATTAGCTCTTTTCACCTGGAAAAAGCTATCCCAACATTAACCCTTGTTTTTTGTAATCTCCGGTCACGTTTCCTTTTACGGTCTATTTTGGACTTTTTCGACGATGAGGACTCCTTATCCTGTGACTCAGCATATGTATGGTCCTCCATTATAAATAACCGTGCAGTGCATCCTTTTAAACTTGCCGGGGCAGTGACAAGCGCCTCTCACTGCTCTGCTCCTCCGTTTCTGCTGGTTTCAGTCACGTGATGCTGGTTCTGAACGAAAACGCGTTGTGGAAACGCGTTGGCCTAGTACTTTTTGTCCCTCTCTGCTATTATTGTTTTTCAAGATGGCAGAAATACATGGAAGCCTCCGTGGACCTACCCGTCCCATGTATATAAAGATAATAAATTCTTCGTTTACGAGGATAAGTCAGATCATTGGCAGAGGTATTTGTACACCATTGAGGACATATTTAGGAATACAAATATTGATTTTAGATAATAAAATACCTAAAAAACTACACATTGTCCCTTTAAGGGCCTGAGTGTGCTCATTGTACCACGGCGTTGGATTATTTTCTTTAATCTTCTTTCAGCGCAAAGGAGCAACTGTGCCTAAAGTGCTGGAAAAGAGAAAGTTAAAAGTTTCTATCGCAATATCGAGTTAGCTATCTATGTTGAGATGATGAAACTGATCAGGAAGATTATTAATAAAGCAATCTTTAGTGGCAGAATTGATAGGTCTAACATATTTGTAACACGGAGTCAGCTTTGCAGCCTTGGCTAAATGAAGTTTACACAAGACTAGATAATGATCTGAGATGTCATCGCTCTGCTGCAGAATTTCAACAGCATCAACATTGACTCCATGTGATAATATTAGATCTAGAGTATGATTACGACAATGAGTAGGTCCTGACACATGTTGTCTAACTCCAATAGAGTTAAGAATATCTTTAAATGCCAATCCCAATGCATCTTTTTCATTATCTGTATGTATATTAAAATCACCAACAATTAGGACTTATCTGCAGCCAGTGCTAACTCTGATAGAAAGTCAGCAAATTATTTGATAAATTCTGTATGGTGCCCTGTATACAGTAGCCAGCATAAATCTCAAACGGGATTTATCAGTTACACTATTGCTACATTAAAGGAGACATATCATGCTTTTAAATTGTTCCTTTTTACATATAAATCATACATTTGTTGTCTATATAAAGCGGAACTGCAACGCTTGGGTCTGAATTCCTCATTATTATAGCTCCACAGGCCCCTTTTTTACCCCTTTTCTGATGTGCTTCTGAAAGCAACTCGTTTTGGTGCGGTCTCTTTAAATAATATTGAGACACTTCATACCCCGCCCCCTCTCCAGGTTGCAGAGGTTCAACTCCACCCCGTTCGGCCATTTTTGTAGTCTGGTAGCAGAGATAGGATTATCTAGCGGCACAGAAACTTTTATACACACGTTATTAACAAAATGTCAACAACGGAAGACTTGTCCAGCCAGCCTTACATGTTCGAGCCAGAGTCGGAGCCAGAGTGAGATGAAAATGAAGACGACGAACCTGCAGAACAACGTCTTCATATGGATGTATCGCAATGGTATGTTACTGTATTTACACATGAAACTTTGGTCTTCCGACCTTTTACCACCGTGTCGATTTATTTAGATTAATATGTCCGAGGGAGAGAGAGCAAGACAGCGTCTAGTTTGGAGACGGTGATGTCTTATTTACACTTTAGCCTGGCTCTGAAGAGACCGGGTCTCTCTCTCTGCTCGTTCTTTCAGTTAAACATGCTCCTGTCACAAGCGCGGCAGTTCATCTACATTAGACGGTGTAATGAAGCGTGTGGGTTACTACATCCAACAACCGAACATTTTAACTTACCCTCTCATAACTTCTGTACCCTTTAGCTTGGACTACAAAATTGCAGCGAGAAATAATAATGGCGGATTGCTCGAAGTGTTGGGCCGGAAGTCAATGTCCTTATTTGGCAGTTCCACTGCAAATACTGTGACGTATTAGTTCAAAAAACGTCATAGATAACAGAAAAATCTGAACCTGTTGAAAAATATGACCAAAACAGAATATAAAGATATCAACGAAGCACCTGAAGAGAATAATTTCATCTTTTCTGTACTTCTAAACACTCCAAATATACAACAAAATGCATTTAAGGGCTAAAAAAGTGCATTTAGCATGATATGTCCCCTTTAAGCACCAACATTTCAAAAGAATTCTATTTGAAACTAGAGTTCTTAGTAATTCTGAAAATATTACTATACATTACAGCAACACCTCCACCTTTGCCTTTCAGGCGAGGTTCATGTTTATAACAGTAATCTTGGGGGGTGAACTCATTTAAAGTAATGTAATCGTTTGGTTTTAGCCAGGTTTCTGTCAAACACAGCACATCTAGATTATAGTCTGTAATCATATCATTAACAATAAGTGCTTTTGAAGTAAGGGATTGAATATTCAGCAACCCAAGCTTTATCATTTGCTCATTTGTATTATATCTGTTTTTTATTTGTTGAACATCAATTAAATTATTACCCTTAAATGGGTTTGGGAGTTACTTTGTATTTCCTAATTCGGGGAACAGACACAGTCTCTATATGATGATATCTAGGTGAAAGAGTCTCTATGGGATGGGATTTATCTGACCTCAGTGACGTGAGACAGCTGGTTTAGCCAGTCTGACTTGACTTGACATCGACTGCATGGATGGAAAGTGATGCAATTTCTTCCTCTGCAAGTATGTGGAGAAAAGGCTGATCTTGGCTTTGAAAGCATTTACAGCACTGATCATGTCACTGATTGTCTTACTTTTGCCTTGCATTTCACAGTTCAAATTATTCAGTTTCCCAGTGATGTCAGTTAGGAAAGCAAGGTCCAGTAGCCACTCA